>NW_006921743.1:380205-384088 GCF_000298275.1 Orycteropus afer afer
GTAGGATTGCCCAACCTTCCTTCCGAGGAGTGGCTGGTGGGTTTGAACCGCCAGCCTTCTGGTTAGCAGTCAAGTGCCTTAGCCACTATGCTACCAGATAGATCCTGGTAAAACCCCTGAGACTACGGCCCCTAGCTGCCCTTCAAGTGTGGAACTGAACCGCTCCTGTGGCTTCCAGCCAAACAAAAGACAGGTATATGAGCTGAACATTTACATTAGGTAAATACACTCCTTGGAGAGATCAATCATGGATGGGAGAATAGAAGGGCTGTGTATGCACAGGGAGATAGCTCGCAGGGCAGGAGTGCATGGGAGGGAAGGACACAGGGAATAGGTAGTCACGAGCAAGAAGTGGGAGGAGAACTGTTGCACTGTGGGAGATTACCATCAATGTCATGAGACAAAGTGTATGTGGACTGCTGTATGGAAGATGAATTTTCTCTGTAAACTTTCACCCAAATCACAATAAAAAATTTTTTTTAAAAAAAAGAGGAATCTAGGATTATATATAGAGTCTACTGTAGTTCTGGAAGAGTTACATACATGCTATGCTTCTGTAGAAGCTTATACGTAAATAATGAGCTCCTCCAGGAACTGATTTGAATTAACATTAAGTCAATAACCTCAGTGAGTGTGCACAGAATGGAAATACATGCCCAGGTTCACAGATGGCACAAAAGTCCTTTCAAGAAGCAAAACACCAAAAAGATAGGAAGACACAACAAAATCTCTGATTTTACAAAGGAAGGAATATGTTCAGTAACTTAACAGGCCTCCATGTTTGAAAATTAGAACAGTCTCAAATCATAATTCTATGTAACCAAACACCTCATAATTAGCCATCCTGCTTTCATTTTCATAACTCAGCATTGTGACATTATATTTATTATGGGTTGAATTGTGTGTCCCAGATATATATAAGTCCTAACTCCTATACTTGTAACCACAAGTTCCATTTGTGAAAAAGTTTTGTTATGAGATTACTTTAACAATATTTGTGTTGTACCTCTTAAGATATGAAAGAGCAGACTGGGCATAGAGAAGCAAGCAGAGATGAAGGAAGATAGATGTCATGCCACATGATGATCACCAAGGAGCCAAGGAATTGAAGCTGAAGAGACAAGGACCATCTCCAGAGACAACAGAGAAAGATAGCCTTCCCCCAGAGCATCCCTCTGATTTTGGACTTCTACCCTTCCAAACTGTGAGGAAATAAATTTGTTTGTAAAATCCACCCACCTATGGTATTTCTGTTACAGCAGCACTGGGTAAGTAAAACAGTAGTTCTCATTACCACATTACTACTGTGTAGTATTCTCAAAAGTGTATTTTTTTAAAAAATTTAGGCTTTTTCTTGTTTGGTTCTTATCATCTCTTTCTCTGACCCTTATCACACTTTATGGTGACAAGAAATTTGGCAACACTTCTGGGTGATGGTTGTACAACAGGATTAAAGTAACTGGTATCACTCAATTGTATACCTGCAAAATGTCAAATTGACAAATGTGTGGTAGATAAAGGATCTCTGGTGGCACAGTGGTTAAAGTGCTCAGATACAAACTGAAAGGTAAATGATTGGAACCCACCAGCTGCTCCATAGGAGAAAGATGTAGCAATCTGCTTCTGTAAAAATTTACAGTTTTGGAAACCCTACGGGCAAGTTCTACCCTGTCCTATAGGGTCGCTATGAGTTGGAATCAATTTGACAGCGGGTTCTGGTTTTGTGTTATGTATATATATTCTTTTACAATTGTTAAAAAAAAAAAAAAAAACTCAATGAAAGAATTGAACAGCAAGAGAAGTAGTCATCCAGGAGATAAAATTTTAAAAATTAATAAACAATGTAGTACAAAAAGAAAATCTGAAAAGCAATATTATAACTAGAATAAATAAGTCTAAGGTTTATCTAGGAGCTCTGGTAGCATAGTGCCTAAGGCACTTGACTGCTAACCAGAAGGCTGGCGGTTCAAACCCACCAGCCACTCCTCGGAAAGAAGGTTGGGCAATCCTACTTCCGTAGGGATACTGCCTCGGAAACCCAAGGAGGGGTCGCTATGAGTCGGGGCTGACTCAACGGCATATAACAACAACAACAACAACAAGGTTTATCTAACTGGAGGTCAAGGAGAAAAGTACAAAATTCATAAACCATAAAACAGAAGATTGATACCTACAGAAAAATTCTGATCAAAAGGGGGAATATGCTGAACAGAATTTCAAATTCCAATGGACTCTAAACTTTCTGAAGCCATGGGAGTTATATGAACCCATGAAACTACTGCCGTGAGATAACCTTTAAAACCTAAACCAAAAACAGCCTTCAAAATCTTAAAAATCAAACAACAGTTTAGCTGAACTAGTAAGAGATATCTGCTTTAAGCATTATGCTCTTTTAAGAACTATACATATGGGATCAAACTGACAACAGCAACTTGAAAAATTAGATAGGGAGCTTAGGAGGCAGTGAGTTTGTTATGGTAGAGGAATAACCCAGAGGAGGATGAGAATGGATGCACGATTCAAAGAATGTCATCAATGTCACTAAATTGTACATGCAGAAACTTGAATCGGTGTATGTTTTGCTGTACATAGTCTCAACATCAAACTAAAATTTTAAAAACAGAGAGATTGATAAATTTAAGTATATTAATCACACAGAGAACTGAGATCCAAACAAAATCATCTGCCCAATCTCAATAAATCTGTTGGTAACTTAAAACTGGGCTAATATAAATTACTGCAACTGATTCACGTGGCTGCTCCATGCCTTTGAAGTTTCAAAGGTAAAGCACATGGAGAAAAGAAAAGAAAATCTGGTTAGTTCTTTAAAGATTCCAAAATCCTATCCAGTGCACAATATAATGTGTAGTCATTTCTCCAGGATAAAAAGAAGATTGTACCTTTCAATAACTAAAATGAAAGCTCTGGTCCACAATTTAAAATAGACTGAGGATTTCCTTAAGATCTTTACACAATAAGAAAAAAATAAGACCAGTCTGGAATTCAATTAGCTTTAAAGTTAATTATAATGTGTGACATCACAGTTCTGTTTCCTTCCTCCTTTCCATGAAAATATCTTATATTCTCTAAACTCTCTACTTTTAAAACATACCTATTTTTTTTTTCATTTTAATACACAAAATACCTACAATTTTACAACAGTGCCTTCTTTCTAGAATTCTAGATAATAACTAGTATAAAGCAAGTTTTGAAAGAAACAAAACCATGCAACAAAACTGCCATATAAAAAGGTACACTGGTCACCTTAAGAAAGGTAAAGATGATGAAAAGGAGAAGAGCAGAAGAGAAAAAGGGGGTAAATGCCCAGTCAAAAAACACAGCAGAGAGCATGCAACTCCTGCCTTGACTCTGCCCTGCTAAAGGTCTGAGGTTAATGGTGCCACTGGTTTCAGGCCCAAGTAACGCAAATTCTCCTAGAAGAAAAGCATCATCCATTGAGACCAGCAAGGTTTCCACACATTAAAATCAAGCCAAAGCACACAAGACAAGATCAACATGCACACAAGGAGGTAAGCCACTGCAGTACAGTGAACTGCTTAATATGGCCCTTCTAGCTATCATCCTCCATTTTGTGACGTATTGTAAATCCTAACATCCATGCCTGTTTCAGGTGGGATGCATCTTGAGTCCCACTTTGCTGGAAGGTGTGACTCAAGTCACCACCCATTTTGTGGTGTATTATAAATCCTATTCTCTATGCCTATTTAGGGGTAGGCTGCACCGTGAGTCTCACCTTGCTAGAGGGTGTGACTCAAGTCACTACCCACTACCCTTAGCTTCTGTGAGAGAGTGTGTGTGTGTGTGTATATATATACATATATATATATATGTGTGTGTATATATATATATATATATATATATA
>NW_006921743.1:384436-389019 GCF_000298275.1 Orycteropus afer afer
ACAACAACAACAACAAGACTCTGGTAGCATAGTGGCTAAGGCACTTGACTGCTCACCAGATGGCTGGCGGTTCAAACCCATCAGCCACTCCTCGGAAGGAAGGCTGGGCAATCCTACTTCCGTAGTGATACTGTCTCGGAAACTCAAGGAGGGGTCGCTATGAGTCAGGGCTGACTCAACAGCACATAACAACAACAACAAGACAGGAGGATGGGAGCTCTGGTAGTGCAGTGCCTAAGGCACTTCACTGATAACCAGAAGGCTGGCTGTTCAAACCCACCAGCCACTCCTCAGATGGAAGGTTGGGCAATCTACTTCTGTAGTGATACTGCCTCAGAAACCCAAGGAGAGGTCGCTGTGAGTCGGGTCCAATTCGACAGCACATAACAACAACAACAACAAGACAGGAGGGAGATTACTAAGGGGAGGAGGTGGAGTTGATGTCAGAAATGATGGAGTGTCACGGCAGTTTGGAAAAGTTTTACATTTGGGACATCTTTAACCCCCACCTCATAGGGACTGGTCTTGTGCTCATCTTTCTGAAAGAAATTATTCAAGCAGCCACCACTGGTGAGAGCCAGCAGAAAGAGCTCACAGAGCATTTCAACCTCCTCCTCAAGAACCATAGATATTAGAGTTATCCAAAAAAGACTAAAGGGCATGAAATGCTTTCACAAATTAAGAATGGAATCATTAAGACAAGCATTGGAATGACCAGTCAGATGTGGGAAGAAGAGAATTTCTAGAAATGAAATGTATAATTCTTAAACTTAAAACTCCTTGCTCCAGAAGCAGTGGGTGTTTGTTTATGGTGATGGGAAATTTGGCATCCATTATGCATGATGGTTGCACAACATAATTAATGTAACTGATAACATTAAACTACACCTGAAAAATGTTGAACTGGCAAATGCTGTGTTATATATATATTCACAGCAGTTTAAAAAAAAATTCAATGAAAGAATTGAATAGCAAGAGAAGTGGTTAGCCAGGAAATGAAATTAATACATAGTACAGAACAGAAAGACAATGAGATGGAAAATCTGAAAGGTAAAATTAAGCAACACTGACGCTAGAATAAGTAGGCCTAAAGTCTGTCTACTAGGAGTCACAGGAGAGAAGAAAAGTACAAAAATCATAAACCATAAAAGATAAGATTGGTAAATTCAATTCCATTACAATTAAAACCTCTAAAATATACAATAAATAAAACCAGCAAGCACACACATGGAATGGGGGAGGACTACACTGGAGCAAATCAGCACTAAAGCTGACAGTTCTAATATCCAAAATACATAAACAACTATAAAGTCAAATATATATATATATATATATATATATATATAGGCAGAGGCATTTTACAAGTGGAAACATGAGTGGCCAATAAATGTACAGAAAGATGTTCAACCTCATTTGTAATCAGAGAAATGCAACATCATTTACTGTCAAAGGAATGTCCCATGCAGTAAGAAATTTTACAACCATGAAGTTAGCCAGTACTAATAAGATGAACAATAGGAAGTGCTTGGGAGAAGGTAGATTAGCATAAGGAAGCCTGAAGGGTGATGAAAATGTTCTATGACTGAATGAGTGGTGATGGTTGCACAGCTCTGTTAAGGTACTACAAGTCACCAAATGAATCCACTTAGACTGGTGGATTTTATGGGATGTAAAGCATGCCTCAACAAGAATGTTTTGGATGGCATGATACATACACACTGCTAGAGGAACATAAAGGGCTGCAACTTCTTTGAAAAATAATTCAGCAGTATCTGGAAAAGCTGTACGCTCTATAAGCCAGGATTTCCATAAATGACCCAGAGAAAATTCTCCACATGCACACTAGGATACGTGTATAAGAAGAATGTGTTCAGAGAGCAATATTGATTATATTAGGAGCTCTGGTTGTATAGTGTCTAAGGCATTTGACTGCTAACCAGAAGGCTGGCGGTTCGAACCCATCAGCTACTCCTAAGAAGGAAGACTGGACAATCTACTTCCGTAGAGATACCACCTCGTAAACCCAAGGAGGGGTCGCTATGAGTAGGAATCAACTCAGTGGCAGTGAGTTTGGTTTTGGTTTTTTATATGGGTGTGTGTGTATATATATACATATACATATATATGCATGTATGTGTGTGTGTGTGTGTGTGTGTGTGTGGAGAAAATGTCCATGGTCGAAGACTAAAAATTAATACATAATATGTTGACCAAATGGAATATCTATCATACAGTAATGAAATGAATGAGCAATGGCTCAAAAGTAACATAAACTAGGGAAACACATCACTGGGTGAAAAAGCAAAGTCCAAGAAGTCACTATAAAGTGTGATAATATTTTTAATAAGATTAAAGATAAGCCAGACTAAATATATTGTTTAAAAATACATACATGAGTGAAAAAGAAAGAAACAATTTTTAAAAAGGCAAGAAAGCAAACACAAAGTCCAGGCTCCCTCTGGCTGACAGGGGCAGAGTAAGCAGGGGAAGGAATCCAGAAAAAAACAGTCCATAAGCAGATATAACAGTACTGATTTTCTAGCTGTTGGACCGGAAGGATAGACAATGTATTATTGCGCCTTAAAACAGAAATGTCACACATATGTAATCGGGTATTATATTTCAAAAAAGACCATAAAGAAAAAAAAAATGAAAAAGAAACTATCTTGGGGTCAGGTCCTACGACATGTCCTATGATTTCTCTCCTGGCATCTCATGCAGAAGGATCTGACCAACAAGATGATAATGTTAACGATCTTGAAAACAATTGGGCATTTTCTTCAGCAATAACCCCTAAACAAACATCTCTGACAGGCTTTGAGAGATGGTAGAAAATGTAATTCCTGGGTTACAGGCTAGATTTATATTTGCAACGACAATTAAGAAAACAGAGTTCTTCACAATTCTCTTGGTCAAAATCAGCTACTGAAGATCTCTTATTAACACATCAGGGTGTTTTAATATTGTTTCAGTTTGTTTTAATATTGCCATGATAACAGCTAATATTGATTCAGTACACAGTATTTAGCAGATCCTGTTCTACTTTATCTCTGTCATCTCATTACCATATGAGGCAGACACTCCTGTCATCAATTATCAACCCCACTCTACATATGCAGCAAAGCAAAGTCAGACAACTTGCCCAGGATCTCACAGTTCATGACCTGAAGCTGGGATTCAAGCTTGAAGATGAAAAACTCACACCCACACTCTCTCTACTGTTTCTGAAAGCACCTGGCCAAACAGTGAGCGAGAAAGTAAACCCTCAAGTACATACTTCTACATAACTGATAAGGCACAAACTCCCCTCTATCTCTCAGGAACTAGAGTAGAAAATTAATAATTTGGGGATTATGGTTTTCATTTTTCATTATTTTCAAGGGACTGCCTGTCAAGAAGAAATTTAGAAATACAGACTTGACTCAAGGGCTGGGCTCACAGATGTTAATGAGAATTTAGCTCACAGACATGCATTCCATAAGAAACAGTCACAGAAATGGAAGTGAATGGTTAATTGTATTCACTCATCCACACATGGCCCATGGGTAAAATAGTAAAGCTATGTAAATCTCTGTACCTCTTTAAAGAGGATCAGTTATCTCAACATTCAGTAAAGCAATAAAATCCCATATTCAAACCCTGACAAGTTACTTTTGCACATAGAAAATTAAAAACACACACAACCTTTCCTGATGTATTCATGTTTTCCAGACTATTAAGCTCTTCCTCTCTTTCATTTCTTTAAACCATATTATCCTGCAGGATAGAACAGTATTTCAAGATCATTGTGTCTTGTAATAAGCTTCTGCAGCAGAAAATGCTTCCTGCCAAATTATTTAGTATCTATTTTCTCTTTCTTACTAGCAGAATACCATTTCCTTGAAAGAGCAATGTATCTAGAGAAGAACTGCATTTCCAGCTTCCCTTGCAGCTAAGGATGATTCTAGCCAATGAAAAGTAAGTTGTCATCAGGAGTTGAGTTTCCAGACGGCTCAGAAGGGGCTGTCTAAGCAGGCTCGAGCCCTTTGTGCCCTATGGCCTCCCTTCCCCTGCCTCCCATCAGACATCCAGGCATGAGGATTAGAGCTGGGGCAGCCACCATAAAAGCATGAGGGTGACGGTCTCATGATAAAGATGGTAGAAGAAACTGTCAGGAATATGGATCTCTAAAGCATCATGGAACCACATACCAGCCCTGAGCCACAAGCCTATTTTGTGTCTGCCACTGACTATGACCTCCCTATTACAGACAGCAAAACAATTTCTGACAGGTATATTTTCTTGTGGGAGCTCTTACCAGAGTGCCTAAGGCACTTGACTGCTAACCAGAAGGCTGGTGGTTCAAACCCACCAGCTACTCCTCGGAAGGAAAATGGGGCAATCTACTTCTGTAGTAATACTGCCTTGGAAACCCAAGAAGGGGTCGCTATGAATCGGGTCTGACTTGATGGCACATAACAACAACAACAACTGTGAGTCAATCTGAAGCCAGAGTTCTAGCAGCCTCCAGGAAAATCTTTAACCAGAAACCTTTTAGTGTCAGTAGTGCTAACAGAACTTTTGTAATTCTAAACACTCCTTAG
>NW_006921743.1:396819-417911 GCF_000298275.1 Orycteropus afer afer
AACAACCAATCACCTGTACCCCCTCGCCCCGGTGCTGCCCCTCCCCATATTGTTCCATAAATTGGAGAAAGAAACAGGGTACGGGGGTCTTTTGCTTAAGCCACTGACCTGGTAAGGGCAAAAACCCTGACTTAAGTTAGCTAATAAACTGTCCTATTGCATTTGCATTGGCGTGGGTTAGCGTCGTCTTCTCTTCCGAAATTCTCCTTTACAGCCTGGGCACAACACAACAACATATTTTCTTGTCAGTAAGCAGATCCAGATTCCCCCAGTCCTGTTCACTAATGGATTAAAATAAAGAAGTAACACATTTTATTTATCTACTCATCTATTGATGGACATTTTGGTAGTGTCTACTTTTTGACTACCGTGAATAGTGCTGTAATGAATACTGGTGAAGATTAGTAAAATATTGTTACACATGTATTTACCACAATAAAAAATAATAATAATAAATTAAGATGAACCAAAATAAATAAGGAAACGGGGGCTCAGGACCATAGTCTCAGGGGACACTAAGGTTAATTGGCATAAAGTAGTACACCAAGACAATATTCTATGTCCTACTTCAGTGAGTAGCAACTGAGGTCTTAAAAGCTTGTGATTGGCCATCTAAGGTACAACTCTTAATTGGTCTCTTCCCAAAGCAAACAGGAGTGAAGAAAATCAAAGATGTGAGGAAATAACTAGTCCAATGGATTAATGGCTCACTTGATCCACAGCCATCATAACCCTGAGACCAGAACTAGATGAATCCCAGCTACCACTGCTGACCACCCTGAAAGTGAGGTCCTGAATAGAATGGGAGAAAAATGTGGAGCAAAACTCAGAATCATAAAAAAGATCAAGCTTATTGGTCTTACAGAGACTAGTAGAACTTCTGAGACTATGGCCCTTTGACACCCTTCAAGCTGGGAACTGCACTTATTCCCATGGCTCAATTTTCAACCAAACAATGGGTGGGCATTAAGGTGAACAATACCATCAGTGAGGTTGCACTCATTAGAAGAGTCAACCACATGAGATCAAAAAGGCAGCATTTGCCCAGAGATAAAGTTCAGAAGCTCAGAAGGCAGGAAGGAAAAGGAAAGAAGGATAAAGGAAAATGGTAAACACAGGGATGAAGTGGGAAGAGTGCTATTTTGTTGTGGGGATTGTAATCAATGTCATGAAACAAAATGTGTATCAGCTGTTGAATGGCAAATCAATTTCCTCTGTAAACTTTCACCCAAATAACAATAAAAAATAACAATAAACAAATTAATCAAATAAATAAGGAAGTAGCACATTAAGGTCTGTAATATCACTGTGGTCCTATTAAAAACAAGTGAAAGTTACTTAACTTTTAAAGGATGCTAAAGCATGGGGTGAACTTGGGACTTTCATTAACCACTAATTAAAGGAAAATCCCAATTAAGATTTAAAAAAAAAAAAAAACATAAACCATCCTCCCACCCCTCTATAGCACTCTATTTTTTCTCCTGTTTCTCCCCATTGTTTGTTTTTTTGGCACCTTCCTTCATTTTTCTACTCCTGCTATTTCTCACTTAAAGCAATTTCAGATTTAAGACACACTCTCATAACACCTGGCAGACGGCTGGTATTATTGAGTTACCCCTTCATTCTTCATGAAGAAAAACAACCTAAGGTATTTCCAGCCCTCTCATTTTTGTTCTCCATAGGGTACAATTTTGGATGACATACACAGGCTCAACATTATTTTTAAAAGAAAAGGGAAATTAACATTAATAATTTTCTTGATTACTAACTCTATTTTCACAACAGAAAACATTTGGAAAATATAAAAGCATGTACGTGTTCATGTGCATATGTATTTCTTTTTCTCTCATAAATCCACAAACGAAGAAAACATTGTTATCATTTTAGTGACATCTTTCCTATTTTTTAATCTAAAAAAAAAGATTCTAATCATATTTATACAGAATTAGAATCAGATTTCTGGAATTACCAGCTTTACCTCAATTCCAAACCAAAAATCCAAACCAAACTCACTGCCATCAAGTCGATTCTGACTCACAGCAATCCTTCCTTGGGTTTCCAGTGTGGTATTTCTCTATGGAAGTAGATTGCCCAGTCTTCTTTCCAAGGAGTGGCTGGTGGGTTTGAACTGCCAGCCTTCTGGCTAGCAGTCAAATGTCTTAGGCACTACTCCACCAGAGCTCCCTCAATTCCAGGGACTCCAAAGGCCCACTGAAAGATGGTGAATTAAGTTGAAGAGCCCATGCTAGGGAGGTGGAGTGTGGGCCAGGTCACTCTGAGGGCATAACAGCTCCCTGCCTCCCCAGGCTGCTCTCTTCCTGTGGTCCAGTGGCTGAGTTATGAGGGGGGATATATCTAGATCTAGATCTAGGAGCTCTGGTGGTGTAGTGCCTAAGGCATTTGACTGCTAACCAGAAGCCTGGAAGTTCAAACTCACTGGCCACTCCTCAGAAGGAAGGTTGGGCAATCTACTTCCGTAGTGATGCTGTCTCAGAAACCCAACGAGGAGTCACTATGAGTCAGATCTGACTTGACGGTGGTGAGCTTGGTTTAGTTTTGATATCTATATCTAGGTAGATAGATAGCTATACTGGAAATCCAGTGTGGGCATTTCAAGACCTTAGGGATGTATCTGTGCAGTTATCCTGATTTATTCACTCAGTGTATGACAAAAATCTTCTAATTTTGTTTTATTATATATATTCCATCAAATCTGTAAATGTGTGTAACTATTTTCCTTTGTGACATATCAGTTGTTTCACAGCTGAAAAATAACTTTGGTGCATGAATACTGGTCCATGTTACAGATCACTTCTAAAGTAGATTCTAGAAGCATCAGCTGTAGATCAGCAGATCCTTTTGGAAAATAGAGTAATTTGAATCTTTCTACTGTATTTATAAATTCTCCCTAAAAAACTGGGGGAAAAAAAAACCTCATTGGCACCATGTGTGTTGTTATTTATTTCTTAGGGAAACCGTTCAAGACTTTCCCACTAACTTGTAAGCACCTCACATTGGAAAATACCTGCCATCCCCAACACTTCTCACACTCCCAACAAACCACCCACATGGTGCTTCACATATATTTGTTGGCTTATCAATTTACCACTTTATTACACATTTATACATGTGTCAACACTAAAATTTACCAGTGTAGAGGTAAAGATAAGAGTTAAAAAAGAAAACGACCGTTTTTATTCAAATCCTACCCAATCAAGTTTTTTTAAAAATCATTTCCAACACGAGATCAATCTCCGCCAGAACCTTCCAAGGTCAGAAGCTCCTTGCCCCATTTTAGGGCAGCTATATTCTGTAGAAAGTTCTTTCAAAGAGAAAAGTGATTGTCCCCCAGTGACTTCATTTACACCTTTATATGCAACACACTCGAAGGAAGTTATCATGTATATGAAGTCACCTTTCAGTCAACAATTCCCACATCATCCTGGCTATGACGTTCTGGCAAAAACCCTCTGAAACCACAGTTTGCAAAACTGCTGAAACATTTTACTTGCAATGTGAGCCATGAAGTAATACCACCATCACCTCCCCTGTGTGAATGGCATCATTTAGGGGAATCCAGGCTAAGAGTTCACTCACGAAAAAGAAATGACAACAAGTTAACAGGTAATAATGAGTTCTGAGTATAAAGAACCTTATTTTATAGAACTAAAGTTGAAAGTCTTGGTCCTACAGGCCAACAAAATACTCTGAGCCAGAATATGTGTAGGATGATATTTTGCCTTAGTGACATACATGGTTAATTTTCTGGCTTCAAATTACTTATTTCAGGATAAGTAAATCTTGATATGATCAAAATACAAAATGGAAAGGAACTCTCCTGGTGTCTCAAACCATTTAAACTGCTTTAGCCTCATTTAGAAACCTACAGCCTCAGATAAATTTGTTGTCCAAGAGCACCATCTGGCGGACGAAGGTATTTAAGCCATTCTATGGTAGAAAGCTCTGGTAGCGTAGTGCCTAAGGCACTTGACTGCTAACCAGAAGGCTGGCAGTTCAAACCCACCAGCCACTTCTCGGAAGGAAGGTTGGGCAATCCTACTTCCATAGTGATACTGCCTCGGAAACCCAAGGAGGGGTCGCTATGAGTCAGGGCCAACTCGACGGCAAATAACAACAACATGGTAGAAAGAAAAACATGTCATGTACAGGCTAAAGACCATGGTACAAAAAGATTCCAATACCCTAGTCAACAGATTTCTTATAAAGGAGTTCTTGGTTTGACATAATCCTAATAAAAAAAAAAAAATCTGTAACTCACAAAAATTCACTGTCAAAGAATTCAGTCCAACTTCTTGAAGAATAGGACCTCTGGTGGCGTAGTACCTAAGGTATTTGACTACTAACCAGAAGGCTGGCCCTTCCTCAGAAGGAAGGCTGGGCAATATACTTCTGTAGTAATACCACCTTGGAAACTCAAGGAGGGGTCGCTATGAGTCAGGCCAGACTCGACGGCAGTGGGTTTGGTTTTGTTTGGTTTTTTTCCTTGAAGAATGGTTCAGGGCACAGTTAACACAATCCTTTCACTTTACCAATAGATGTAGGCTCCAAAGAAAAGACAGCTAGGGATGGTAGAGAATAATATACATAAAGTAGATCAAATACTCTGTGCTGCAATACAGCTTCTATTTTAAAGGCCACAAAGGAAAAGCAGCCATGACGGGTGACAAAATTCCACCCTCTAGGTTAACAACAACCTGCATACTGCACTTATCCAACACTAGCAGGTGAATTTCCAGAATCTCAGCCAAAGCTCAGAGCTGTGCCACTCCCCCATCTCCAGGCCACCTGCATCTCCCCTAAAGTTAGATTTACCTGCTTTCCTCTACTCATGAAAACCACTGCACCAATAAAAATAAGACAAAATAAATTTCAAATCACCCTTTTGAAGAATGTCTATCATCATGAAAAAAAAATTCACAATGTGCTAAAACGGGAAAGTAAAAAATACACAAGACCAAACTACGTCCACTATACCACACGTTAGAAAAAGTAGAGCATTACAGATCCATAAAAAAAGAAAAAAGACTAGAAGCAAACATACCAAATTGGTAAGAGTGGTTGTCTTTGAAAGTCAGGATTATGAGTGATTTTAATTTTTTCTCTGATATAATATTTCCTAGTTTTCCATACTTAATATTTATATTTTTACCTTAAAAACATACAATACACCTATACTTGTAGAATGATGAAAAAAAATATTGAAAAGGGAAAATGGAAAGAAAAGGACCCCAACCACCTGCCCAATATACACACAGCAAAACAAAAAAGTAAAAATAAAAAATTCCCAGCTCTCGAGGGGAAATATACAGTATAAGACACTGTACTTTTGTCTTTAAGTTTACCACAATTTCTTTAAAACTGAATAAATACTTGATGGTAACAAAAGCAACAGTCTAGCAAATGAATATTTAAAAAGACATAAACGTGCTTTAAAACATCTTAAGTATTCTGAAATGCATGGACCTGAGTTCACACCCTAAGCCCATTTTCTGCTTGTAAAAAATTGCCTTATTTATGTGACAATACATGACATGGCTCCCAGGTTGAGAAATGCTCTCTGCTAATGTAGTTTATTCTCTGAGGTACCTGCCATGGACAAGGTCAGCAAACAAGGAAAGAGCACTAAGTGGTACAGCTGCATCTTTCTGGTAACAGACCTAACACCCTCCTAGTTTCTCCACCTCAAGATCTCTGCATCATCTATAAGCAGTCAGGTCAGGGAAGCTGTCTTGTACTAAATATCTTAAGGTAATGTTTTAGTTACCTAACTATCTTTAGGTAAAATGTTAGCTGGGGACCCCTGAGCATGTACCAAGATCCTACCAGAGGGTCTGTGACATCACAATTACTTAGCAAGACACTATTTGCCCTATTCACTCACATTTTTAGACAAGCATATGGTGGGATTTTCCAGAGGTTACACATGATATCACAACAGACTGAAGGCAGAAGCAGGTAGAAGCCATCAATCTTCTAATTACGCCAGACATCTATCATTTCATTTTACATATTTGAAAAGATGTAAAACAATGTCACTCTTTACACTACTCTTTTAGTTTCAGAAAATAAAGTCATTTTAACAAAACTATTTATGTTCATATGTAATGGGTTATTTTTAATGAATTAAATCTTTAAAATTTCTGCATTTTAATTTTTAAGTTAACAGGAAATACATATATAAATGTGCATAAACAAAATTTCTTGGAGATCTGTATTACTTACAAAGCATGTAAACGGGTCCTGAATCAAATTGTTTGAGAATTGCTGTCTCAGGGTGCTGGAATTCAGAAAAATACACTCTAAGAAACATTACTCTCCTTTTCTAAAGCACTTTCTAAGCCTCTTGCCATGACCAGCTCATCCTGGAGTCCATGATGAGATTGCTGTTGTTGTCATTAGGTGCCATCAAGTCAATTCTGACTCACAGTGAACTCATGCTGACAAAGTAGAACTGACCCACTGGGTTTTCTAGGCTTTAACCTTATAAGAACAGATCACCAGGTCTTTATCCTGCAGTGATTGGGTGGGTTCAAACTACCAACCTTTCGGTTCCTAAAGTATGACTCTGAGCCTCTCCCTCCCCTACTAAAACACTCCCAAACATTCTTCAGGATGTATAGAACAGCCAGACATTCAGGAACCTCCACAAGCTGGCCCAATGTTATGCTTGTAGTATTTCTACAATCATGCATTCTCAGCCACAGAAATGATGTGAAGGGTTGAGACTAAAAAACAAAAAAAATCTGAGGAATGATACTACAATCACCAGACTCAGAGCCTGCTGGAGGAAATATGGTCCCATGAATAAATGTAATTAGTCTTCATTATCTGTGTTCATTTTCCAAATATTTGCTATAACAACTTATAAATATTTTTACCCAAAATCCACTATTCCTGTCAAAAACTTGACACAATGACTCTGAACGTCCACCAATGGAAATGCCAGGTCTATGCAAATCCCAACGAGAGCTGGTAGACCTCAGTACAGTTGTCTCTCAGCTATTTTTCCAAAATGAGCATGCTTCACACTAATTTGCTATGTAAACTTTCACCTAAAGCACAATATTCAAATATATAAATGTACTGGCATCACTGTTACCTACCATCTTTCCATTACTATTACTGAAAATGTCTTCAGAGAAAAATGAGAAAGTCCATGGAGAATGCAAGTGAGCCTAAGAGCAGCCCACATATTCGAAAGAGCTGAGAGAGATTAAACGCACTTAGGCAAGTCGCAGCTAGATATGATCTGGACATGTCCCCATCCACCACACACAACAGTGTCATGCTGGAAAGCTTCGCTGTGTTACTCAAGCCAGCACAGTTTTTTAAAAACTACACAAGTCCTTTATTTAATGGACTGCCTGCCATCCACTCTCTGGGTGGAATGCCAAGGAATGGTACCAGGCTGGTACAGCAGGGGACAATGGGCACCTTCAGAGACATGGAGGCAGCAGCCATAAGCAAGGAACAAGATTGAGTGAAGAACCCAAGGGCAAAATGATCTGAAAGATTCAAGAGCAACATAAGATGATACAAGTGGAAGATTACTGGTGCAGTTGTCTTCCTGCAGTGAAGAGCAGAAAACCATCACCAAAGATGGCTGTACACAAAGCAAATTTTCAATTTTGATGAAATGCTATCTCAGAAGAAAAACAAGTACCTGACATGATGAGCATATGTAACGTCACTGAACTGTATATGTGAATATTATTATAATGGCAAATGTTTTGTTACCTCTATTTTACCACAAAGTAAATATGTAAGTAACTGGACATAAAGCACCCAAAGAATGCCAAACTGTTCCTGAATAGGAACTGTGAGAACAGGAGGAGAAGCTGAACTCCTGGTTGGTACTCGGCTCTGAACACTGTGGGCTCAGGGGCCCACTGCAGACTGCACTGCCTACTATGCTACAAGGTCTTCAAATCCTAAAGCCTGGGTGATGGAGGAGGCAGGTGAAGGGAAGAGTAACCCGTCACCACTCAAAGAGAAAATCTTCCAACAAGGCTCTTTCAAAAACAAACAACACTCTTGGAGATCCTTGTGGTGTCATCCATTATGCAGATAATAGCTAGCTTAAGTGAAACACATGGAACCTCATTTTAAACCTCTGCCTAATGAACTATTACCATCATTAGGAAAATCACCATTACACTGATCAATAGCTCTTCCTAGAAATCCAGTCCTAAGTAGCACAGGACACAAGCCTGAATGTCTTAGCCTGTCGCTATACTAATGCAGGTCAATAATACTGGTGCCTGCCTTCCCTCTCACACACCAAGCAAAGAGACATAGCTGTGCCTTAGAGTCTACTGGCTACCCCAGGATTATTCCACTTTGTGTGTTTTCTACAGAGATCTGCTGACTTTTACACCACTTGCCCAAGTTTTATCACTGCATATAGTTATAGGATTTTGGTTTTTCTCCCTGTCTCCTCTTTCTTATCTTCTTTTTTGTGTGTTTATTTTTCACTTTTCTAAAGAAACTCCCATGATGCTTCTAAGAGATAGCTAGCTTTTAAATATATAGATAGTTAACAGAGACTGATTAAAATTTTATCAGTGGCCCAGGCTTGAGAGATACATAAAGAAAATAAAATACTTAGACCCTTAAGCTTACTGTTACTGTTGCCACAGACTCATCTAGGCTCACCCAAGAAAACTAACAGCTCTAAGTCCAGGGCTTCTTTAACCACAGAAGGTTCCCAAGATCACCAAGCATTCCAATCTCATTATCTCAATGTAGTCAAATGTGTAAGAATCTCATTCTGAGAATATTCAGAATGAAGCAAACAACCCCAGACTATTAGGTATGGTGCTACCCTCAATCTTACCTAGCCCCTGCCCCAGCCTTCTCTCCTTGTCTGGTTTGAACTTATCTGTCATAGCCAGTGTCCTCCAGATGTCCTCTCTCCTCCCAAAAGTCTCCCTTCAGTGCCTTATGTGCTCTTCTCCTGGCTCCATGCAACCTTACGTTTCATTTTATGGGTAAGTTCATGATACTTGTCCCCCTGGCCCTCCAGTCAGTGAATTACTTGAAAGTAAGGATCCTTATTCATCTTTCTACCAGGAACAAACTCTCTTACCTTCCCAGACCTACACTGGAACCCCCACACCCAATCCACCATAAAAAGGCTGTAGCTTTCCAGCCATTCTTTGAAGATTAAGAGAAATAGTCATACATAGAAATTAGTGGAGTCATGAAGTGCAACTGGATAACTGTAATTCCTTTCAAAATAATGCCAGGAAACACAAGGAGCCCATTCTCAATATACAATAACAGTAAACTGAAGACTTAGACAATGGAAAGAAATGAGGGTCAACAGCAAAGCAGTATCAGGGCTTTGTCAATGCACCTTCATTGTGATGACTGCAAATGTTCCAGACAGTTGTAAATTATGATTTTTCTTACTTCCCATCACTCTCTTTAGTGCACTCTTCCTCTTGTTATTCTTCATCTACCTCAAGAGGGTAAGCACAAGTTATTTTTCATTTGTTTAAATTCTGATGTCTTGAGTACGATTGGTTTTGTTTACTAGTAGCTGTTAACATTTTTCTTGTCTTTAGAGTACTAAAGCATTGAAAAGGTCAACCTGGCCCAGGAGCTGCTAAACACTTCCACAGAGAGGACCTGCAAAAAGTCTGTGTACTGCTATGCCTTGTGGGGCTTACCAGAATGACAGATTCCCAGTTCCTAAACCTGTAAATGAGGAGAAGCTTTAAACACTGCACTTTACAAACCAGTGGATTTTTGTTTATTAGATCTTAATAACTAAAGTTACTAAAATCTGAAGTTTAATGTCAATGTTCCCTTAAAGCAATTCCAATGTATAATTGGCTTTCAAATGCAAGTAGTAAATTAATAAGCACAGCAAACCAGAGTCCAGCAGCTTGTCACAGCAGTCAACAATTATGTTATAGCATGATCAAATATGAAAAAGAGTACAGGGGCATTTTTCTGTCAAATATCTAAAAATGGTCCCAAGTATCTTGCTTTGAACTCTTAATTATAGCTACAAACAAAAAAGAACAAAGAGATCACATGCATATGAGGCAACTGAAAATACCATGGGCTTGGGTTAGGCACACCTTAGTCTTCAAAGAGACGTCTTTGCTCATCAGCACTTTAAAGAGGTTTTTTGCAGCAGGTTTGCCCAGTGTAATATATCATCTGATTTCTTGACTGCTGTTGATTGTGGAACCAAGTAGTATGAAATCTTGGACAACTTCAATCTTTTCTCCACTTACTGTGATATTGCCAATAAGCAATATTGAATACTGGTCCAGTTGTGATTTTCATTTTTCTTATATTGAGATGTAAACCATACTGCAGACTGGACTCTTTAATTTTCATCAGTAAGTGCTTCCAAGTCATCTTTACTTTAAGCAAGCAAGGTTGTGTCTCTGCACATCACAGGCTGTTAATGAGTATTCCTCCAATCCTGATGCGTTCTTCTTCATATAGTCCAGTTTCTCAGATTATCTGCTCAGCAAACAGACTGATTAAGAATGGTGAAAGGATACAACCGTAACACACTCCCTTCCTGATATAACCCATGCAGTATCCCCTTGTTCTGTTCAAACATCAGCCTCCAGGTCTATGTGCAGGTTTCTCATGCGCACAATTCAAGTGTTCTGGAATTTCATTCTTTTCACTGTTAGCCATAATTTGTTACAATACACACAGCCTTTGCATAGTCCATAAAACACAGACAAATATCTTTCTGGTATTCTTTGCTTTCAGCCAAGATCCATCTGACACCAGCAATGATATCCCTCGCTCCATACCCTTCTCTGAATCCAGCTTGCATTTCTGGAAGTTCTCTGCCAATATATTGTTGCAACCATTTTTTATTATCATCAGCACTATTTAACACACATGTGATATTAATAATATCGTTCAATAATTTCCACATTCTGTACAATCACCTTTCTTTAGAATGGGTACAAATGTGGATCTTTTCCAGTCATTTGGCCAACCACCTGTCTTCCAAGTTTCTTGGCACAGATAAGTAAGTACCTCCAGCACAGCATCTGTTTGTTAAAATATCTCAATGGGTATATTCCATCAATTCATGGAGCCTTGTTTTTTGCCAATTCCTCCAGTGCAGCTTCAACTTCTTCCTTCAATACCACTGGTTCTTGATCATATGCCACCTCCAGAAATGGATAAACATCAATTGATTCTTTTTGGTACAGTGACTCTGTATATTCCTTCCATCTTCTTTTAATGTGTCCTATATCAATCAATATTTTGCCCATAGAATCTTTCAGTATTGCAACTCAAGGCTTAAATTTTTTCTTCAGTTATTTTTGTATGAGAAATACTGAGTGTGTTCTTCCTTTTTGGTTTTCTAACTCCAGGTCTTTGCACTTTTCTTTATAATAATTGACTTTGTCTTCTCAAGCTGCTCTTTGAAATCTTCGGTTCAGCTCTTTTATCTTGTCATTTCTTCCATTCTTTGCTTTATCTACTCTCCATTCGAGAGTAAGTTTCAGAGTCTCTTCTGACATCCATATTGTTCTGTTCTTTCTTTCCTGTCTTTTTAATGACCTTTTGCTTTCTTCATGGATGATGTTCTTGATGGCATCCCACAATTCATCTGGTTTTCGGTCACTGGTATTCAATGCATCAAATTTATTCTTTAGATAGTCTCTAAATTCAGGTGGGATATATTCAGAGGGCATATTTTGGCTCCTGTGGACTTGTTTTAATTATCTTCAGCTTTAACTTGAACTTGCATATGAGCAGTTGATGGTCTTTTCCATAGTCAGCTCCTCACCTTGTTTTGGCTGTAGATATTAAGTTTCTCTATCACCTTTTTTCACAGATGTAGTCGATCTGACACCTGCGTATTCCATCTGGCAAAGTCCACATATATAGCTGCTGTTTGTGTTGTTGTAAAAAGATATTTGCAACGAATAAATCACTGGTCTTACAAAATTCTATCATGCAATCTCCAGCATCATTTCATTCACCAAGGCCATATTTTCCAACTACTGGTGATTCTTCTTTGTTTCCAACTTTTGCATTCCAATCACCAGTAATAATCAACATATCTTGACTGTCAATTTCAAACTGCAGAAGTTGGTAAAAATCTGCAATTTCCTTGTCTCAGGCTTTGGTGGTTAGTGCATAAATTTGACTAATAGTAGTATTAACTGGTCTCCCATGTAGGAAGACACATGGGTATTATCTTATAACTGAGAGCATTGTGTACTTGAGGACAGATCCTGATACATTCTTTGTAATGATAAAGGCCACACCATTCCTCTTCAATTAGCCATTCCCAGCATAATAGATCATATGATTGTCTGATTCAAAATGGATAAAACCATTTCAGCCCACTAATGCCTAGAAGATCAATCTTTATGCAATATTTGTAGTAACTGTTAAATGGGAACCTAGCTTTCACCAACAACACAATCAAGTTTTACTGAAAAGAAAAAACACTGAGAAGACATGAAATGAGCCACCAGCTCAGGGACAATGTATAGTTGACAATGACCTTGTTTTACTCTTTTCCACAACTATGAGACTGACTGCACACAACTACTTCCTAAAATTGGGGTGGGGGGTCAAGGACACATGGAATCTCCCAAGTAGACACATGACTTTGGAAAAGCTATTTAACCTCTCTGGTTGTCCATATATTTTCAGAATGTGCTGGTGCTTTAAAAATGTAATGTAATTTGAAGATTAGCCAGACAACTAGATAGTACAATGTTGAATGATCTCAGGTATTTGTACAACTAGCTGGCCTTCCCTGAAATGAGAACCCCTAAACAGCAGAGGCCCTCTCTACTACAGGCTTGAATAAGCAGGTACCATGAATTCTACAGCCAGATGGTACTAGCTTCTGCCAACAGCTAGAACAAGCTTGGAAGCAGATCCTTTCCAAGCCCCTAGATGAAAACACAGCCCTAGCTCACACTGTGTGAGCTTTATGAAGGCTGAAGCAGAAGACTGAGTAAAGCTGTGTCTGGAATCTGGACCTACAGAAACTGTGATATTATAAATGGGTATTGTTTTAAGTAGCTAAAATACATATACATACATATATATGTATGTGTGTGTGTGTGTGTGTGTATATATACACACACACACGTACATATATATATATACATACACATACACACACATATATATATCAGGAGCAGAAATCCTCCTGATGAGTCTGTATTTCCTCTTATCCTTGAGAAATAATGGATCACTCAAAGCATAGCAAATGACACTTCCCTACTGTCTAAAATTTTAACAAAGACAGTAACAACAACTGAGCTTTTACAAATACCATTACAAATATACCTCATCATATATGCTCCCATTAATATCTGCGCCATAGATAGGTGCCACAAAAGTTAAGTTCTTCCAGTACTTGCGCTCCAAATCTTCATAATCCAAGTATCTTGGAGTACAGTATCTAGAAAAGGTAGATAAAAATAAACATAAAACCAGTAAGACCATTTAAAGTTCCCCACCCATTTGATTTAAAACACTCTCTAACCAAAATCCTATCAACATGCAAATGCATGCTATAAACACTCATGTTTTCAAGTCTAGCAAATAAATATACAAACATATTTATCAGAAATATGTGAATACTCTTACAATGCCAAAATAACTCTGTATCGTGACTCTATGCTTCTGATTAGGGTCAAAAAAGACTTTCATGAAAGTATCAACAATGAAAGCAGAAAATTAGTTAAAAATCCATTACTTTAACTTTCAAAATAGAAATTTTCTAAAACTTTTAACCAAGTATATTATATTAGGAAATATTATGGATTTAAAAGCAAATGACCATCTCACTTAAAAGCTAGTAAGAAAGTAAAACCAAAAGAAGATTCTTTTCAATTATTAGGTTGGCAAATGCTGAACATGTGGATGGCAGGAAAAAACATTAGGCCTCTTTCACACAGCTTCCAGAATTTTTAAAACTGAAGCCCTAATGTGCCTTATTCTATATAACAGGCACCTACAGATCACTATATCCCCACCCAATCGGAGGCAATTTTTCACAACCCATAACTCTAAAACGTTATTAAAGTTTGGTATTGTCCATTCAAGTTAATTATAAAATCCTTGACTATTTGGAGCATACACTGATTCCAGATTCCAACAAAGGGGCCAGATTCCTTGGCTGATGCTTGATCTAATGAAACCCAGTTACAGATTCTACCATGAATGGATAAACAATTACAGCTGTTCCACAAATCTTGCATCAACCTGCTTACAACTGATTCAAACATACCTTCTTACCCAGAACCTTTCATTCTACAGAGCACAGTTGTTAAAAGAGGAGGCTCAGGACCAGACCGCCTGGGTTTGAATCCAGGTTCTGCCATTTGTAAGCTATATAACCTTGGACAGGGGACTGAATCTCTCTGGATCTCAGTCATTCCTCTATACAGTAGAGATTATAACAGTCATATGTGAAGCACTAGTTCTGTGCCTAGAAGAAAATAAAAGCTCAGCAATGCACATGCAAGAGCATATGTTATTCACCTCCATAAAGCATTATGTTAGAGCTATGATGGAGCTCTCTAAATTTTCTTCATATTAAATTGTGGTATAAATCAAATGAGCATGCTATCCTCTCTACTGTTTATACCAAGCACATCATGAAATGTGTCCTGTGCAAGGGCATATAATAAAGAAAAACATACGAACAGAAGACTTGTAAGAGCCTCCTGCCACCCATGAAAGTCAGTCCCAGCTCACGACCATTCCACAACCATCATGAAGACTAGATGATCGTGAGTGGACAAGAGAGACAAGGCTCGAGACTTATAAACCCATTTTACTAGCATAGGAAATAAATTTCCACATGAAATCGATAGAGGAAATACAGGAACACAAATTTCAAAAACATTTTAATTTTAGAACACTGATAAATTAGAACAAATCAAAGGATAAATTATTGAAAGAAATACAATTTAACCTAGAAATAATTTTCACACTATTTCTCAGAGTGGCTACAGTTTCCAACTTAAAAAACAGAATCCAACTATTTAAAAAATAATTTTTAAGCTGCAGAATATCAGGAAATATATGATGTGTTAATGAATAAATCTTTATAATCTGGCTAATCATTTATACTGCTTCAAGTGTATTTTAGGAGTTCTGGTAGCGTAGTGCCTAAGGCACTTGACTGCTAACCAAAAGGCTAGTGGTTCAAACCCACCAGGCACTCCTCAGAAGGAAGGTTGGGCAATCTACTTCTGTAGTGATAATGCCTCAGAAACCCAAGGAGGGCTCGCTATGAGTCGGATCCCACTCGATGGCAAATAACAACAACAACAACAAGTGTATTTTAGCCTTCATGACACTATTTACTCATGCAGTCGACATATATTGAAACTTTTGCTGTTATATGCCCTAGAGTTGATCCCGACTCACAGCACCCCATGTGATGGAGTAGAACTGCCCCATAGAGTTTCCCGGCCTGTAATGTTTATAGCAGGAGATCACTAGGTCTCTCCCCTTCAGAGCCACTGGGTGGGTTCAAACCACCAACCTTTTGGTTGAAGCTGAGAGCTAAACCACTGTGCCAGGATGCCTTATATATTTAAAAAGCACCTACTACCATATGCCAGATACTATACCAGGCACTGAGTATACAATGATAGACAAAACAGACAATGTCACCTGAATGGCTGTGTTCAGGAAGAGCCAGTCTACAAGCAAGCCACCAGAGTTAAAACTGAACAGAGATATGAATAAAGTAAGTAAATCCCCTCTCAATAGAAAACTGACAATATGCTAGAATAATCAAACTGGCTAGAGATGATGATTAAAGTTCCTCTAGACAAGAAAACAAAAGACTTCAAGGCTCTATTCTTCACAGCATTTTGAATTAGCATGTACTGAAACTATTAACAATTATTGTCTCTGGGAGTTAAATTTAGATATTTAGATATTTTGATATTGCTTAATTTTTGTTTTTAAGAAACATGTATCACCACTGTGATCAGTAAAAACAATTCTAATCATCCTTCCAAATGCATCTCAACAGCATCTACAAGAATGAAATCACTCCCTTCCTGATTAACCACCACAGAAGACTTTTCCTTTGAAATCCCATAGCATTTTGTACCTCTCCTATGGTAGTTATGATGATTACTGAGAGTACTCATAAATATTATTTTAGTAAGTATAATCTGATTACTTACAAGTAAAAATTGTTCTTTAGCACATCAGAGTTACCAAGCAGAGTTTCACTAAATGGACTAACCTACTCCATGAATGCTCTAACAGCAACACTGGAGACGGATACTAAAAATAAATAACAGAATATAGTAAACAGTTTATACTTGCAAAAAATTGGTAAAATTGCCTCTGCAATCTTGTTCCAATAACACTGTACTTATTAAAGTGTTTTAAAAGAATTTTAAAACAGTGGTTAAAGTGTCGGGTTGCTAACCAAAAGGTGGGAGGTTCAAATCCACCATTCCTCCATGGGAGAAAGATGGGGCAGTCTGCTTCCATAAAGATGACAATGTTGGAAACCCTACAGGGCAGTTCTACTATGAGTAGGAATCAACTCAGTGGCACTGGGTTTACAGTATGTATTTTAAAATATAAAAAGGAGTAGCAAAAGCAAAAAATTGAGTATTCAGCAAAAAAGAAAAGAAAAATATTTTGGAAACAAACCTGCCAAGACTGTGATAACAATTTCATATTCTCGATTAATGAGATCTGAATCAATGAGCTTTACTAGTATCTACCAAACAATTCAAAAGAAGGCAAACTTAAATGTAAAATTTTCATTTCCTTTGGAAGAGTCAGAATCCTCCATAAGTGTGATGCTTACACAAAAGTATCATCATGTGCTCAACATGACAAAATAAATTTAAAAAATAAAAAAACAATACATTAACCAAGTTCATCCAATGGGCTTTGTTGTGGTTACCTAGTGCCACTCTGACAAGAATATACCACAAATGGGATGGCCTTAACAAACAGGAGTTTATTCTTACAATTTGGAGGCTTTAAGTCCAAGTTCAAAGTGCCAAGCTCTAGGGGGCTGGGTGAAAGCCCCTTAACCTTGGGCTTCAGCTCCGTCTCCAGCTCCGGGCCCATTGAAGCTAGAGGCTTTTCTTCACTCAGACAGCTGCTGGCTGCTGAGGCTAACAAGCCCAAGGTTGACAAGTAACAAGGCACAGTCCCAATATTACCAAATCACACAGCCCGCCATTAATCCAAGTCTATTGTAAGTACCAAGGTCAGCAGAGCATGGCAGGCTGCTGAATAATGACACAGCTACATGCAGGGTCTAAGCGTGCCATAGGCCAGAGACCATTTCCAAGGCTTCTCCTTATGTACAGGAAGCAGACCACATCCAAAAGGCAGCTGCTTATGGTAGAACCCACCATGGAGCTGATTGCCAGTCTCATCATGGGGAACAACTACCACCAGCTGCCCAGCCACTCAACCAGGCCCAGCCAAGTTGTCACAAAAACATAACTACCACAGGCTTAATCTCATCTAGACCAACCCAGGGAATTCAGTCCACCATGTTTCTTGGTAGAATAAGGTTGATTGTTTTTTTAGTTTTTCAGGTTGTTTTTTGGGGTTTGTTTGTTGGCTTTAACCACCAATATCAGAAATTTAAAATAATAATTTATAATAATCCCAATTGTGATGATTTTCAAATATAACGACAAATTCTTTGACACTCTTCCTTTCAAGTGGTGGATTTAGTCTAGCAACTCACTTCTAACACAATACAGCAAAAGTGAAAGTGTGTCATTTCTGAAAAAGGTCAAGAGAAAACATTGTGGCTTTCATGTTGATCAATCTCTCTCATATCAACTTTTCTGGGAAAAGCCAGCTGCCAAAGCCAAGAGGATCAGTTCATGTGCAAGGAACTGAGGCCTCCAGCCAACAGTCGTGGGAGATGTGTGATACCCAACCCAGATGTGTGATCTTGGAAGAGCATGTTCCAGTCACATTCAAGCCTACAGATGACAGCAGTTCTGGCCAACCTCATAAGAGACCCTGAGTGAGAATCACCAACCTAAGTCACTCCCAAATTCCTAAGCTTCAGAAACTGTGAGATAATATATGTTAGTTTAAGCTGCCAAGGTTAAGAATAATTTGTTACACAGCACTTGATTAACTAATATAATAATTCCTCAAGTCATAAGGATATTCTTTTGAAATGATTATTTTTCTAATACATATAATTTATCATTTAAGGTCTTACTATTGCCACACATAGAAAAAAAGAAAACTGCCTAACAAAAATAACTACAGGTAGAATCAAACTATATGGCAATTCAAAAACAGAAACGCCTTTATAGTAATTATGAATGAGATAATAAAATTAGGAAAAATTTCCCTGACAGTGAATGTAAACAGGCAACCACCTGAAGAACAGAAAGAGTGAAATGATGGTGCAGAGACAGAATGAGGGACACCTGCTCTCACACACCCTCTGTCCCCTTGGTCTCCTACCATATTCATCTGTAACTTTTAAAGAAATAAAAACAGCAACAGAACCCACTCACTTGCCACTGTTGGCCAGCTGCCTAAACTCCTTCACAGTCATGGCTTTCTTCTGGATATTGTACTGAGTGAAGAGTCCCGACTGCCCTGTCACCATTTGCTGGATAGGTGCTGGGATCAGCAAATCGTCAATGTCATCATAGCACTGCCTGGGTTTCCACCCCTTAGGAGGAATCACCTATAAATGAAACAATAAAGTAAAATGGTATCTTGAAAACATTCTAGGTAATTATTTAGCCTCCATATTCCAACAGAATACAAGTGAAGAGTTTTCTCAGCATCTCTATAATAAATGTGTAAAGGAACCACGAAGATTCACAATAGCATATGCTGCATTCTCCCAAACATTCAGCCCCACTTAAATGACCTTTCTAAACAGTTAAGATTTATTGAATACTCCCTACACCAAATAGTGTACTTGTATTAACTCATTTTTGTTGCTCTGAAGAGTTCTATGAAGTTGGCAGAATAAGCATTTTGATTTTAAAGATAAAACTGAGGCACACAGAGAAGTAAAATTAACATACTGAAGTTTAAAGAGCTAAAGGCTAAACTGAAATTCAAACTGAAAGCCTAGTACCAGAATTCACACTTAGCCATTATATTAACCTGCCTGTCTCTCAAAATCTCAAAAGAGTATGGAATTTTATTTATATATATATATATATATATATATATATATATATACACACACACACACACACATACATACATACATACAGTATGGAATTAAGCTTATATAAATCATTTCTTCCCCAAAAGATGTCCAGTCTTCATTGCTTCTTAGCTAAACATCTAACTATGTGCTGTGTGTATTAATATGAGAACAATAAGTCAATATGTGTTTATATCTTCCTTTGGAAGAAATAATTTTCTACATCATGAAACCAAAGAGAATGATTTAAAGATCATGTGATCATTTTTGGATTAAAATATCTGAAGATGATTACCTTTGCAAGGCCAGCTCGGTGTGCTCCTTTAGACTCCATGTATGCAAGGCATTTGTTGAAATCCTGAAACTCCTCCATGGAGGGTCTGAAGGTCATGATCTTACAGCTAGGGTTTGGGGGACTCTCTTCCTCGGCTACCTCCATAATGGCTGAGATGGTCTCTGCAGATAAGATGATATGGCCATCAGCATTCAGTTACCAGGTGGGCAAAGGTGAGTAGAAGGGGACAGTGGAGGTTCAATGGGCGAACTATTGCCTTCCATGCAGAAGACCCGGATTCTATTCCCAGCCAATGCAGCTCATGCACAGCCCCCACCTGTCTGTCAATGGAGGCTTATGTGTTGCTATGATACTGAGCAGGTTTCAGCAGAGCTTCCAGACTAAGATGGATTAGGAAGAAAGGCCTGGTGATCTACTTCCAAAAAGCATTCAATGAATACCCTATAGATCACAATGGTCCAGTATGCAACAAATCATGGGATAGTGCAAGACCAGACAGTGTTCTATTCCGCTGTGTACAGCATCAACATGAGTTAGGAGCTGACTCGACAGCAGTTAATAACTACAAAGGTCAGTGGTCATCTCCTCGGTGAAGGCTTGATTTCTCAAATATTCTGTAGGCTCCCCAGCAGGACTCCACCTTTCCCCTCTCCCACACTCTTAGGGAGATTCCCTCAGCTTATCCTAGGTCCCTGAGAAAAACTACCTCAATCAATCCTCCTGCCAAGCTCCTATGCCTGGCATTGAATCCCTGGCTGGACTGGATCACTCACCTCCTCAAAATCCTTCCACATGAAAATGAATTTTCTAACTTTGCAAGTTTAGAAATGCTGCTGCTCCTACGTACCAGTTCTGAAGCAGACTATCATACGTGTAGGAAGGCCTAGACTAGGTAGGACAGAGGGTGAACAATGTTCATCATCCAAGCAGTTTACTCAGGCATGCAGAGCCGCCAGGCACCAGGCTAAGGTGCTAGAGAGTCAGGCATGAGTCAGGCTTGCCTTTACCTTCCAAACTCACCATCCAGCTTGGCTGACCCTCACTGATATCTTCAAATCCCAATCATTGTTTTTCCTTGCTTCTACAGTCCCTCCTGGAACCATGATGATTCTATCTACCACCAATCATAAGTTTGTGATGATTCCTCTGTCTTTAAGAAAAATCATACGGAAAATGAACTTGCTCTAAATTTTCACCCAGATAACAAATAAGAAAGAGAAAGAGAGAGGAGAGCATATGTTCAAGGCAGATTTTTTTTTTTAATTGTGATTTGGGTGAAGATTTACAAAGCAAATTCACTTTCCATACAGCAGTTCACATATACTTTGTCTCGTCATTGACCACAGTTTACCACAATGCAACAGCTCCCCTCCCACTTCCTCCACATAGTTACCTCTTCCCTGTGTCCATCCCTCCATACACTCCTGCACCCTGAGCTGTCTCCCTGTGCATAAGCAGCCCTTCTTTCTCCCATGATTGTTCTCTCCAAGGACTGTATCTACTTGAGGTAAATGTTCAACTCATATGCCTGTATTTTGTTTGGCCGGTAACCACAGGTGTGGGTTCAATTCCAGACCTGAAGGGCAGCTAGGGGCCATAGTCTCA
>NW_006921743.1:418281-425085 GCF_000298275.1 Orycteropus afer afer
TTCAACTACACAGTCCCTCTGGGTAGCTGGCTGTGACCAAAAAGTGACCACAACCTTGCCCCTTGTCAGCTCTATTATATACCTGGGAATTCTTATCATTCACATAAACTTATAGGACCATTGTCCCCTACATATGTTCTTGGATACCCTCCCCATTTCATAGACATACCTAATCATTTAGCCTGTCTACCCATCTATCAACCCATATACCCATGTTTGCCTTCACTGACAACGCAGTACTGTATGTGCAAAAGGGTTCATATTTGTTGTCTGTACCTCTCATGTACCTCTCTATGTCTTTCTCATCCTCGATGGTGCCATATTGGTCACTCACATTTGGTACAATGCCCTTCTCTTCACCCAAATCAATACTTATCTCTATCTAACAGCAAGGCAGACTTTTTTCCTAGTTAAACAAAACTATTGCTCAGTTTTAATTAGACTGCAGGGGATATTTTTGGTTTAAGGTTTAAAGATTACCCCAAGGCAGCAGCTTCAGGGTTTATCCAGCCTCCATGGCTCCAGAAAGTCTAGAGTCTATGAGAATTTGAAATTCTGTTCTTTACTTTTCCTCTTTTAATCAGGATTCTTCCATGGAATCTTTTACCAAAATGCTCAGTAATGGTAACTGGGCACCATACAATTCTGGTGTCATGCCAAAGGTGGCAGTTGTTCATGGAAGCAATTAGCCACACATTTCATATCTTCCTCCTATTCCTGATTCTCCTTCTCCCTCTGTTGCTTCAGGTGAACACAGAACAAATGTTGTAGCTTGGAAGGGCTCCTGTAAGTTTGAGGTAGAAAAGAAATGCTAAACACATTATTAGGCCAATTAACTAGGATATCCCATGAAACCATAACCCTAAACCTCCAGACCAAGGCACCAAATCCCATGAGGTGTCTGACTGTACACCACGCAGAGCAGCTACTTGTTTTTGTCGTTGTTGTAAATATATCACACTTTTTCCAATTCTACTGTTCACAGTATACAACATACAGACAGCAATTTTAATAACTGCCTGTGCAACTCTACCCTTAATCAATCACATTAATTAAGCAGCTTTATTCTTAATAGCCTCAAATTGGAAAGAACCCAAATATTCATCAATAGGTAAATGGGGGAAAAAAATTGTCAAATATCCATACAATGGAATACTATATGTATTTTTTTTTTAATTGTGCTTTGGGTGCAAATTTATAAAGTGCATTTATTTTACATTCAACAGTTCACACACATTTGATTTCAAGGCCCCAATTACTATGCCCAACCATAAAAACTCTCCTCCTCTCCCATCCCTGTGACTACTCCCTCCCTGTGCCCTTCTTAACTATGCATTCCTGTCTATCCAGCTTTCCCTCTGTGTGAATGCCTCCCCTCTGGTGTCTCATGCCCCTAGAGTAGGTGGATGCATTGTTCTGGGGTAGGTGTTCTCCATGTAGGTCTTTCTACTGTTGGGCTGAGAGCCAATCCATGGAAGTGAGTCTATTTCTAGGCCTGAAGGATAACATTTTTTAAATGACCTATTGACACATGCAACAACATGGATGAATTCTAAATAATTTTGCTGTATGAAAGAAGCCAGATATACTATATTATTCTATTTACATAAAACTCTAGAATATACAAACTTATCTATAATGATAGCAAACTGACTGTTACCTGTGGGAGGAGGACTAGGAAGGAAGGAAGGAAAGTTGGATTACAAAGGGGTATGAGGAAATTTTTATGGGTTATGGATATGTTTGTTATCTTGATTGCGATGACTGTGTGATGGTTGTAAGCATATGTAAAATTTATCATATGTACATTTTAAAAATATACCAATGAATTAGTATACTGATTACACTTCAATAGGAAAAAATTGTGGACAAGGAAAAAAAAAGGTGGTAGGGCAGAAAAGAGATCTGAAATCTAGACATAATGAGATCTGCAAGTAATATCCTTAATGATGTACAAACTGAACCTAAAGACAGGGAACTTATGTGTTATACTCACATCGCATTCCCTGCACCTACCTCAATGCCCTGTACCCCGTACACACTATCTATTGATGCTGAAGGAATAATCCCTTACCCTTCCCCCAAAAGACCTTATTCTTGCAAAATTCTAGCAATACCAGGTAAAAATGTTGTTGTTGTTATGTTTTGGACCCAACTCATAGCGACCCCTCCTTGGGTTTCCAAGGCAGTATCACTATGGAAGTAGATAGCCCAACCTTCCTTCCGAGGAGTGGCTGGTGGGAATGAACCGCCAGCCTTCTGGGTAGCAGTCAAGCGCCTTAGGCAGTATGCTACCAGAGCTCCCACAGGTAAAAATATATATATATATACATTTCACTGGACATTTAAAAGCCTTGTCCTTTTGCTCCCTTTTTTCATTCTAGGGTCCTTTTGAAGGAAAAGAGCATCTCTCCTAAGGAAACTCTTCAGAGGGAGGTGATGAAAGGAGATGAGGGAAAATATCTGAAACATTTCGTTTAAAATATATATACATTTATCCCTATCATGTGTCAGGCACTGTTCTATGCATTTAGGATACCAGAAAGAACAAAGTTAAGGGATGTACTTTTAAGAGAAATATGAATGCTTATGTGTTCCAGCCTGAAATTCATTTTTCCAAACTTCTCTCCTAATTCTGTTGTTGTTGTTGTTGTTACGTGCCGTCGAGTCGGCCCCTCCTAATTCTAGAAACCAGAAATTGCATCTCATTCCTAATAGTTACTGGGTAAGAAACAACTTCTAAGTTGTACCTCTCAGTGGTAGGACCAATCCCATAGGAAAAAGAGGATATTGCATATTCTTGAACTTTCTATTTATTTTAGAATGATATCTCAAGTTAAATTGATTTTTAAATGAATCAAAATATTTCTAAGCTTTATTTTTGTCAAATAAAAAGAGCACTCTGTGGGATTTTTCTTTCTTTCTCTTTTCCTTAAACAAAAAAAAAAAACACTGCTGTGGAGTCAGATCTGACTCATAGCGACCCCTCCTTGGGTTTCTAAGGCTTAAGTCACCCTTAATTCAGATAAATTATACAAGAAATAATATCTATTCTTCTATACGATCATGAAAAGGCTATAGTCTCGCAAAAGTTCCACATGTTGCAGATAAAAAAATTTGGAGTCAAATGAAGGGTAAAATAGTCAATTCCAACTTGATCCTGCACCCAAAATAAAATACAGGTCACTGATCTGTTAAAGGCAATAGAATAAGAGTTGTCATGTATATCACTGCTTTAACAACCTGTTACTATTCTATTATATTATTCTTAAGAGTTTATTAAAACATAGTTAAGAACTTTCAAAATCTGAATTACCAGAAAGTTGAACAAGGCCTACATTTTCTTCAAAACTATATTCCCTTAATACAAAAATTAGTTGGATCCCTCTACATCAAAGAAGAGGCCTCTGAAAAGGAAATAAGGAAAACAATACTATTTACAATAGCCACCAAAAAGATAAAATACTTAGGAATAAAACTTATCAGGAATACAAAAGATCTAGCATTTCTTCATATGTTTGCTGGCCGCCTGAATATCGTCCTTGGTGAAGTGTCTATTCATGTCTTCTGCCCATTTTTTAATTGGATTATTTGTCTTTTTTGTTATTGAGGTCTTGGAGTTTTCTATAAATTCTAGAGATAATTTCCCTGTCAGATATGTCTTTGCCGAATTTTTTTTCCCCAATCTGTAGGTTCTTGTTTGACTCTTTTGGAGAAGTCTTTGGAAGCACATAAAAATTTAATTTTTAGAAGGTCCCATTCATCTAGTTTCTCTTCTGCTGTCTGTGCATTTTGGGTTATGCTTGATAGCCTATTTATGCAACATGTTTTTGTTGCTGTTGTTGTGGTTATGTGCCGCTGAGTCGGAACTGATTCATAGCAACCCCTCCTTGGGTTTCCAAGGTAGTATCACTACGGAAAATAGATTGCCCAACCTTCCTTCCGAGGAATATATTGTCGTTGTTGTTGTTATGTGCTGTCAAGTCGGACCCAACTCATAGCAACCCCTCCTTGGGTTTCTGAGGCAGTATCACTACGGAAGTAGATTGCCCCATCTTCCTTCCGAGGAGTGGCTGGTGGGTTTGAATCCCCAGCCTTCTGGTTAGCAGTCAAGTGCCTTAGGCACTATGCTACCCTATGCTACCAGGGCTCCTGAAGAATATATTAGGGCCCCTAAATTTGCCCCTCGTTTTTCCTTGAGAAACTCTGTAATTTTAGGTTTCACATTTAAGTCTTTGACCCATCTGGAGTTCGTTTTTGTGTATGGTGTGAGGTACAGATCTTGTTTCATTTTTCTGCAAATGGATCTCCAGTTTTGCCAGCACCATTTATTAAACAAACGTTCTCTTGCCCATTAAATGGACTTCAGCCCTTTGTCAAAGATCAGCCAACTATAAGTCGATGAATCTATTTCTGGGTTCTCAATTCTATTCCATTGGTCTATGTATCTATCATCGCACCAATACCAGGCAGTTTTGACTACTGTGGCTATACAGTAGGTTTTGAGATCCAGCTGTGTGAGACCTCCTACTTTGTTTTCCTTCTTCAATAGTACTTTGCTTATATGAGGTCTCTTTCCTTTCCATATAAAGATAGTGGTTGGTTTTTCCATATCCTTAAAAAATGTTGATGGGATCTGGATTGGGATTGCATTGAATGTATAGATTTCTTTGGGTAGAATTGACGTTTTCACAATGTTCAGTCTTCCTATCCCCGAGCATGTTATATTCTTCCACCAATATTCTTTAAGGACACAGAAAAAACAATTACTAATTTCATATGGAAAGGAAAGAGACCTCAGGTAAGAAAGCACTGCTGAAGAAGAAAAACAAAGTAGAAGGTCTCATACTCCCAAATCTACTATACAGCCACAGTAGTCAAAACAGCATGGTATTGGTACAATGATAGATACAAGACTAATGAAACAGAATTGAAAACTCAGAAATAGACCCATCCATCTATGGACAGTTGATCTTTGACAAAGGGCCAAAATGCATTAGATGAAGGAAAGACAACCTCTTTAACAAATGGTGCTGGCAAAATTTGATATCCTCTTGCAGAAAAGTGAAACAAGATGCATACCTCAACCCATACACAAAAACGAATTCAAGTTGTATCAAAGACCTAAGTGTAAAACCCAAAACCATAAAGTTCATCAAAGATTAAAAAAAAGGGGGGGGGGGCAAATCTAGGGGCTCTAATTCATGGCATAAATAGACTATCAAGCATAACCCAAAATGCACAAGCAGTAGAAGAGAAAGTAGATGTCTGGGACCTTTTAAAAACTAAATTTTTATGAACATCTAAAGACTTGTCTAACTTGGAAGGAAGATGGGGCAATCTACTTCCATAGTGATACTGCCTTGGAAACCCAAGGAGGGGTCGCTATGAGTCAGGTCCAACTCGACGGCATATAACAACAACAACAACAAAGACTTCTCCAAAAGGGTAAAAAGAGAACCTACAAACTGGGGGAAAAATATCTGGCTATGACATATCTGACAAGGGACTTATCTTCAAAATTTATGGACAACTTCAACACCACAACACTAAAAAGACAAAAAAAAACAATTCAAAAATGGTCAAGGGACATGAACAGGCACCTCACTAAAGAAGATATACTGGCAGCCAACAACCACATGAGGAAATGTCCATGATCATTAGCCATTAGACAGAAGCAAATCAAAACAACAATGAGATACCATCTCACCCCTGCAATAATAGAAAAGTTCAACAAGACAGAAAATGACACATGCTGGTGAGGGTGTAGAAAGATTGGAACTCTTCATACACTGATGGTGGGACTGAAAATGGTACAATCATTGTGGACAATGGTATGGTGTTTCCTCAAAAAACTGAAAATAGAAATACCATTTGATCCAACAATTCCATTACTAGAAATATCATAAAGAGCTGGGAAACAGGACACGAACAGACATATGCACATTCATGTGCATCACAGCACAATTAACCGTAGCAAAGAGATGGAAACAACCTAAATGCCATTCAGCAGATGAATGGATAACCAACCTATGTAAGTTCATACAATGGAATACTATGCAACATTAAAGAATAATGAAAGGACTTCCAATAAGATGGCAGAATAGGCAGACAAGCCACACAGACCCTCTTCAACAAAGAAAAGAGAAATCAACTGACACAGATATAGAAGATAATCCCGGATCCCTGAGCTTTGAAAGGAATGATACAGAAGTGGATTAAACACCAACTAGTAGAAGAACCTGAATGAAAACAGTGAATAAGGAGAAAAACAGAGCTGTGGCCTGTCAGCTATCCTGGTAGCATGGACAGTTTGCATATTTCCAAGTGGTGTAAGGACCTGAGAATTAATGTAAAAATCAGCCCTGCTCACCAAGGGCTGCATGGATGACTGCACTGGTGGCTAATGACTAAAAAGGGAAATAGCAAAGAAGGAGACAAACTGATCCATGAACTTTTGGATCTCCAGAGGGCGCAACCATTTTGAATGTTTACAAGCAGTAGCCATTTTGGATATTTAAAATGACAGCATTCTTATTCAGACTCCAGGAACCTAAGAATAGGCTCTCCTCACCAAGGACAGCACAGACATACTGGAGGCTGACAACTGGAAAGGTGCAATATTCCCTTTGATACATGTAGTAAATTACTTAGTGTGGCTTTTCTACCCATAAGTCATTGTAAACTCAGTGGTGGAATGAGCAACTGAGGAGCTCCTGATTGTAAATGTTATCCACCTGGGTTATTGCTGTTGGGCGTGGCACAATGCAATGTTATGGGAGGCTCTCTCAACTGTTTAGTATT
>NW_006921743.1:425185-428209 GCF_000298275.1 Orycteropus afer afer
TGACTGCTGGTTGAGGAAGACGTGCTGCTGAAAGAGACACACGCTCCAGAAAGAGACACGTGCTGCTGGGAAAGAGATGCAAGAGACACGCATTGCTGAGAAAGACACCGAGGGACATGCACTGCTGGGGGTGAGACTGTGAGAGACTTGGCTGAGACACGGTGGGCTGGGAGAGAGACTGAGCATTTTTCCTGGACTTGAATTGTAGCCTAGTGCTTCCCTAGTAAACTCCATAATCTGTGAGTTCTGTGTGGCCAGTGCAGTGAATTATCAAATCCAGGAGAGAGGTGGTGGGTGCTTTGGGAGGAATGGTGGGAGAAAGGGCTGGAGGGAGGCAGCATGTCCGGCCTTGCAGTAATAGGCCTTGGGCTATTGATGGTGATTCTGCCTTCTTCTTATGGAATTAGAGGAGGTCTTAAGATGTGGCCTCCTTGCCCATTTTGCAATACTCTTATACCCCATACCCTCTTGGTGAACCGAGATGTGGCCACCCCTCACCTCCACCTACCTTCTGGGCCAGCAGGAACTCCATCCCAGTCTATGTGCTCTGACAGAGACTGGGTGCTCTACCACACTCTCCCCACAGATTTGTTTTGTGGTTTTTCTTTGTTTTAAGTTGTTTTTTCTTCCTTTTGATATTTATTCTTTCGTTTTCCTTTTCCAGGTTCTAGTTTTGAGCTTTTTTTTTTTTTTTTTCTCTTTCCTTTTCTGGTTCCCATTTTTATCTTTCTTGTAGTTCTTCCAATCCCTTGTTTATCTTTTTGCATATTTCTAATTTTTTTCCTGATTATTCTCTTACTCTACCACTTTTTTCTTACTGCCCCCTCCATAGATATAGGAGGGGTTCTTCTTTTTTTCTTCTCTTTTAGTATTTATATTTGTCTTTTAAAACTATTTCTTTAACTATTACATCTCATTTATTGCCTTTCCTCTCCCCTCCCCCTTCCCTTTTTGGTGATTGTACATGTGTGTTAATGTGGTGTCTGTTTTTTCCTCTCATTTTTACTTTTTTGGTGGATTTCTTTATTGCTGTTTTTGCCTAATTGATTGGAAGACAGCAACACACAACCCAACTATACCTACACCTCCTGCAGCCCGCCCCACCTACTGAGTGAGGGCTACCACTTGCTTCTGCACCAAGTGGCCAATGAATGACAGCCAATACAAGCCTGATGCACCCTTAACTTCTTTTCACAAACAGCTAACAGATATCTGTGAACCCACTCTCATTCTCTATCACACCCACCAGGAGACAGGTGGTATGCATAAGTGTACCAGGAACACTTATGGAGTGTGTAAGTGCTGCCAACTAGCCCATATAGGAGCACAGTACCCTGCTTACTCAAATACATCCAAACAAAACAAAGATAATGAAAATCCCGGGTGAATCACTCCAATATACAATCACCAGTTAAATATAAATACATCAATGTCACAAAGTCTCAAAGAAAACTGACCATCACACTCCACACAAAGAAACAAGATAAAGCAGTAAAAACAAGGGACCAGGATGCAAACCCAGAACATATCCATGAGGAAGATGCAGCATTGGAACTCCCTGATAAGGAATTCAAAAGAATCATATTTAGGTATCTTCAATGGATTCAGAAACAGATCAAAGAAAATACTGGCAAAACTAAGGAAAACAGAGACAAAACCTTAGAACAATTTTGGAAGACAATACAAGAATAAAATGACAAAAGAAATGAAAAATTAGATATGATACAAAATCTACAGATAGAAATTCAAAGAATTAATATTAAATTTGCAGAAATAGAACATTGAGCAGGCAGAGGAGTAGTATGGAATCAATGGAAGACAGAATTAGTGAGATTGAAGACAAATATCTCAATACTTCTTTGGAAACGTATCAATCAGAGAAAAGATTAAAACAAAATGAAGAAAGCCTAAAATTCATGTGGGATATACCATCAAGAGGAATATCTACATGTAATTGAGTTCCAGACCAGTGCAAACTCTGAAGAACAAAGAGGACATCCACTTCTTAAACAATTGGACAATGAATAGCAGTGAAACACTGTCTGATATATATTACTGGAAAACTTTACAAACAGCCCTGAAACACTGTCCAATATAGTTAGCAGACGATGAGCCCCGCATGTTGGAAGGCACACAAAATATGACTGGGGAAGAGTTGGGTACTTAAGAGTAGAGCCGACCTTAATGATATGAATGGAGTAAAGCTTTCAGTACCTCCATCAGCTGATGTAGCATGAGTCAAAAAGGGAAGAAACAGCTGCAAACATCCATTAATAATCGGAACATCGAATGTACAAAGTATGAATCTAGGGACATTGGAAGTTGTCAAAAATTAAATAGAACACATAAAGATCGATGTCCCAGGCATCATTGAGGTGAAATAGACAAGTTTTTTGCCATTTTGAATCAGACAATCATATGATTTACTATGCTAGGAAAGAAAGATGAAAGACGAATGACATGGCATTCATTGTCAAAAAGAATGTTTCAAGATCTGTCAGTGATAGGATAATATCCATACACCTGCAAGGAAGAACAGTTAATACCACTATTATTGAAATTTACACAGCAATTACCAAAGCCAAAGATGAGGAAATTGAAGATTTCTACCAATATAGTCAGAAATCGATAGAACATGCAATCCAGATTTGCTGATTGTCACTGGTGATTGGAATGCAAAAATAATCACCTGTAGTTGGAAAATCTGGCCTTGGTTATAGAAGTAACACTGGAGATCGCAAGATAGAATTTTCCAAGACTAGTGACTTATTCATTGCAAATACCTTTTTACAACAACATAAACAGTGGCTATACACAAATATAGTTCATGAATATACAAATCGAGTACACAGGAATCAGATATAGTACTGCAAAAACGGCAAGGAGGCCACATGTTCTGACTTCCTCTAATCTCACAAGAGGAAGGCAGGATTACCAGCAGTAACCCAAGGCCTATTACTGCAAGGCCAAACATGCTGCCTCCCTCCAGCCCTTTCACCAACCGTTCCTCCCAAAGCACCCACC
>NW_006921743.1:430231-467772 GCF_000298275.1 Orycteropus afer afer
CCCAAACAGGATAGACCCCAAAAGAAAATCACCAAGACATATCATCATCAAACTCACCAAAACCAAAGACAAAGAAAGAATCCTGAAAGCAGCATGAGAAAAACAAAACGTTACTTAGAAAAAACAAGCAGTAAAAATAAGCTCTGATTTCTCAGCAGAAGCGATGCAAGCAAGAAGGCAATGGAATGGTATGTATAAAATCCTGACAGAGAAAAATTTTCACCAAGAATTATATTCCTGGCAAAATTGTCCATCAAGTATGATGGTGAAATTAGGAGATTTCCATATAAGCAGAAACTAAGGAAATTTGTTAAAACCAGACCAACTTTACAAGAGATACTAAAGGGAGTCCTCTGAACAGAGAACCAAAAACAGCAAACAACAATCGACCATTAATACACAAGATTACATAACTAAGAAACCACAGCTATGGACATACCCAAAGTAAAATAAGCTTACAAGATTGTAAACAGGGAACCAGAGACATCAATTGGCAAGTGAGGACAACTACAAACCAAAAAGAGGGAAAATACTGTGTAGTTACAGAACTTCTAAATGGTGAGGAAGTCAAGAGAGTTGCAAGATAAAATGGAGTGTTCTAAACTCGGGGAGAAAATTATAAATCATAGGGTAACCTCAAAGAAAAATGATAAACCTTCACGTCACAATAAAAAAGAGGACAAGCACAAATATTCAGTAAATACTAAAACAACAGCAACAACAGAAATAATAACATGATCCATAACATAATGAGCTCAGCACAGAAAATAATATGGAACAAAGAAAAGAGGGACAACATGAATAAAACACATAACAAAATGACAGCAACCAATTCATACTTTTCGATAATTACACTGAATGTTAATGTATTAAATGCACCACTCAAGAGACAGAGAGTTAGAGACTGGGTAAGAAAACACCCCATCAATATGCTGTCTACAAGAGACACACCTTAGAGACAAAGACAAAAATCAACTAAAAATTTAAGGTTGGAAAAAGATCTATCAAGCAAATGGCAACTGTAAAAGAGCAGGAGTGGAAATATTAATTTCTGATCAAATTGACATTAAGACAAAAATCGCCATATGAGACAAGGAAAGACATCATATAATGATTAAAGGATCAAATGAACAAGAAGATATAACCATAATAAATATCTATGGACCCAATGAAATAGCCCCAAAATACATAAAATCAGACTTTAAAAGACTTGAAAAGGCAAATAAATGACTCCACAGTCATAGTGGGAGACTTTAATACACCACTTTCAATGAAAGATAGAACTGGAAAGAAATTCAATAAAGATGCAGAAGAGCTAAACAATATAATCTACCAACTTGACCTTATAGGCATCTACAGAGCACTTTGCCCAACAACAGCACAATATACATCCTTTTCTATTGCACATGAAACATTTTCCATGATAGACCATATGTTAGGCCATAAAGCAAGGCTTAATAAATTTTAAAACATTTTAAAAAAAGAATAGATTCGATGCACTGAACATGAATAACCGAAAACCAGAGGAATTGTGGGGTGGCATCAAGAACATCATCCATGAAGAAAGCAAGAGGTCATTAAAAAGATGAGAAAGGAAGCAAAAACCATAATGGATGTCAGAAGAGACTCTGATACTTGCCCTTGAATGCAGAGTAGCTAAAGCAAATGGAAGAAATGACAAGATAAATGAGCTGAACAGAAGATTTCAAAGAGCAGCTCAAGCAGACAAAGCCAATTATTGAAATGAAATGTGAAAAGAACTGGAGTTAGAAAACCAAAAGGGAAGAACACAGTTGGCACATCTTAAGCTAAAAGACCTGAAGGAAAAAATTTAAGCCTCAAGCTACAATACTGAAAGATTCTATGGGTAAAATATTGACTGATGCAGAAAACATCAAAACAAGATGGAAGGAATACACAGAGTCACTGTATCAAAAAGAACTGATTGATATTCATCCATTTCAGGAGGTGGCAAATGATCAAGAACCAATGGTATTGAAGGAAGAAGTTGAGGCTGCACTGAAGAAAAACAAGGGTCCAGGAACTGACGGACTATCCACTGAAATGTTTCAACAAATGGATGACATGGTGGAGGTGCTCATTCAGCTATGCCAACAGATTTGAAAGACAGCTAACTGGCCAACTGCATGGAAAAAGAACCCTATTTATACCCATTCCAAATAAAGGTGATCCCACAGAATGTCAAAATTATCATTAATATCACACACAAGTAAAATCTAACTGAAGATAAGTCAAAAATAGCTGCAGCAGCATATTGATAGAGAACTTCCAAAAATGTAAGCTGGACTCAGAAGAGGACATGGAACAAGGGATATCATTGCTGATGTCAGATGGATCTTGGCTGAAAGCAAAGAATACCAGAAACACATTTACTTATGTTTTACTGACTACGCAAAAGCATTCAATTGTGTAGATCATAACAAATTGTGGATAACATTGAGAAGAATGCGAAGTCCAGAACACTTACTTGTACTCATGAGGAAGCTGTACATAGACCAGGAGGCTGTCGTGTGAACAGAACAAAGGGATACTGCATGGTTTAAAATCAAGAAGGGAGTGTGTCAGGGTTGTATCCTTTCACCACATTTATTTCATTTGTACGCTGAGCAAATAATCTGAGAAGCTAGAATATATGTAGAAAATTTGGCATCAGGATTGGAGGAAGACTCATGGACAACCTGCAATACACAGATGACACAACTTTGCTTGATGAGTGTGAGGATGACTTGAAGCACTTACTGATGAAGATTGAAGAATAAAGTCTGCAGTATGAATTACATCTCAATATAAGGAAAACAAAAATCCTCACAACTGGACCAATTAGCAGTATCATGATAAATGGAGAAAAGATTGAAGTTGTCACCAGAAAATATCATCATCAAACTCACCAAAACTAAAGACAAAGAAAGAATCAATCAGCATGGGAAAAACAAAAAGTTATCTACAAAGGGCAACCAATAAGACTAAGCACGGATTTCTCAGCAGAAACCATGCAGGCAAGAAGACAATGGGATGGTATATATTAAACCCTGAAAAAGAAAAATTTTCAACCAAGAATTATGTACCAGCAAAATGGTCCCTTAAATACGATGGTGAAATTAGGACATTTCCAGATAAGCAGAAATTAAGGGAACTTCTAAAAACCAGACCAACCTTATAAGAGATGCTAAAGGGAGTCCTTTGGATAGAGAAGCAACAAAAGCAAACAACTGACCATTAACACACATGGTGATATAACCCAGCAACCAACCCAGCTATGAAAGTATCCAAAATAAATAAGCTTACAAGACTGTAAACAGGGAACCAAAGACAGCAATTGACAAATAAGGACAACTACAAACCAAAAGAAAGCTCTGGTAGCATAGTGCCTAAGGCACTTGACTGCTAACCAGAAAGCTGGCAGTTCAAACCCACCAGCCACCCCTCGGAAGGAAGGTTGGACAACCTACTTCTGTAGTGATACTGCCTCGGAAACCCAAGGAGGGGTTGCTATGAGTCGGGGCCGACTCGACAGCACATAACAACAACAACAAACCAAAAAGAGGGGAAAAAATTGTGTAGTTCTAGAACTTCTAGATGGTTTGGAAGTTAAGACAACTGTAAGACAGAACAGACTATTCTAAACTTGGGAAGAAAACTATAAATCACAGGGTAAGCTCAAAGAAAAATGATAAAACTTCACATCAAAATAAAAAAAAAAGGACAAGCACAAATATTTAGCAAATACTAAAACAATAGCAATGAAGGAAGTGATAACACAATTCATAAACAAAATGAGCTCAGCATAGAAAATTATATGGACAAAAGAAATAAACACAACAAAAAAATAAGTAACAAAAATGACAGCAAAAAATTCTTATTTGTCGATAATTACATATCTGGCAAGGGATTTATCTCTAAGATTTATAGAAAACTCCAATGCCTCAACACCAAAGGAATTAGCAATCCAATTGAAAAATGGGCAGAAGACATGAATAGAAATTTCACCAAGGAGGATATTCAGGTGCCCGGCTAATACATGAAGGGATGCTCATGATCACTGGCCATCAGGGAGATGCAAATCAAAACAACAATGAGATACCACCTCACCCCAGCACTGAGGGCAAGGTTCAATGAGACAGAAAATAACAAATGCTGGGGGGATGTGGAGAGATTGGGACTCTCAATACACTGCTAGTGGGACTGTGAAGTGATACAACCACTATGGAAAGCGGTATGGCAATTCCTTAGAAAGCTGGAATTTGAGATACCATTTGACCCAGCAATCTCATTACTAGGTATACATCCTAGAGAGGTGAGAGCCAGGACAGGAAAAGATATATGCACACCCATGTTCACTGCAGCACTATTTACAACAGCAAAAAGATGGAAAAAGCCCACGTGCCCATCAATGGAAGAGTGGATGACCAACCTATAGTATGTACACACAATGGAATGCTATGCAGCACTAAATAATAATGTGCCGTCTGCAAAACACCACATAACATGGATGAACTTGGAAGACATTATGCTGAGTGAAATAAGTCAATCACAGAAGGATAAATATAGTATTGGTTCATTGTTGTGGAGGGTCAAGAAAAGGTTTATATGTGGAGGGAAATTTTCTTTGTTGGTTGCCAGGGGTGGGAGAGAACACTGCAAAAATAAATAAATAAATAGGGCACTGACCCATGTCACTTTAGTTTTTGTATTTCACTGTACATAAATTACATTTCAATAAAATGCATTTAAAAAAAAAGAATAACATAGAATCTAGAATCCATAAAATACTGTATGATGTGGATGAACTTGGAGGACATTATCCTGAGTGAAATAAGTCAATCACAGAAAGACAAATACTGTATTGGTTCAATACTGTTAAAAGACAAGGAAAGGTTTCCACATGGACGGAAACTTTGTTAGTTACCAGGGGTGGGAGAGGAGGGGAGGGAACACTGCTAGACAGAAGAAACTAGTATTGATTTGGGTGAAGGGAAGGGCAATGCACCAAATGTGAGTGATCAACACTGTGGCACAGAGGAAAAGGAAGACATAGAGAGGTGCATGGGACGTACAGACAACAAAGATGAACCCTGCACATACAGTACTGCGACAGCAGTGATGGCAAGCATTGATCTACAGGTGGATAGATAGGTAGACAGGCTGAATGATCAGGTCTAGGCAGGAGGTAGTATGCCCATGACCATGCATACGGTTAGCATACATTTCTACATGAGTATTTGTATGTGCTGTAAGAATGTCCAGGAGTTATTGCAGAGCTAACAATGGGCAAGTTTGTGGTGGCTTCTCGGCCACAGCCAGCTACCCAGAGAGAGCAAGTCATTGGACCCGTGGGCTCAGGACCATGGTCGCAGGGGACATCGAGCTCAATTGGCATAACATACTACACAAAAACAAGGTTCCACATCCTACTTTGGTGAGTAGTGACTAGGATCTTGCTTTATTGTTTTTGTTTATTTATTGTCAATATTTACTGACAAGTATTGCATGAGCCCATTATTGTAAAAAGTCAAGGAAAGGTTTACTCAGGAAAGGAAATTTTCTTTGTTGGTTACCAGGGATGAGAGGGAAGGGGAGGGAAAATTTCAGACTGGTCAGGGGTCACATGTTGGTTTGGGTGAGGGGAGGTACAGTATTGGAAAGAGTCTGTGACCAGCATGATGGCATTGGGGAAAGGAAAGACACTGAAACATGCACATGAGATATAGACAACAGAGGCAAAGACTATTACATGCACAATATTGCATTACCACTAGCACCAAACACCAGGCTATGGATAAATGTATAGACAGGTGAGAAGATCAGGTGGGGATAGGCGAACAGGAATATACCCTGACCAAGGATAGATTTGGCTAGAGATAATCTTACATATGCACTTGTGCTAAAAAATTAGCCACCTACGTTACAGAAGCAACAGAAGACAAGGTTGGAGTAACTTCTCAGGGACAACCAAACACCTTGAGAGAGAGAATCACCAGGCCTGTGGGCTGGAACCATAGTCTTGGGGGACATCACAGTCTATTGCCACAAAACAGTACATAGAAATCTTGTTCTACAACCTACTTTGGTGAGTAGCAACGGAGTTTTAAAAGTTTTCAAGCGGCCATCTAACATGCAATTACTTGTCTCCTCCCATCTGGAGCAAAGAAGAGTGAAGAAAATCAAAGTCACCTGGAAATAATTAGTCCAAAGATAAGATGGTCCCTGAGATCAGAAGAACTAGATAGTGCCCAGCTACCAATGCCAACTGCACAGAAAGGGATAAAAACTGGAGATCCTGGATAGAGTGGGAGGAAAAACATGGAACAAAATTCAAAAACATACAAATGACCAGAATTACTGGTCAGATAGAGACTGCTGGAAACTCTGTGACTATGTCTCTGGGTTACCCTAAACATGGACTCACTCCCACAGATTGGCTCTCAGCCCAACAGTAGAAAGACCTACATGCAGAACACATACCCCAGGGCAATACACCCACCTACTCTAAGGAGATGCATAGATCAATCAGCCATGAGGCACCAAAAGGGCAGCATTCACATAGAGGGAAAGTTGGACAGATAGAAATGCATAATTAAGGGCACAGGAAGGGGTTAGTCACGGGGGGGGGGGGGGGGCCTTGTGGTTAGGGATGGTAATTGGGGCTGTGAAATCAAACGTGTGTGAACTGTTTAATGTAAAACAAACACTCTTTGTAAATTTGCACCCAAAGCACAAAAAAAAGAAAAGAAGACTATAGTCCCGTAGCTGGTATTTTTTAAATAAAAAACATAACCAAACATCTATACTTTTCTTGATTATTTTTCTGCTTTCCCTCTGTTGTTATCTCCTGCTTTCTGATTAAATGTTCTGGAAAATCTGATTTTATCTGTATGTTTAATTATTCTACTTGCAAGGGCCATATTAACATGTTCACTTGAAATTTTATTAGTATTATACCAATTTTTTTCCCCCCATGAGAGTGCTTTGTCTGATACCAGTATCTAAAATTTGTCTTCCAGACAAGATGATCAGGTATGAGTAGGTGAACAAGACTATACCCATGACCATATATTGCTTTGGCAGGTAATATAACTATGTACATATTTGTGTGTACTATAAAAATCTCTCTCTCTCTGTCTCTCTCTCTCTCTCTCTCTCTATATATATATATATATATGTAATAGAGTTTACAAGGGGCAAAGTTATGATAACTTCTTAGCCAAAATAAAACACCTTGAGAAAGTGAGTCACTGGGCCTATGGGCTTGAGACCATAGTCACAGGGGACACCAAGTTCAGCTGGCATAACGCAGTACACAAAACTCTGTTCTACAACCTACTTAAAAAGCTTGTAAGCAGCCATCTAAGATCTCTCCTCATTCAAAACAAGAAAGTGAAGAAAATCAAAGACACATGGAAACAACTAGTCTAGAGGACTAGGGTACCATAGGAATGTCAGTCTACACAACCTTGAAACCAGAAGAACTAGATGGAACCCAGCTACCACAACCAACCACTCAGAAAGGGATCACAGTTGATGATACTGGATAGAATGGGGCAAAAATGTAGAACAAAACTCAAAATTCTAAAAAAAAAAATAAAACACCAAGCTTTACTAGCCTGATAGAGACTGGTGGAACTCCAGAGACTCGCGCTTACTCACCCTTCGAGACTGGAATAGAACTCACTCCCCTGGCTCAACTTTTAGCCAAACAATAGACAGACCTACCAGACAAACAATTACACCAGGGAGGTGCACATTCTATAAAATAATCAACCATAAGAGAGAAAGCTCAGAAGGCAGGAATGCATAGGAAAAGACGACACAGGGAAAAAGGTAGCCACAGGGAGGAAGTGGGAAGAGAGCTGTTACATTCTGGATATGGTAATCACTGTCACAAAACAAAATGTATATAAACTGTTGAGCAGAAAACAAATTTGCTCTGTAAACTTTCAAGCAAATCACAATAAAAAAAGAAACATAAACAGGACAGAGAAACTGACTCCACCTGAGTTAACTAGAAATGTCCCAGAAGAGGAGCCAGTTAGACTTAGAAGAAAGGGTAGGAGTTTGCCCGGAGAAAGAACATTCCAGGCAATGGAAATATTTGAAGATATTGCATGGATGGAGAGGAGTTCAGTGGGAGAGAGAACAGATCCAAGTAGATAAGTAGGCATAGGTTTTGGTACAAAACCACAGGTTTAATCCTGCTGTCAATGAACAGGATGATTCTTTCAACAAACATTTATTGAGCACCTAATACGTGCCAGGAATCCCTGCATGATGCAAATGGTTAACACACTCGGCTGCTAACTGAAAGGTTGGAGGTTTGAGACTATCCAGAGGTGTCTTGGAAGAAGGGCCCGGCAATCTACTTCCAAAAAATCAAAATTTGAAAACCCTATGGAGTATAGTTTACTCTAACACACATGAGAGTGCTATGAGTCAGAGTCAGCACAATAACAACTGGTTGAAGCATTCAGAAAGGAATGGAAAAAATCCCTAACACCAATGGAGTGAAGTTGACAACAAACAGGTGTGTGTGAAGCAAGCCTAAACAGTGCTGTGAAGCAGCAGCCAAGGTAAGGGGGCAGTGCACAGCAGGGAGGGTAACAATGTAACATAGAAGTCTCAAGGGAAGTTAGTTCGATCAAACCCACTGCCCATGTTTCAATTCCAACTCACAGCAACACTATGGGACAGAGCAAAACTGCCCCACAGGATTTCCAAGGCTGTAGTCTCTATGGAAGAGAGCTCTGGTGGTGTAGTGGGTAACACATTCAGTTGCTAACACCAAGGTTGGCAATTCAAACCCACCAGCTGCTTCACAGGAGGAAGATGAGGCAATCTACTTCTGTAAAGCTTTACAGCCTTGGAAACCCAATGGGAGTAGCTTATGAGTCAGAATCAATTCAATGGCAGTGGGGTTTAGTCTTTACAGAAGCAGACTGTCACATCTTTCTCCCACAGAGTGGCTGGTGGGTTCAAACCACCAACTTTTCAGGTAGCAGTCAAGAGTTTAAGAATTTCACCACCAGGGCTCAAAGACAGTTCAGATGAGGTTTAATGTGAGCTGAGGGCAGTGAGGCATTGTATATCACACAGGTATCTGGAAGAACAGCATTTCTGGCTGAGGAAACACCAAGGAGCCTCTCAGGCTATTTCAAGAATAGCAAGGAGGTGAGTGTAGCCAGAACTAGAGTAAGGCAAAGGGAAAAGTATTGAGAGATGAGTATGGGATGTCATTGTGGGCGTCTTCCCCTTTCTATGTATCCAGTTATTGATAGTCACACATCCATTTCCATCCAAGTAGACAGCACTGCTCTCTAAGGTCACCATTCTGGAGGCTTTAAGCAGAGAAATGAGCTGGCTCTTCACCCTTTCTAAGACTCACTCTTAGGGAGGAATAGACAGACAAGCAACACAGACCCTCTTCAACAAAGAAAAGAAAAAACAGTTGACAGAGATACAGAAGATAATCCTGGAGCCCTGAGCTTTGAAAGGAACTATACAGAAGTGGAGTGGCCACCAACTAGTGGAAAAACCTGAACGAAAACAGTGAGTACAGAGATGGTCAGTGCTCCAGACTGTCAGCTACTCTGATGGGACCAACAGCCTGAATATTTCCAAGTGGTGTTAGGACCTGAGAATTGACCTAAAGATCAGCCCTGGTCACCAAGGGCTGCAGGGACAACTGCACTGGAGGCCTATGACTAGGAAGGAAAACAGCAAGGAGGGAGACAACCTGAGCTGTTGACTTTCTGCTGTCCAGAGGGCACAGACATTTTGATTGTTTACACATAGCAGCCATTTTGGATATTTAAAGTGATCAAGAGTACAGCCATTTTGAATGTTTACAAGTGGTGGCCATTTTGGATATTTAAAGTGACAAGGGTACAGCCATTTTGAATCTTTACGAGTAGAAACCATTTTGGATTTTAAGGTGACAGCATTCTCAAGCGGATTCCAAGGACCTAAGAATAGGCTCTGTTTGTCTAGGTTGGCAAGGACATACAAGAGGCTGACAACAGGAATGGAGACAGGTGGTGAGTGTATACATGCTGTCAACTAGTGAATACAGGCACAGAGCACAGTACCCTGCTTGTGGAGATAATATACAAAGAAAACAAAAATCATGGGCAAGTCACTCCAACATATAATCACCAATTAAATATAAACACAAAAATGTCACAATGCCTCGGAGAAAACAGAGCATCACAGTCTACCCAAAGAAGATAAAGCAGGAGAAAGAAGGGACCAGGATTCAGACCAAAACACATCCCTAAGGAAGATGCAGCATTAGAACTCTCTGATAAGGAATTCAAAAGAATTATATTTAGGTATCTTCAAAGGATTGAAAGACAGATCAAGGAAAACACAGACAAAACCCTACAAGAATTCTGGAAGAAAATACAAGAAAAAAAAATGACAAAATAAATGAAAAATTAGAAATGATTCAAAATCTATAGGTTGAAATCCAGAAGATTAATACTAAACTTTCAGAAATAGATAACACACACAAAAAAAAAAAAAAAAAATAGATAACACATTGAAAGGGCAAAGGAGTAGAATTGATGCAATGGAAGACAGAATTAATAAGACTGAAGACAAATACCTGAATACTTCTTTGGAAAGGGATCAATAAGAGAAAAGATCAAAACAAAATGAAGAAAGCCTAATGTTCATGTGGGATACCATCAAAAGGAATAACCTATGTGTAATCGGAAACCCAGAACAGAAACTGACAAATAAAACCACTGAGAAAATTGTCAAAGATTTGTTGGAAGAGAACTTTCCTGATATGATGATAAAAGATGAGAATATATCCATTCAGGAAGTCCAACGAACCCTAAACAGGATAGACCTCAAAAGAAAATCACCAAAATATATCATTATCAAATTCACCAAAACCAAAGACAAAGAAAGAATCATGATAGCAGCACAGGAAAATGAAAAATTACATACAAGGGGCAACCAATAAGACTAAGCACGATTTCTCAGCAGAAACCATGCAGGCGAGAAGACAATGGGATGCTATATATAAAACCCTGCAAGAGAAAAATTTCCAACCAAGAATTATGTACCCAGAAAAACTGTCCCACAAATACAATGATGAAATTAGGACATTTCCAGACAAGCAGAAATTAAGGGAATTTCTTAAAACCTGACCAACCTTACAAACAAGAAATGTTCAAGGATGCCCTTTGGACAGAGAAGCAACAACAGCCAACAACAACTGACCATTAACACACATGATGATATAACCCAGAAACCAACCCAGCTATGGAAGTATCCAAAATAAATAAGCCTACAAGATTGTAAACAGGGAACCAGAGTGTCAATTGACAAATAAGGCCCACAACTACTTTTACCTACTGATCAGGAATATATCCTAAAGACCAAGCCAGCTTCTGCTTTAGATCTTTTTCACACTATAAAGTTAATATGTGATCATCATAAAATTCAAATTGTTGAAATTTAAAAATAACCCTACCACTCAAATATTTTACCAAGATGACAGGCAAATACAACAACAAAATAAGTCTAGTTCTTTTTAAGTCCATTTATTAACGGCATTGATCTTTCTTTTTTTAAAACATTTATAACCGCTTGTAACCTGTTTACATCCTTTGTCCTTAAAAGACAGCTTATAAATCGTCTCTGTACCTTGAGGTTTTCCTAATCCACCTTTACCATTATTATATTAAATCTAATCAGGTGGCTAGAACTAAATTCCTAGTTCCGCCTTTCTTTTTTACCTTTATTTCTCAGAGCCAAGAAAGATAGATTTAAGCTGCTTTCACAATACCGTTTCCTAGCTGGGAGAAAGACTGTTCTATTTTGCAAGAAACCACACTATGATTTTCAGCTGAAGGTGATGCAATAGTCATTTTTTTAAAGCTACTTGTCTTCAGAGACTGAGTCCCCATGGTGAATGACAACAGTATATCTGATGGTAACTTTGCTATTTCACTTGTACAGTTGACTACCAAAGTGTATGAGACCACCTAGACCAAATAACCATATTTATAGTAAAAATCCTGTTGTTGTTGTTATGTGCCATCGAGTCGGCTCCGACTCATAGCGACCCCCCCTTGGGTTGCCAAGGCAGTATCACTACTGAAGTAGATTGCCCAACCTTCCTTCTAAGGAGTGGCTGCTGGGTTTGAACCGCCAGCCTTCTAGTTAGCAGTCAAGTGCCTTAGGCACTATGCTACCAGAGCTCCTAGTAAATACCCTAGGTTGTTTGTATTTCTTAAGGACTTAAAGATCTTTTCCATTAAGTGAAGAAAAGCCCATCACTGTGTACCTCTCCCAAGCTTTGTTTCTGGAAAGGCTTGCTTTATTGGAAAGAAAACCAAAAACCTCACTGCCATCAGGTCAATTCCAATTCACAGCACCCCTACAGAACAGACTATTAACTGCTCCATAAGGTTTATGGGGGGAGCTCTAGTAGCATAGTGCCTAAGGCACCTGACTGCTAACCAGGAGGCTGGCGGTTCAAACCCACCAGCCACTCCTCAGAAGGAAGATGGGGCAACCTACTTCCGTAGTAATACTGCCTCAGAAACCCAAGGAGGGGTCGCTATGAGTCGGGTCCGACTCGACAGCACATAACAACAACAACAACAAAGGTTTATGGGAACTCTGGTGGCATAGTGCCTAAAACATTTGACTGCTAACCAGAAGGCTGACAGTTCAAATACACCAGCCGCTCCTCAGAAGGAAGACTGGACAATCTCCTTCCACAGAGATGCTGCCTGGGAAACCCAAGGAGAGGTCACTATGAGTCGGAGGGTTTACAAGACTGTAAATCTTTATTGAAGCAGACTGCCTCATCTTTCTCCCATGGAGTGGCTGGTGGGTTTGAACCACACAGGCCTTTTGTTTAATGACCAGTGCCTTAACCACTGCACCACCAGAGCGACTTGGAAAGGACAAATACCTACTTACTCCCTTCTTCTAATGCTAATACATCTTTATTTGACAATCAAAACAGAGCCTGAGACTAATGCTTTCCAGCCAACTGTAATACCATACTCTCTACTGCTTTCCTTCTGACTCTTTCCTTTTTAAACAACTTCTGTGAAAAGAGTAAAACTGCAATCTCTGATGACATGAGTATTTGTTTCTTCAACACCTGCCACAGATCTGATATGCTCTGCTAACAGACTCTCACGACAGCACTTTCCAGAATCTGCTATAAAAAGCAGGGTCCCCTGGGAACTATGAACCATCAGTTAGGCAGGCAATGTATCAGGCACAATTACCAGTGATGGTAGTATAGACAGAACACTACTGCAACCTCCCCAGGGTTTCTCAGGAGAACTCACCCAAACCCTTCAAGCCATCCCTCCAGCCCTCACTCACTCCTCCTTTCTAACAACGAAACTGAGGGGCCTAGGCTCAGTGATAGTGTCATTACCTTGCTCTACCCCTGCTCTACCCAGCTCTGGGGTGCTAAGTTCCCCCTGCCAGGGCCCACGACCCTCTGAAGCAGCTCAAATGTTTGCCTGGGCTCACTGGGGCCAAGCATATACCTGAACAGCAGACAACCATGGTCAGGCATCAAGGCTACAGTGGAGAGAAAAGAGTGGAGAGGGCCACAGTCTCCAGCCTAGCATCATCAACTCGAATGCCAATGATGCCCTGAGCTTCTTTCTGACTCCTTCATCCTTCTATGTGGTTCTACACTTGTGAGGAAAAGCAAAGTAGCAGGCCACCTTAAAACCTCTAGCTGAACCCTTTGCACACACACCCATGGACTGAACCACAATATGCATGTTGTTGTTAGGTGTGATCAAGTTGAATCCAACTCATAGTAATCCTATGTACAACAGAACAAAACATTGCCTGGTCCTGCACCATCCTCAAAATCTTTGCTAACGCTGAGTCTATCGTTGCAGCCACTGTGTCAATCGATCTCACTGAGGGTCTTCCTCTTTTTCGCTGACCCTCTACTTTACCAAGCATGACTTCCTTCTCCAAGGGCTGATCCCTTCTGACAACATGACCAAGTACGTGAGATGAAGTCTGGCCATTCTTCCTTCTAAGGAGAATTCTGGCTGTCTCTCTCCCAAGGCAAGATGTGTTTCTTCTTCTGACAGTCTGTGGTATTTTTAGTATTTTTCACCAACATCACAATTCAAATGCATCAATTCTTCTACTGTGTTCCTTATTCATTATGCAGCTTTCACATGTATATGGCACTACTGAAAATACCATGGCTTGGGTCAGGCACACCTTAGTCTTCAAAGTGACATCTTTGCTCTTTAACACTTTAAAGAGGTCTTTTGCAAAGATTATCCCAGCGCAATAATACGTCTGATTTCCTTTTTTTGTTGTTTTGCCCTCCCCTACCACCCCTGGTAACCAACAAAGAAAATTTCCTTCCATATATAAACATTTCCTTGAATATGTCTGATTTCTTGACTGTTGCTTCCATGAGCATTGATCATGGATACAAGCAAAATGAAATTCCTGACAACTTCGATCTTTTCTCCATTTATCGTAATGTTGCTTATTGGTCCAGATGTGAGGAATTCTGTTTTCTTTATGTTAAGGTGTAATCTACTAAAGGCTGTAGTCTTTGATCTTCATCAGTAAGTGCTTCCAGTCTTCCTCAGTTTCCACAAGCAAGGTTGTATCGCAGCAACACACAAGCTACTACAATATGACAAACTGACAGACAAGTGGTGGACAACAGGTATATCTGCCTTTAAAGGTAGCCCTTTTCTCCATCCCAGGATCCCGCAGGCCTGAACATCTAAGGTAGGAAGCATGTGTCATCTGCGTACTGCATGTTGTTGAGGAGTCCTCCTTCAATCCTGATGCTGCATTCTAATTCATCTAGTCCAGCTTCTGAGCTTATTTGCTCAGCATACAGATGGAATAAGTATGGTGAAAGAATACAGTCCCAGACACACACCTTTCCTGATTTTAAACCATGCAGTATCCCCTTTGTTCTGTTCAAGTGACAAACATGATTGATTCAAACAGCAGTCCATTTCAGCTTACTAATGCCTGGGGTATCGACCTTTATGCATTCCATTTTTGACAACTTACAATTTTCCTAGATTCATACTTTGCACATTCTACTTTCTAATTATTAATGAATGTTTACAGCTGTTTTTTCTCGTTTTGAGTCATGCCACGTAGCAAATGAAGGCAAGCTTTATTCTACCATATCACTAAGGTCAACTCTACCTTCAGGAGGTAGTTCTTCCTTAGTTGTACTTTGAGTGCCTTCCAACCTGAGGGGCTCATCTTCCAGTACCATATGTTTCACTGCTATTCATTAAGTTTTTAGTAGCCAATGTTTTCAGAAGTGGATGGTTCCATCCTTCTTCCTAGTCTGTCTTCATCTGGAAGCTCCACTGTCATGGAAGCTGTCCATGATGGGACAGCTGATATACCAATAGCATAGCTTCCAGCATCACAGCAACACACAAGCCACTACAGTACAGCAAACTGACAGACAAGTGGTGGACAACAGGCATATCTGCCTTTAAAGGTAGACCTTTTCTCCATCCCAGGATCCCACAGGCCTGAACCTCTAAGGCAGGAGGTGATATTGCAAAGAAAAAAAAAATGACTTACTGGATGGATAAGAGACTGGAGGAACCCCCAAGACCATCACCCAAAACACCCTTTTAACCTGAAACTGAAACCACTCCCACAGGTCACCTTTCAGCCAAACAACAGATTGGCCTAGAAGATAAACAATAACACCCAGGAGGAATGTACTCCTTAGAACAATCAGCTATGGGAGATCAAATAGACAACATTTGCCAAAAAGCAAAGGTGAGATCACAAAAAGTGGCAGAGGAAGGCTGGGTGGAAATGAAGAGAGTGCTGACACACTGTGGGGACAGCAATCAATGTCAAGGAACAATCTGTATATGAACTGTTGAATAGGAAATTAATATGTATGTAAACTTTCATCTAAAGCAGCAAAATAAAATGTTAAAAACAACAGATTTGAAAACCATATGTACTTCACTAATATAAACTATCTCTAAACATAATTTTAGCATTCCAAGTTTAGATGAGACCATACTAGTCATTTAGTTGGGGGTGGAAAAAAAAAAACACCTACAACAGATGTAGATAAGACTGGGGGGGTAGAGTAGGGTTATTTCACTTTGAGGAAAAAAAGAAAGAAAAACTCTTACCCTGTGGATCACTTCTGCCCAGGCAGTTTTTATTTAACTATTTTAGTCCCATCATATTACCACTCCTACAGAAATGGAAAGGAAGTGGACTCAGGGAAAGAAATCTGGGGCAAAAGGACAAAGGCTACAGATGAAATCTGTGTTCTGGAATTCCCATTCTTCATAATGCTATCCATAATTTGTTATGAATCACATAGTTGAATGCTTTGGCATAGTTAATGAAGCACAAGTATACAAACATCTCTCCATTTCTCTGCTTTCAGCCAAGATCTGACACCAGCAGTTATATCCCTCCTTCTATGTCCTCCTCTGAATCCAACTTGAACTTCTAGCTGCTCCATTCAGGTCAGTGGTTGAGCACAAACCATACCACAGCAGGACCTTTTACTACTGACAAAGGGATAAGCTAAATGATTAGTGAAACAGAAAGCAGCCCAAAAATAAATCCATGGAAATACAGAAATGTGACATTGTTAATCACAATAAACAGTGCTGGATAAATTAATTATGAATAGAAGGAACCTGAAGATGCCTACCATGTGTCATACTCAGAAATCAATGCAGGCAGATTAAAGGTTTAAAGTCAAAATCCTAAAATTTTTTGAAGAAATCATAGGAGATGACTTTTAAAGCCTTGGTATAAAACAAAATTTCTTAAATAAGACAATAAAGACAAAATATAGAAAACTAAGATATAAAATTACATTAAAATTAAGAGCCACTTCACTTCAAAAGACAGGCCACAGGCTAGGAAATGTTGGCTGCAACATATGACTCATAAAGGGTTAGCATTCAGAACATATATGAAGAATTACTACAAATCAAATGGGAAAACGACAAATGCTTTCTTATATATTTTTTACCATAATATAAAAAAAGAATGGCTGCAGACATACTCAGACCTGTGTATCTGGCAGACATTTTCTCAAAATGAATAAAGTGAGTCTGTCACTTCAAGAGAAAACAACTGACAATCTTTGTTGCCAATGATAAAATTCAGCCCTCTGAGCAAAGATTAGAATTTTGGAAAAACAATATTCACCACTGTGAGTGTGGCAGCTTCCCAGTACTTAAGACTTTTCCAATGAAATCAGTAGTGGTATCTTTTCTGATGGAATGCGTGTTAATAGTAACAGAGGCAGGTTTTTTTGTTCTGTTTTGTTTACATATTGTATAATGAAATATGTCAACATTTGAAAAATATGTATCACTCAATGAACCAATGCATAATGTTACAAAATTGATTAAAAAAAAAAAAAAAGCCACACAAAGCACAAAATAAATCAATGGATTTCAATGTAACTGAGTACACAAAATTGTTTTGTATGATTAAAAACATCTAAGAAATGATTACTTGTTGAGTTGGTGCATCTTATGCATAATGTGTCCCCTAAAAATATATACTGAAAACCTGGCCTATACCTTTGGATGTAATATAATGTAATCCATCAGTTGAGGTCATCCCAGTGTAGGGTGGATGCTACGTAGTCACTTTTGAGTTATATAAGTTGCAGCACGGACACAGAGGCAGGCACGCACACGCTGGGGGGAAGACAGATGTCATAAAGATCCTCTACAAGTCACAGACTCAAAGAAACCCTGCGATACTGACAAGAAAGACAGTAAGGCCAAGACCATAACTTGGAATTGTAGCATCCAGAACTGAGAAAATAAATTTCTGTTCATTAAAGCCTCCCACTTGTGATATTTCTGTTACAGCAGCACTACGAAACTAAAACGGTGTACTATCAAAAAATATCGCAATTATATGAAAAGGCTATTAAAATACTCCTTTTCCAACTACATATAGATAATCAAATTTGTGGTATTTTGTTACCACAGCCTTACGAAACTAAGATGAGTCCTGAGACCAGAAAATTTGGGATCCACTGCCATAGTATGTCAATAATTCTCAACTAGGGGTGATTTTACCCCCTTGCGGACATTGGCAATGCCCAAAGATATTCCTGTTCATCACAACTGGGCCAATGCTGCTGGCATCTAGTGGGAAGAGGCCAGAGATGCTACTAAACATCTAACAATGCACAGGATAGTCCCACAATTATGTGACTCAAAATATCAATAATGCTAAGGTTGAGAAACTCAGCTTTTAGAATCTAGAGACTATCTCATTATCTGACATTTCATATTTACATCATTAATTTAAAATCTACTTAAATTACCAAAACCAGGTGAGGAGTCATGTGTTTTGAGTGAGAGAGTACCTCCCTTCTGAGCCCCAGGTCCTTGATCCCTCCCATCCTTCTCCCCAGACTTGGATACAAGTAAATTTTAAAGGGAGGGGTGGGGAGGAAAGCCACACTCTGGGGGCCTTGGGGCATAACCTGTACTACTGCTCTAACACACACTGAATTCACAAATTCAAGCCAGGTCTGCAGGCTAATGGCTGCCCCACCTACTGAGCAGGGATGGGGCTTAGAGCTGCACTACACCACAGACCTGAGATGCTTTGTTTGTATGCTTGGGAGAGCTGGCAGTCCAAGGCAGGTGGGCGTTTCCACAGAAAGCAAGAACTCTGTGTTGGTGGGGGTACACAGGTCCCCTCTTGACTGGATATTCTCACCGGATCAGCTCTGGCTGAGGTTTTAAATGTCACAAGCCGACATAGCAATCCAAAGTACAGAAGTCACAATTGGGAGACAGTGAGCTGAGCTGAGCTATCCAAAGGGGACTGTAGGGGAGAGAGCAGGCCAAGGACTGCCTCAGACTTCTGGAGCCCGAGGAACATTTGGTTGCTGAAATTACACATAACATCAATTTTCACATAATGAGCTGGTGTTTGGAACTTAACCAAGTTAATAAGTGGACAGTGAGTGTATTCAACAGTAAACGTGTATAATAAAGTTCACAGCATTTTTGTAACAGCTAGACAAACTACAAAACAACTCAAATGTCAGTCTACAAGAGAATCAATAAATCATAGTATAACTACTGAAAGGAAGAGTATACAGCAATGAAAATGTGAACAAACTAAAACTATTCCCATTGATATGGATGAATTTTAGAAATACATTGAAGTCCGTAAAAAGGAAATAACTTGCTTAGGTCTCTTCCCCTCAGTCTTTTTGTGTTACATAACCAGTAACACAACTATAAATGACTATATATTTACAGATTAAATAAGCCATCAAGTGTGACTCCTTTGGGAAAATAATGTAACTTTAAAATAATCATACATTATTACATCAACAATGATGTCAGCACTAATATATTATTTGTGTAAAAACTCATTTGGACACTGGGATAAAATTCTTCTCTAATTTTATGTTGTTGTTATGTGCCGTAGAGTTGTCTCCTACTCCTAGCAACCCCTCCTTGGGTTTCTGAGGCGGTATCACTACGGAAGTAGATCGCTCAGTCTTCCTTCCGAGGAGCGGCTGGTGGGTTTGAACCGCCAACCTTCTGGTTGGCAGTCAAGTGCCTTAGGCACTATGCCACCAGAGCTCCTTCCAATTATATATCCCTCCTTTAGTCTGGGAAATGTTGACATAAATGTGTCAATAATGGCACATGGAAAGGGGACAAGGGCAAGTTGAAAATTTGTGAACAGCAGTACCCAAAACCCACTGCCATCAAGTCAATTCTGACTCATTGCAACCCCTACTGGGTTTCCAAGGCTGCAAACTCTGCGGAACTAGATTGTCTTGTCTTCCTCCCGCAAAGCAGCTGGTGAATCTGAACCGCCAACCTTCTGGTTGGCAGCCTAATGCCTTACCCACTACACCATCAGAGCTCCTTAACAGCAGGGTACAGTAATTCTAACTAAGACATCTGCTTATTTAGGAAGTAGTTTACACTAGTGCATAAAAGCAATTTCTACCATTGCACTGCAAGAAAATGTCATGTCAGCTCTTGCAATTAAACTTGTTAGAGGTACAGAGAAGACAGTCAAAGAACAGAAAACAACACTCAATAAGCATATATGCAGTCACACTGCTAAATCCTCTTTTAAGAAGGTAGGTTTTAAAAAAAAAAAAACCTAAAGTGATATAGATACTACTTTATTCTAACATTTAAATAGAAATTACATGATAGACAATGATCACAAGTTACAGAAGACATCATCTTAACATTTGATTTTCGAATAGAGAATACCCATGAAAAATGACCAATATTTTCTTGACTACTAGACTCTCTTTCCAACATATTACTTTACATTTCAAGTCAAAAGTAATCTCTTATTCACATATCAATAAACTTCTAAATCTGGAACAGAATGCTTTAAAAGTCATTAAAAGTATAAAAGTTACCTTAAAAACATGAAAACCCAAGGGTGTATCTGATTTTGAGACATTGTTACCCTTTCAGAGAAGAGTAAAGAAAGAGAAATTCTGAACTGTAAATGTAAGTTTATTTAAAAAAAAAAAAATAAAACTTTAATTTTCCATTAATTCCTATTCTTAGGAAAAGTACAAAGCCACACTAAAATGTGCGGACACAAGACCAAAATAGTATGTTATCAATGCCATTTAACATTGCTTGAAGAGAAAAAGGGATTGTTCTCACATGAATATGAATTTAGAAACCAGATTCACTTTTTAAATTTATTTTTATGCAGTGTGCTTGATACACACAAAGCAGCCAAAGAAAGGGGTTTCAACAGTTTCCAAAACTTGCATTTCACATGACTGTAAATTCAAGCTAAAAGTCCACTGGGGTTGGATGGTCTCCCAGGAGGCCAGGGAAGAAGGAAGCTCTTTACTGCACAGTAGGGGCTACCTGAGTCTCCCATTTCCTGCCTCTGGGCACAATCGGCACCTGCTGCCTCATTTGTGCCACCAACGCTGCCAGTCACCCCCGCCCAACCACACTCAGCCTCAGGTCTGGGCTCAGCTGCAGATAGCACTGAGCACCCAGATGGGCAGCCAGACCTTAGCAAGTTCCAGACGGCCCACCTTGTGCCTGTGAACTCCCCCTCCCCCGCCCCACTCTGTGCCAGAGATAGAACCCACATCACAGTCGCTTCCACCCACTCTGACGTGAAACCCCTGCTACTTTAACATTTGAGATCACTAGGCTGCTAAGGGAAGGAGTCCTAGTGACGCAGTGGTTAATCCAAAGGTCAGCCGTTGGAACCCACCAGCTGTTCTGCGTGAGATGTGGCAATCTGCTTCAGTAAAGATTACAGCCTTGAAAACCCTGTGGGACAGCTCTACTCTGTCCTATAGGGTTGCTGTTTGTTGTTGAACTGGAGGATAACAGTGGATTTTGGTTTAAGCAACTTAGGCCTAAAAGAATGAACTCACGTGTGGCCATACAAATTACATGTGTTTCACTTCAAACATAAAAAGGATACCTATAATTTGAAATAATACTCTGAAAACAACTAAAAGAAATTTAAGGTATACACTTCGAATTTATTCTGAAAGAGTCGCCATCACAACAGAAAGGCAGTATTTGCACAGGGAGAGACTCAGGGATCAGGAATGCATAGGAAAAAAGGACACAGGGAAGAGGTAACTACAGGGAGCAAGTAAGAGGAGAGCTATTACATTATAGGAATCACAATGTCATGAAACAAAATGTGTATGATCTGCTGTATGGAAAATGAATTTGCTCTATAAACTTTCACCCATATCACAAAAAAGAAAAATTGGGCGGGAGGGAAGTGTCACCATCATACAGACACAAAGGACCACCCCACATAGTATCAGCTATATTGCCAAAAAATAAATATATAAAAGGAGGTTGTGAGCTGGGATTGGAGACTGTTACCAGACACAATCTGACCTTTCTTGCTTGTTTCATTATTAATGGATGAAACACTGTTTTAAAGAACTGTGGCAATGTGTACACTTTTTGGTAACAAACTGTTAAAGCCAGAGGAAAAGGGACTTGGTGTTTTTTCATCCTGTCTGCAATGTTTGGCACAGTACTTTGCACAAGTATTGGTAAGTTATTTATTCTTCCTTAATCCTGACACTGATATGCAGCTCCGTGATACAAACATATCTAAAAGCATCTTCAATATTTATTAAATCCATTGCCCTAGACTTAAAGTGGCCCTACAGGACACAGTAGAACTGTCCCATAGGGTTTCCAAGACAGTAAATCTTTTCAGAAGCAGACTGCTGCATCTTTCTCTCACTGAGCGGCTTGTGGATTTGAACTGTTGAACTGGTTAGCAGCTTAGCTCTTAACCACTGCAACATCAGGGCTCCTCAATGTCGACTAGATGAGTTTAATGTTCTTCAAAGTCCCAAATATTCAACTAAATTATAATAAACGCAAGTATAATCATAATACAAACACAAGCATAGTTACTCCCATGTTTTTTTTTTTTCATTATAAAATGCCGTTTTAATAGATAAAAGACCAATCTTCATCAATGTCCATGGAAATCCCAAAACTATCTAGGCCACGTTCTACTGGCTTGCTTCATAATTTTGCTTTGTTGTTAACAGAAAAATAAATGTTTCCATTTGCTCCATTTTTCTCCCCTTGATGGTCTTTCAGAGGAGATACCATCCCTTTGCACAAGCTCCATCAACAGCATAAGAGTTATCCTCATTGCCAATTCTTTAAATACTAACGATCTTATTTAAATGAGCATTAAAAAAAAAAAAAATCTTGCATATATGCTTGGCCCTTAACTGTACTTTCACATGCTTCATTCTCATTCACAAAAGTTTCCTGTGAGGTTAGCCAAAAGAAAAAGAAAAAGAAAAACAACCCAAACCCACTGTTATCTATTGGATTCTGACTCAAAGCAACCCCACCTGGTTTCCAGTGCTGTTCATCTTTACAGACGTAGATTGCCTCCTCCTCTTCTTCTCGCAGAGCAGCTAATGGGTTTGAATTGCCAACCTGCTGGTAAGCAGCTAAATGCCTTACCCACTATACCCCCAGAGCTCCTTGTGAGGTTAGCCAGCTGGGATTATTCCCATTTGAGAGATAATGAAACTGGCTCAGAAATGGAAATCACCTTTCTAAGGTCTAATAGCAAGTAATTGCAATCCTCCAGACCCAGGCCCCAAATATAATTTGATACTTTGCTAGGCTTTTCAGCTGCCACAGATAAACAAACGCCAAGTCCACAGATGAAGACTAAGTCTGCAGCACCAAGCTAAAATAGTTTCACAGGGGAATTAGTCTCAATTTTTAAGACACAAAATCCAATATTATTTAAGCTGTTCTAGAACACAGGTGGGAATAGATAAAGCAAGTTAAGAAAGCCTTTCTTAAGAAGTAAGCAGTTAAATGGGTAATAAAACTTAACAAATGGCCCAAGAAAAATACAAGCTAATTTTACTTGTAAGTATTAACAAAAAAAAAAAATATTTAAATATATGCGTAGGCAAAATCCAGAAATACATTAAAATAATAAACTATGACCAGTTTATTCCAGGAATGCAATTGTTCAAGATTAAAATATGTGCTATATAATTCCAATTGTCAGTATGTATGCATGAGTATATAACCATGTACCATAGAAGTATATGTATACGTTCATACAGATACTTCTATAGTACATGGCTATAAACTCTCCAGCTCTGTACACTGAAAGGGCTAGGAACAAAGACACCCAACGGCAATAAGCACCTAAATCTTGGCTTCCAAATATTTGGGGTAGAGAAAGTTCAAAGTGAGCATCGATAGCCCACTGGAAAGAAGGAAGTACAGAGAGAATAACAGAACATGGCAAAAGTACACAGACTCCACTTTGAGGGGTTCCCATGGGCCAAACCTGCAACAATTTAAACATCAATGTAAATAACAGTTTAATGTGTGATAGATAACTCACTGAATAAAACAGGAAATCATAAGTCCAAATTGATTTTTAAAAAAAGTCAATAAATTTAAAGCTTGATTGAGAACAGGATATTTATACAGTTTTTCAGAAGAAAAAGAGTAACCAAACGAAATCAAAAAGGTAGCATTTGCCCAGGCAAAAAGCTCAGAAAGCAAAAAGGGAGAGGAAAGAAGTATGAATGGAAATGGCAAACACAGGGAGGAAGTGGGAAGATGTTACATTGTGGGGACTGCAACCAGTGTCACAAAACCAAATGTGTATGAATCCTTGAATGGAGAACTAATTTGCTCTGTATACTTTCACCCAAATAATGATAAAAACTTTAATTAAAAAAAAAGAGTACCTTTAGAGAATTATAAACAATTCTGCCTTAATCAATTAATTGATGTGAAAATGGACAAAGTGAAATTGAGCACCATCTGATAGGAAGCAATGAAAAGAACACAGCATCACCTCTGTGATGGCCCTGCCAAAGATGTCTCATGAATCTAACTATGAGGAAGCATCACACAAACCAAAATGAAGGGAGCATCTACAAAGCAACTGGCCTGTGATCTTCAAAAGTGCCAAGACCAAGGAAATCAAGAAAGCCTGAGGAACTGTTTGAGACTAAAGGACTCTGAAGAGACTAGAAAAATAAAAGGCAATGTGTTCTTCCGAACTATTTACATTTGATACAAAATCTTTAATTATGTTGCTGTTATTAGTTGCCTTCAAGTCCATTCTGACTCATGGCAAGGTCATGTGTGCAGAGTAGAACTGTTCCACAGAGTTTTCAAAGCTGTGACCTTTTGGAAACACACCACCACGGCTGTCATCCAATGCACCTCTGGGTGGGTTCAAAAGCCAACCTTTCAGCTCATAGTTAAGCACTTAACCATTTGAGCTATCCAGGAGCTCCCAAAGCAAATGGCAAAATGTGAAGGGTCTAAGGATGGGATGATAGTAACATGCCAATGTTAATTTCCTAATCTTGATGATTGTACAGCCTAAAAACCCTATGGGACAGAGTTACTCTGTCACATGGGGTTGTTATGATTCAGAATCAACTTGAGGGCACCAAACAACTACAACTGTGATTATGTAAGGAAAGCCTTTTGTTGGAAACACACACTGTAGTATTGATGGTGATGGGCATGAAGGCAAGTTACTCTCACAATTTTCAGGGAAATAAAAGCTCTAGTAGCATAGTGCCTAAGGGATCTGACTGCTAACCAGAAGACTGGAGGTTCAAACCCGCCAGCCACTCCTCGGAAGGAAGATGGGGCAATCTACTTCCATAGTGATACTGCCTCAGAAACCCAAGGAGGGGTTGCTATGAGTCGGGTCCGACTCGATGGCACATAACAACAACAACAACATGTCTAACAAAATAAAAAAAGTATACATATACATACATATGCTTTCATAGAATATCTCTGAAAAGCTATTTAAAAAAAAAAAAAAAAAAACTGTTTAACAGTCTGACCCGAGGGAGGGACTAGCTGTCTAAAAGCCAAAGATGAGAACATATTCTGTACTATTTATCCTTCCCCGGGTAGTGCTAACATTACACTCAGCTGCTAATGAAAAAATCTGAAAGGCCTGGTGATCTACTTGTGAGTCACTGAATACTCTATGGAGCCCAGTTCTACTCTGCCACACAGACTCTGCTAGAACAGATTCAGGCAAATAGTTAACTCATTTAATATAGTGTGACGTTTATACACTGTATACAGTGGTGCCCTGGTTAAACACTCCCTAATGCTAATTGAATAATAGGAGCTCTGATAGCATAGTGGCTATGGCTAAAGCACTTGCCTGCTAATCAGAAGGCTGGCGGTTCAAACCCACCAGCCACTCCTCGGAAGGAAGGTTGGGCAATCCTACTTCCGTAGTGACACTGCCTTGGAAACCCAAGGAAGGGTCACTATGAGTCGGGGCCGACTCGATGGGACGTAACAACAACAAAGTATATTGTATTTATAATCATAAAAAGTTAAAAAAAATTTACTATACATTCCTATACAAATCAATATTTAGAGCGATAGCTGCTTTATACAGTTATAATGTTTTCAGAATTTTTAATATAATCTACTAAGGCATGAGTGCTGTCTAAACAATCTCAACCATAGATATCAAGCAAACTAACTCCTGATTACGCATCTAAAATTTAGTGATATAGGTTTCCTTCATTTCATTCTAAAATACCTAGACATTTTCCAAATATTTAACAGAAAGAAGCTATCATCCAAATAACCCTTAATTCACTCAAAACCCTCCCCCATTCCTTCAACTTAGCCCAGATGGCAGGGTTTAATAAAGGATATTACAATTTCCCAAATTCTCAAGCTCTGAGCAAATGTTAGCATCCATTATCAGCATGCTTGATCAGGGCAGAGAAAGAAAGAATAGTTATTTCAGTGTAAGGATAAAAAGAAAGACTTTAATATGTTAGAAGCAGAAACATGAGTCACTGCATAGCCCAGAAATACATGTCATGATGGTGAGGCAACCATCACAACAGGCCAGGGGTCCTCAAAGCACAAACACTAGAAACCTAGACTCTGTCATGAAATTGTAATTGTAATAAAAGCACTATTTTTCCTATTTGCAAATAGATAGGTTAATGTATAGGAAATTTTTTTTAACTTTTTATGATTATAAATACAATATACTTTACTTGCAAAAAAAATTTATAAAGAAAATATTATTTTCATCACAAGAAGCATAGACTAGAGAGAGACCTCAACACCATCAAGACAGGAAGAGAGTGCATCTGTTGGACCTGGGGTCCCTGTGCTGAGAACCATCTAGAGGCAGGGGATTATTGATGCCAAGACATATGGGCATTTGCAAGGAATGCTGGCCCCACAAATGTTGAAAGGAGACAAGGCCCATCCCCAGAGCTGAGAGAGAGAAGCCTTTTTCTAGGGCTCGCATCCTGAATTCAGCCTTCTAGACTCCTAAACTGTGAGAGAACAAATTTGTTTGTTTAAGCAAAATAAATAAATAAATACAAGGCAGCTGTTGTTGTTGTTGTTAGGTGCCGTCGAGTCGGACCCTACTCACAGTGACCCCTCCTTGGGTTCCCAAGGTGGTATCACTATGGAAGTAGATTTCTCAACCTTCCTTCTGAGGAGTAGCTGGTGGGTTTGAACCGCCAGCCTTCTGGTTAGCAGTCAAATACCAGAGCTCCCAAAAAGGCAGCAGCAGCACAGACTATATACAATATGTACACACCAGAAGAAGCTTTTTTAACAAAGAAAAAAAAATGTGCATATATTCTTCCGTTGCAAATTTATAGTACAAAACAAACTGCCTTCTACATGTGCATTTGTATGTGCTGTAAGAATGTCCAGAGCTGACAAGGTACATGGTTGTGGTGGCTTCTTGGCCACAGCTGGCTACCCTGAAGGAGCAAGTTGTTGACCTGTGGGCTCAAGACTATGGTCACAGGGGACATCAAGCTCAATTGGCACAACATATTATACAAAAACATTGTTCTACACTCTACTTTGGTGAGTAGCCACTGGAGTCTTAAAAGCTTGCAAGCAGCCACCTAGATGAAATAATGGGTCTCTCCTCATCCACAGTAAAGAAGAATGAAGAAAACCAGAGATGCATGGAAACAATTTGCCCAAAAGACTAGCAGACCATGTGATCCTCAGCCTATATGACCATGTGACCAGAAGAACTAGATGGTGCCCAGCTACCACTGTCAACCATTCAGAAAAGGATCAGCGCAGGAGATATTGGATAGGATGGGAAAACAATGTGGAACAAAACTCAAAATCATTTAAAAAAAAAAAAAAAAAAAAAGGCTTACTGGTCTGATAGAGCCCGGTAGATCCGTGAGACTATGGTCTCTAGTTACCTTTCAAGACTAGAACTGAACTCACTCTTGTGGCTTTCAGCCAAACAACAGACAGGTATATGGAGTGAACATTTACATCAGGTAGAGATATACTCCTTGGAGCCTGTGGGAGAACAGAAGGACAGTGTTTGCACAGGGAAATAGCTCTGGGGGTGGGAGTGCATGGGAAGGAAGGACACTGGGAAGAGGTAACTACAGGGACGAACTGGGAAAAGAGCTGTTATATTGTGGAAAATTGCAGTCAATATCATGAAACAAAATGTGTATGAACTACTCTATGGAAAATCAATTTGCTCTGTAAACTTTCAACCAAATCACGACAAAAATTTTTTTTAAAAAAAAAAGAAGAAACTCCTTTTTAAATATGCAAAAAAAGAAAACAATAAAAAAATAAAATAATTGATATTGTAACAGAACACACTAGAAACTACTGGTGCCTCTGAAAAACCAAAGGATAACTCATCTTGTGAGGCTCCAGATGTGACTAAAGGGGGGATGGGGGGCTCCACCTACACTGTGTTGTAAAAGAGCTCAGGACAACAGAAAGGCACAAAGAAAGTTTTAAAGAAGAATATTTAATAACAAAGAATAAAAATTACAGTAATCCCACTGCCAAGATCAATAAAAATAACATTCTGGTGCATAGTTTTTTTCTAAACATATACACATTTATAAACATGTTCAAACACAATTAGAATATTATATATACAATTCTATACACTGCTTTTTTTTTTTTTCATTAAACATGGAAGGTGTGGAATTTTCCAGTGCTTTTTAAATATCCTTCTAAGTTGTGAATATCACTATGTAGTGTTCAATTAAAACAGTTCACTAGGCGCTTAAATTTTTTCCAGTACTTACTTAGCAAAATAGATTAGAAAATATCAGTATTTCATGGTAGGGCCAAAGAGCACAAAGCCTTGCAGGGGTTCCTTCTGGTGAGTGAACAACTGTGAGAACCACAGTTCTAGAGATCTGGTAAATGGAACACCTTTAACCAGCCAGAGGAACTCTGGTGGTACAATGTTTAAAGCATGCAGCTGCTAACCAAAAGGTCAATGGTTCAAACCTACCAGCTGCTCTGTGTGAAAGAGATGAGATAGTCTGCTTCTGTAAAGATTTATAGGCTTGGAAACCATATGTAGAGGTTCTATTCTGTCCTACAGGGTTGCTATTGGTCAGAACAGATTAGAAGGCAGTGGATTTGGTTTGATTTGGGTTTTATCCAGGCAGGCTCCTTCATTCATGCATTCACATATACTTATCAGTTTGCCTTGATCTCACTACCATCATTTGACCATTTTATTTGGTTTCTCACAAATTAGAGAATAGACAGAAATAAAAGTGAACATTTACACCATCAGGTAGGTTCACTCCTTAGAACAATCAATCATGGGAGATCAGAAAAGCACTACTTGCACAGGGAGATAGCTCAGAGACAGGAATGCACAGGAAAGCAGGACAGAGGGAAAAGGTAACCACAGGGAAGAAGTGGGAAGAGCTGTTACACCATGGGGATTGCAATCAATGTCATGATCCAAAATGTGTATGAACTGCTGTATGGAAACAAATTTGCTCTGCAAACTTTCACCTAAATCACAATTTAAAGAAAGAAAGAAAAGAAAACTGAGAAAATCTTAAGGTCACAGCCTTAAGATTCAGTGACTGGACACATATACCTTACATACCTTCAGCCAATGCAGGGTAGAAGAGTACTGGCTATTGGAGTCTGCAGTGGCCTAGAGAAACCAGAGGTAAGACCTCAGGGAGAGTCAGGATTAGATTTTTCTCACTTGACCTCAGCAACCCTCCTCTAGGGAACCACCAGAAACCAGACCCGAACCTCTACCTGGGACTAGCTTTCAGCTGTAGTCATTGTCTTCAATGGGGGTAGAGGGATGGTAGGTAAAGGTATGCACTAGCCATTGTGTTTCAAAGAAGCAGGTAAGGGGTGGAGGAAATTAAGCAGGGTCTCTATATTGCCTTAGAGCAGTGCTGTTCAGAGGCAGCCAATGTAGTGGGTTTGAGCAAAATAGGAAATGTCAGGGCACAGTAGAGATGGTACTGTTTTGTGGAATTTTTGCTTCAGTTGTGTGTGTGTTTGTGTGTGTTGAGTAATAAAGTAAAATGTATTTTCAACTGTGTGTCCTGGGTTAATTAAGCTTCTTTTATTATGATTCTTTTTCATTTAATATTTCTTGAGCACCTACACTATGGTGCTAGTGATACCACATTGATCAAGAATACTTACAAGGAACCCTGCTGGCACAGTGGTTAAGTGCTTGACTAACAACCTAAAAGCTGGTGGTTCAAACCCACTCAGTGTCTCCCTGGGAGAAAAGACCTGGCAACCTGCTCCCATAAAGATTTCAGGCTAGTCAACTCTATAGGGTTGCTCTGAGTTAGAATCAACTTGACAACAAAGAACAACAAAATCCCTACAATTTAGAGGCAAACAATCAAATCATCACATAAGTATATGATTATAATCTGTGTTAACACTGTAGAAGGGAAAGTATAGGGAATTAAGATAGTTTGCTACTAGGAAGCTGAGTTCGATTGAGGATGGACAGGAGGTTACAAGTCAGGCTTCTCCATGGGATAGAGTCTTCAGAGACATGTAGAAAGGTGGAAAAAAACAAACTCACTGCCATAGAGTCGATTCTGACACATAGACACCCCCTTTGAGTTTCTGAGGTGTTAAATCTTTACAGAAGTAGATTGCCCAGTCTTCCTTTCACGGAGTGGCTGGTGGGTTTGAACCACCAACCATCTGGTTAGCAGTCCAATGCCTTGGGCACTATACCACACCCGAGCTCCTTAAAACCAAACTCATTGCCGTGGAGTTGAATCTGACTCATAGCAACCCCTCCTTTGGTTTCTGAGGGGCTATCACTATAGAAGTAAATTGCTCAATCTTCCTTCAGAAGAGTGGCTGATGGGTTTGAACCACCAGCCTTCTGCTTAGCAGTCAAATGCCTTAGGCACTATACCACCAGAGCTCCTCCAGGGCTCCTTAGAAAGAAGGAAAGCGAGAGGAAAAGTTGACCTGGCAGAAAACAACACAATTGAGAAGAGTTCACTGTTGAAGGAAATAAAAAGCCAGCAGGCAGAGAAGAAAAGTAGAACCTTCCAGATATGTCTTGAAAGGTGCTTGGAAGAGAAAGAGATCACGAAGGAATTTTAGATTCCTAAGGGCAGTGAGAATGATGCAATTTGCATTTTAAAGGTTCTCAAAAATAGGAAGACAGAGAACAGAACAGCAGGGTTACAGCAAGCAACCATCCAGGAGAAATGAAGGTGACTTGGACTGAGATGACAGCTCAAAGGGAAGAAAAGTGGGTGAAGCCAAGATAGATTTTAGAAGCAGAAGTGACAGGGTTCAGTGACAATTTGGATTTGAGGGCTGAGGAACCATGAGGTGTCTGGGATAACTCACAGGTTTACTTCGTGAGCAAAGAAGCTTTGAGATGCAGGAAAGAACCAGAAGAGCAGAATGGAAAGGGAAGGAAGTTCAGAGTTTGGTTTGTTACACTTAACAAGTAGAGATGCCAGATGCCAGGTTATTACCTGGAACTGAGTTTTTAAAAAAAGCTATCAGCAACAGGGCTCTAACAACACATTATTCTGTTCCTTAAATATGCACCTACAGTAATACATAAAAAATATAAATTAAAAAGAATCTACAGCAAATTTTAAAGATTCCACAAAGTAGGAATTCATAAATACCATAGTAACTGAAGCCACTATGTATCTAAAACTATAAAGCAACAGTGTAACTACACACTCAAAATAATCACCTTTCATGAATTTGTGTGGAATACTCCACAATGAAAGGTAACTTGTCTATCTGGTACACTGAAGTCAGCTCAGCAGCTGACATAGTGCATGGCACATAGAAGATGTGTAAAATATCTAACGAAGAAATTCATCCACTACCAAGCAGAATAAGTCATCCAGCAAGGTAAAACAGAGCTGACAACAAGCAATTATGCAAGGGAAAACTCCACTATTGTACTCTTAAACACATAAATGTACTAACCAAGATGTTTCTCAGGGAAAAGGGGGAGATGAGTTATTTAGCACTGTGGTGAATTGCTTGATGTGGCCCTTCTAGCCACTGTCCTCCATTTTGTGAGGTAGTGTAAATCCTATTATCCACACCTGTTTGGGGTGCTGTGGTAGTTAAGGTCAGGTGTCAACTTGGCTGGGCAACTGGTAGTAGTCGTTCCCTATAAGGACTGGCAATCGACTCTGTGGTGGGATATGCCATGAGCAATTGAATAGTTGCTGATTGTTAAAGCCATCCACAGGTTATTTCCGTTGGAGCAGCACAGGTAGGATATATCTTGAGTTCTGCCTTCTGGAGGGTATAACTCACCCTTAGCTTCCTTGAGGGCATGCCTATGAATCTCCTGGGAAGGTTTGCCCTCTTCTTGTTCTGTGTTATGGCTCATCATCATCTCACCCCTGGATTTGGGACAGCAGCTGTCATTTGATATGCTGATCAAGGTTCGTCAAGCCCCGAGAATTGGGAGGATCCTCCAAACCTACTCACAGACCTGGGACTTGCCAGCCTGCCAGCCTCCACTACTACCACTAGGTGAGGTGATCTACTGGGTGTCTGTGAGTTCTGTGAGGTGTTACAGTGAAATACAGAACCCGAAGACGGGGGAGATTACTGAGAGGGGCAGTTAATGTCTGAAATGATGCTATGGCATGGTAGTTTGGACATTTGGAATATCTTTAACTTCTGCCTCCTGGGCACCGGCCTTGTGCTGTTCTTTCTAAAAGAAATTGTTCAAGCAAGCACATACTTAGCTCCTATACCCTAATAGCCTCAGATGCTAGATTCTGTTCCCTCAGCATCAGCTTAATTTCAATACCAGAAATTCCATCTCTGGAAGTAAGCATCCTCAGTCTCGGAACGATACAAAAAAGAATCAAAATGCAGTAAGAGCTTGATGCTGAAACTACAGTAGGATCTCATCTAGATAATTAAAGTAAGAATAGTTAGGAAACTCACCAAAAAGAAAATAGCAACTACCGATTTTTCTTTTCCCTCTATAGTCTCCTCTTTTCCAGGTTTCTACCAAATGTATAGGAGCTCTGGTAGCATAGTGGCTAAAGGCACTTGACTGCTAACCAGAAGGCTGGCAGTTCAAACCCACCAGCCACTCCTCGGAAGGAAAATGAGGCAATCTACTTCCGTAGTGATACTGTCTCGGAAACCCAAGAAGGGGTCGCTAGGAGTCTGATGCGACTCGACGGCACATAACAACAACAACCAAATGTATATTCTCATTAGCCTTTTTTTTTTTTCCCTGCTCACAGTGGTAACATTGATTCATAGGAGAAAACTCAGAATGCACAAAGAAGACAAATTACCTATAAGTCCATCACTCCAAAGTAACCCATTAGTACTGTGGTGTGTAACTCTTTCTATGGACACATGGGAATAGGAAGGAAAGTGATACACAACTAAGGAAATGGAAAGGAGAGAACAGACTGTTGCCAGGGCAAGTGTGCAGGATTCAGGGAAGATTAACTTGAAGAAGAAGGAGCCCTGGTGGTGCAATGGTTAAGTGCTCAGCTGCTGACTGAAGTGTTAATGGTTCTTACCTACCTGGTAGCTCCACCTACAATTCTACAGGCAGTTCTACTCTGTCACATGGTGTTCTCTATGTGTGGGAACCAACTTGGCACCCAACAACCTGAGCAGGAGACAACTAGGCTGAGCACCCTGAAAGATGAGTGGGAATCAGCCAGACAAAGAAGCAGGGACAAGGAACCTTTCTAGACAAAAGGAGAGAGAGTATGAGCAGGGCACTGAACACGCCCATCAGTGACTTGAGCACATGAGAGGGGAGAGAAGAGCCTAATAGGAAGGAAGAGATGGGGTGGGCAAAGCCTTACAGGCCAGAGGTGAGAGTTAGGACTGCTCTGCTGAGAAAGAATGATGAGAGGCCAAGGAGGAGCAAGGAGGCTCCTTAAAGGAATTATTCCCACTGCTTATGTGAAGGAAAGGATTAGGCTCTGCAAGTGTGCATTTAAAGAGATCAGCACCTTCTCCAATTTACCCACCCACTGCCATTATTGATTGGGACTCATAGCATTCCTCACTGGGTTTCCAAGGCATATCTCTACAAAAGCAAAGTGTCTCATCTTTCTCCTCCAGAGCAGCTTATGGGTTTGAATCGCCAACACCTTTTTTTTTTTTAAAGAGTATGTCTGCAAAAGTTTTTCATCTGTCTCCATCCAATTTCATAAATGATTGTCACCTTCATTTGAAAAATAATTACAATAATTTGTTATTGAACATCTAAAATTTTAACCCAATTATCTAATGTTGCATTTTTAAATAAACTTTTGCTTGGGTATCACTCTTACAAAAATGAATTAAGTCTAGAAACATTCAATCAAACTGACCATGCACCCAACACCATTCTAGTTGCTACGAAGGTTAAGAAAGAATTTCAAGAGAAAAGGATTTCCACTTCTGACCAAGAGGAAGAAAAAGGGATTGAAATTACCTTCCCACCTGAAATACTTTAAAAACCAAACTGACAGATATGAAAAAAATTACTTCCAATACACTAGACATCAGGCAACAAATAGCAGTTAACCCTGAGCAAGCCCGACAGTGGCCCCAGTTTACTACTGCCTTCACTGGATTTCCAGGCTGTAGCATAGGGAGGGAAATCTATGCAAAATCCAGCAGACTCCTTGAGTTTAGGAAACAGAGCCAAGCGTCCTGAGAGAACCAAAAAAAAACAAAACAAACTCACCGCTATTGAGTCAGATCCGATTCATAGCAACCCCTCCTTGGGTTTCTGAGATGGTATCACTATAGAAGTAGATTGCCCAATCTTCCTTCTGAGGAGCAGCTGGTGGGTTTGAACCACCAGCCTTCTGGTTAGCAGTCAAATGCCCAGAGAGAACAAGGTGGCTAGAATGTGTGGAACAGACTATACAGGAAGAAAAGAGCTGCACAGAGATCTGCAGAGAGTCCTCCTCAAATATTCAGCATGATCTACCCATGAGTGTGAGGGAACCATCAACCATTTGGTTAGCAGTCAAATGCTTTAACCACTATGCCACCAGAGCTTCTTAATGGAATCATATTCACCATAAAAAGAATAAAATATTGATGCATGCTGCAACACGGATGACCTTGAAAAGATTATGCTAAGTGAAAGAAGCCAGACATAAAAGATCCAATATTGTATCACCCTATTTATTTACATGGACTTATGAAGGAGAACACACATCATTATTGTAGAAAGACTCATTAAGAACCTTGCTTGCTGAAACCAAAGAGGACTTGAAGTACTTATTGATGATCAGAGACTTCATGTTGGATTACACCTCAATATAAAGCAAACAAAAATCCTCATAACTGAACCAATAAGCAATATCATGATAAATGAAGAAAAGCCTGAAGTTGTCAAGGATTTCATTTTACTTGAATCCACAATCATACTCAAGGATGCAGCAGCCAAGAAAGCAAAGGATGTATTACAATGGGCAAATCTGCTGCAAAAGACATATTTAAAGTGTTTAAAGAGCAAAGATGTCACTTTGAAGACCAAGGTGTGACTTACCCAAGCCATAGTCTTGTCAACAGCCCCATATGCATGTGAGAGATGGACAATGAATAACGAAGAAAGAATTCATGCATTTGAATTGTGTTGGTGAGGAATACTGAAAGTACCACATAAGAAAAATAAATAAATAACAAATAAAGAATTTATTAGAATTCCTTATTCTAGAAGAACAAATAAATCTGTCTTGGAGGAAGTAAAGAGAGGATGCTCCTTAGAAGCGAAAATTGGCCAGACATTCCCTCTCGTACTTTGGACATGTTATCAGGAGGGAACAGTCCCTGGAGAAGGACATTATGCTTGGTAAAGTAGCAAAAATGGGGAAGACTCTCAAGGAGACAGGCACTCTGGTGGCATAGTGCCTAAGGCATTTGACTGGTAATCAGAAGCCTGGCAATTCAAACCCACCAGCCACTCCTTGGAAGGAAGATGGGGCAATCTACTTCCATAGTGATACTGCCTCGGAAACGCAAGGAGTAGTTATGAGTTGGATCCGACTTAACGGCAGTGAGTTCAGTTCAGTTCTCAAGGAGATGGATTGGATTGACACTGTGGCTGGCTGCAACAGTAGGCTCAAGCATAGCAAAAATTGTGAGGATGGTGCAGGACCTGGCAATGTTTCACTCTGTACGTGAGGTTGCTGTGAGTTAAAACCGACTTGACAGCACAACAACATTTACATGAAAAGTCTACAATAAGCAATTCTAAGACAGAAAAAACACAACCAGAATGTCCTTTAAAAAGGAAGATGGCAAGCCTTAGGCTCACTTACTTTTCATCGGGAAAGACCAATTGCTAGAAAAGGGAATCATGTTGAGCTAAGTAGAGGGTCAGTAAAAAAGGAAGGAAACCCTCACGGAGATGTATTGACATCACAGCCACATCAATAAACTCAAATGTAAAGATGGCACAGGCCCAAGCAACATTTCGCCATGCACCACAAGTAAAAGCCGATCTGGCAACTAACAAAACTGAGACACAGAAAGTAGACTGGTAGTAGTTCCCTAGCACTGGAAGGGAAGGGTATTGGGAGAAAATAAGAAAAGACTGGTAGCAGACTCTGGGTTCCTTTCTTGGGTGGGTGATAAAATAGATTATACCTATGGAGGTACAATTCTGCACATATTCTAAAATCTACAGAATGGTACACTTTAAATAGAGGCATTGTATATGTATGTAAATTCTATTTCAGTAACCAAACAAAAAACCAAACTCACTCCTGTAGGGTCTGATCCAATTCATAGTGATCCCTCCTTGGGTTTCCAAGGCGGTATCACTAAGGATATAGATTGCCCCACCTTCTTTCCAAGGAGTGGCTAGTGGGTTTGAACCACCAGCCTTCTGGTTAGCAGTTAAATGCCTTAGGCACTACACCACCAGAGCTCCTAGAAAGAAAGAGGGTATTTTGAGCACCTCAGTGCACTGAGGCTAGATGCTGCAAATACAACAAAGATAAAAAGACACAGAACCTACCCTCAAGGCTCTAATGTTCTGCTAGGGGAGAAAAACCAGTTAACAGACAATTACAAAACAGGGTGAAAAGCAAACAGGATTTACAAATAATAAGTAGGCTAGCCCTAGGTGGCTCAAGTGTGCAGAAAAAAAAAAAACTTAATTTGCCAGATTTTCGTCCCTAAACTGAAATTTAAACCCAAGGAACTCGTTTTTTTAAAAAAAATTAAGTTCCTCGTCATCTTCTTAAAAGGAGCTCTGGTGACGCACTGTGTAAGGCATTTAGCTGCTACCCATCAGTTCAGGGGTTCAAACCCACCAGCCATTCCACCTAAGGAAGATGGGGTAATCTACTTCCATAAAGATTTACACCCTTGGAAACCCAATAGGGATCGTTATATGAGTCAGAATCTACTAGATGGCAGTGAGTTTAATTCTGTTTCTGTTTTGGTTTTGGTTCATCTTCTTAAAGGAGCTCTAGTTGTACTGTGGTTAAAGCATTAGGCTGCTAACCAAAATGTCAGCAGTTTGAACACACCAGCTGCTCCACAGGAGAAAGATGGAGCAGTAGGCTTCCATAAAGATTTGAAGCCTTTGGACACACTATGAGTAGGAATCGACTCAATGACAGCAGGTTTTGGATTTTTTTTTTTGTTTTTTTTTGTTTTTTTTTTTTT
>NW_006921743.1:467872-475005 GCF_000298275.1 Orycteropus afer afer
TTTTTTTTTTTTTGTTTTCAGTTTCTTAAATTGTTTAATTCTTACATACTGGTTAGTGGCTTTAAAAAAAAAAAAAAAGCATTTGTAGCCATGCAATGTTTAAAGTATATTTTTCACCTTTAGAAAAGCAACAATTAAAGTCTGTTAATAAAATGAAGCAAGGTTCCACATTTAAATATTGTTGTTACCTAGCCATGGGGTTGCTATAAAGACCGTGCACAAACTTTTCATAACACCTTAAACTGGAAGGAAATCTTGAGCAACGACTGTCAAGGAGAATTGAGTGCTACACAGTAAAAATGACCCTTTAAGAATTCGTTACTAATTTTCAATCTCAACACTTGGAAATGAAATTACCGATAACCCATGCCACAGAAACAGTGAAGTTGAATTCCTCCGGGTTATAAATTTTAAAATACCATAAACTCAAGTGGGTGAAAGAGGACAATGTGGGGTGCATACCCAGGTGTAAGGCACCTGCCAGAAATTTTCCCTGGAATAGGGGGACCTGATTGCAACTTTCAACACACGCTTTCAACGCAGTGCTGAATAAATCGCCTTACAGGCGTACTTTACCAACTGCCATCGAAGGAGGAACATGACTAAATTCTTCCGGGCATAGCCTACAACCAAAGCCACTCCGTTCAGAAGCACAGGGCGCATGAGGGGACTGGCACCAAGTCCACGCGGAAAGCATCTGAACCAGAGTCCTGATGGTTTCATTGGTTGGACCGGAGGCAAACTACCAGCTCCAGCCCGGAACCGAGGCCCGCTTGGCTCCCTCCTCCACATCCCCAGCCCCCGCCGCGTCCAGTGCCTGCTATTCCACGTACCCCGACCGCACTAGCATTTATTAACCACCCACTGTCTACACTGCATATTGCCACAAGACACTGCAGGAAGAAATGGCTCCACGCTGAAGCCGAGAAAAACCACAAGGACCAAGCCAGTGAAGGCTGGCTGACTGAGGTGGGGTAGCCTGGAGAGACACCCAGCCCCATCCCACAGGTCGTGACAGTCCCCGGCGGAGAGGCCCCGAGGACGCACCAGGCCCGGCCTCCGTGGAGTGGAGTCCGCTGCAGTCCGGGTGGGGAGGGGAAGGAGCCGGCATGCCTGTGCCACCCGCGCGTGCCTCCACCCCAAGGAGTGCGACCTGAACCCTGGTCCCGGATCCCCAAGAGCGCCAGGACCGAACCCCTGGAGGGCCGGTACAGTTGTCACTGACTCCGCCTCCCACACGTCCGCCGCACTCCAGCCCCAGCATGACATCCCGTGGACGAGGAGAGAGCACCCGGACGGACTCCGCACCCCGTGACCCGCGCCAAAGGGGCCGCTTGGAGACTACCGCAGGCCCCTCCCCCACCACTTTGCGGGGGGGGGGGGGTGCCTCCGCCGAGAAAAGCAGTTACCTGGTGCGCCGGCGAGGGTGAAGGAGTGACCCGACGGAGAAGGATGAGAAGGAAGACGGTGGTCTGCGACCCGGGGAGATTTGGGAAATTTGGGAGACTTGTTCCGCACTGGGTGACAGCTGTTCCCTGCGCACGCGCAGAGGGCCTCAGAGCCGCTGGCTCGGCCCCTCCGCACCCGCCCGACTAGGGGGTGGGCGCGCACATAGCGCAAGCGGGCTCTCCTGGCGCGGGGCGTGCGCGCCGTCATGTGACCTAAGGCCTGGCGCTGCTGCTGTCACGTGACCTTCCAGGCAGCTTAAAGGTGCCCGGCACCTTCTCGTTTTAAGCTGTCTTGCGCGTTGTGCTTGGCCTGCGTTCGCCAGTGCGCATCCTCTTTCTCTCTAGCGAGGACCATACCCATTCTTTTCAGAGGAAAAGACACTTGAGTAGGAGGACAAAAGAAACAGGTGCACAAAACACTGCTCGAAAGCGTTCACCGGACTGCTGTGGGGCCGGACCTGATGTAGTCCACGCGCCACACGTCGTTCTGTGCTACGACGCAGGCCTATAGCTGGCTCTGAGACGCGGACGTCAGCGTGGCGTTGGCGTAGGTAGGGCTTTGGGATGCCCCACCGAGCCTGGCAAGCAGGTTTCAGCTTGCTGCTGTCCAGCGCTCTGTGCCTGTTCTCCCTTTCCTCTGTAGCCGGGGCACATGAGTCTCCTACCTACCACTATGGGATATCCGGAGTGGACCGAAAGTGGCCACGTGCCAACTCCTTCACCAGGAACTCTGAAGCAAAAGGCCGTGTTGTCAGCCTTGGGGAACGAAACTCCCCCACGTTCGAGCCACCACCTACGTGGAACACATTCCGCTGCGCACAGATGTACGCTTGAGATGAGATTGGGACACCCAAGGGTAGCCTTAACGGGAATCCAGGGCTGTGAGTCTCTAAGAAACTAGAAATGACAGGCGTTTGACCCGATTTGGAGTAACTGGAACTGCAGGTGCCTTCGGGCCCCCTGACAACGTTGATAAATTAGCAGCAACTTGTTTCTGCCCTGTAACTCCACCTTCCAAAGTGTCAGAAAGAACCACAGAGACCCTAAGCCTTTGTACTGCACCAAATGTTTAGCAGAGCTGAACAATTTTTTTTTTTTTTTTAACTTCCTGCAGGGTTCCTAGCTGGGTCCCTTGCAGCGTTTCCTCTTTCTCAGCTAAGGAAGATTAGGTAGATCTTTATGCTAGTGAGCAAACGGGCTAATATGTTGAGTTTTCTGTTACAGTACACTAATTTCAGTTCTTTTAATACCTAAACAAGTCCATTTACCAAACCTTTTAAATCTTTCCTCTATTGGAGAATCTTCGAAGTGAGGTGTCACTTTGAAGGCTAAGGTGTGCCTGACCCAAGCCATGGTGTTTTCAGTAGCCTCATATGCACGTGAAAGCTGCACTATGAATAAGGAAGACAGCAGAACTGATGGATCTGAATTGTGGTGTTGGCTAAGAATATTGAAAATACCATGGACTACCAGAAGAATGAATAAATCTGTCTTGGAAGAAGTACAGCCAGAATGCTTCTTAGAAGTAAGTATGGCCAGCCATCATCCTTTGTACTTTGGTCATGTTAGAAGTGACTGATCCTTGGCGAAGAATATCCTGCTCTGGAAAGTACAAGGACAGGGAGAAAGAGGAAGGTCCCTAGATGAAATGGAATGACAGAGTAGCTGCAGTAGGAGGCTCAAGCATGGCAAGAACTGTGAAGATGGTGCAGGGCTGGGTACTGATTGGTTCCGTTGTACCTGAGGTGGCTAAGGGTCAAAAGCGCCTTGATGACACCTAACAACAATGGAGAATATTATGAAGACAGAAGGAATATAGTTAAGCTAATACGAATGGGATTATTGGGCCACCACATGTGTTTGGCTGTGAAGTTGGAAATGAAGGTTAGGCTCCCAGACTTGCCTAACATGTACACTCAATTGAGAATTTTCCAAATGTGTATATTATGAGAATCCCAACCCTCATTAGAAGGCAATTGGATATACTAAAACAAAACTGTAACTTAACATTTACTTAGAGCTTACTGTTATCTAGACACTGTTTTAAGAGTTTCACATATATGAACTATTTTAATCTTATAACATTATAATTAATAGGTATTATCTTCAAGGAGCTTTGTTAGTGCAGTGGTTAAAGCACTTGGCTGCTAATCAAAAGTCATATCCCAAACCCACCCACTGCTCCTGGGGAGAAAGTTGAGGCAGTCTACTTCAGTAAAGATTTACAGCTTTGAAAACTCTATGAGGCAGTTCTACCCTGTCCTGTAGGGTCACTATGAGTTGAAATCAACTCAATGGCAATGGATTTGGTTTTTTGAGTTATTACTATCTCCACAGAGCCCTGATAGCCAGTGGTTAAGCCCTCAGCAACCAAAAGATCTGTGGTTCAAATGCAGCAGATTGTCCACAACAGAAAGATAATGGCAGTCTGCTTTTGTAAAGAGTCCCATATCAAATCCATTGCTGTCAAGTCTATTTGGACTCATAGAGACTTTAACGGATAGAGTAGAACTGCCTCATTGAGTTTCCAAGGCAGTAAATTTTTATGGAAGTAGAATGCCACATCTGTCTCCCATGAAGTGGCTGGGAGGTTCAAACCACCAACCTTGCAGTTAGCAGCTGAGTGTTTTAACCACTGGACAAGTAGTGCTCCCTCCATAAAAAATTACAGACTTGGAAACCCTATGGGGCAGTTATACTTTGTTTATAAGGTCACTATGTGTCAGAATCGACTGAACAGCAGTGGGTTTGGAATTTGGAGTTTATTATTCTTGTTCAAGATGTGAAATCTTAAACACAGAGAAACTAAGAAATAGGCCTACAGTCCATCAGCTACTAAAGGCCAGTTATTTAGGAAGCAATATTATATATTAGACTGGAACTTTGTACACCAGAATGGAAGTCTGGGACCCTGAATTCCAGTCCCTTGACAATTTACAGATGCATGTTGCAAAGTAACATTTGTTAGACACAGTAAATCAGCCCTGCTCATTTCCTTGAGCATTTTGAACATGGAAGAAGATAATGTCAGATATTAAAATATTTCACATGCAATAAAGCACTACATGAATCTAAATTAAGCACCTCACAGTCTTGGATAATAATATGAATCTACTAGACAATCAACTAGATCACTCATAGCAGAAAGGTACCACAATACCTCCATATTGTATATCACAACAAAAATTAATGTTCTATCCATACATATGATTATTTAGATACAATAAACCAAAAAAAAAAGCTCAATTGCAAAAAGGTAAAGAGTATATAATGACATACTCAGATTCTGCTTGAAGCCTGTTATACAATAGGAACTAGTGTTCAGACCACCTGACAGACAATACTCGTAAATTTCTTATGCATACAATATAGCAAATTTCTAACACTAATAATAATAATCTAATTTTTAATATATAGAAGTAAATTGGACTTTTACAAATATAAAGAATTGAATTATAATAATTATTAATGTGTTTATCACATATGTATGTTATTTAAACAGGTGTAAAACAACAATAATAGATGTTTAAAACAATAGATGTTTAGAAGCTATTTTAAAGAATATTATAGTGAACACATAATAAAAACCTTGATGTCTATTCTTCTCTGCATCCTGGGTTCCTTGTCTCAGGTTAATTTATCTTCCACATCGATTATAATAATAATAATCTCTTAATGACCCCTATGCCACCAAATACATTCTCCACACACCATCTCCAACTCATCTTCTGTACTGCAGCCAAAATTACCCACCTCCACTGCAAACTGGCTCATGAAGCCACTCCAATGAAACATTTAATTAATTCCCCATCATTATGAAAGCTTTCAGACTTGTCAACCAGACAACTCACAATGGCCAAGGGCACTACAATGACCAAGGGTGAAGAGAGAGACCTTGAAATGGCTGAAGCCTCATGTGTAATCTAAAAATCCTTTATTACTGAGGAGTACAGTGCTTTTTCACCCTCAGGCATGGAATGTAAGATCTCATTGAGGGAGATACTAGATGTGTTATTGCTATTTTCATAAAGTCTCTAATTCCAACAGGAAATAAAGGACTTGGAACCTTGGAAACAAAATTGAGATATTAGTTGCAAAGAGATAACAAAATGTCTTCTTAGAGTTACTTACAATAATCCCTGGTTTTCAAAGCATTACCAGCTATTGTTTACTGGTTCCTCTATTAAATTCTGTCTCAGGAAGATGACCTACTTCATCCCTCCAGCAATAGCTCTTTCAGTATCACAAACAAGGATCCAGTTGTCATAGGCTTTCTTCTGCAGAATAAGATCTTACCAAAGGATATTTCTGCATTTTACCTCCATTTATTGAAGTCACCAATTTGATTATTTCATTTCCTCCAAATCTGACTGCTCCTGATCTTCTGTTTCAATTCTCCCAGTGTGGTGTTCTATCCAATCAATAAAAACAATTTTCAACTTGAACCTTTATAATACATTTTCTAGGACTCCATGTTCAACCGTTACACGAGATAGCATGTGATCAAGAACCAGTGGTATTAAAATCAGGCAAAGATACCACTAAAATGAAAATTACAGACCAATATTGCTCATGAATATAGATACAAAAATCTTCAACAAAATCCTAGCAAATAGACTCCAACAACATAACAAAAAAATAATACATCATGACCAAGTGGGATTCATATCAGGTATGGAAGGATGGTTCAACATTAGAAAAAACAAACAACATAATCCCTCACATAAGTAAAATAAGGAAAAGAACCACATGATATCAATCAATGCAAGAAAGTCATTTGATAAAATCTAACATCCATGCCTGACAAAAACTCCCAGAAAAAAATAGGAATAGAAGGGAAATTCCTCAACATCATAAAGGGCATATATACAAAACCAACAGCCAACATTATTCTCAATGGAGAGAGACTGAAACCATTCCCCTTATGAACAGGAACCAGACAAGGATGCTCCCTATTACCATTTCTATCCAACATTGTATTGGAAGTCCTAGCCAGGGCAATAAGGCAAGAAAGGAAATAATAGGCATCCAAATTGGTAAGGAAGAAGTCAAACTATATTTGCAGATGATATAATCCTCTACATAAAAAATTCAAAAACTACTGGAAGTAATTGAGAGATTTAGCATAGTGGCAGGATACAAGATAAACACACAAAAATCAGTTGGATTCCTCTAAACTACCAAAGAAAAAGAAATAAGGAAATTAATACCATTTACAATAGCTAACAAAAAGATAAAAATACTTGAGAATAAATCTTACCGGGGGCACAAAAGACGTATACAAAGAAAACTACAAAACACTAATTTAAGAAACTGTGAATGGAAGAACATACAATGCTCATGGATAGGAAGATTGAACATTATGAAAATGTCACTACTACCCAAAGGAATCTATATACATTCAATGCAATCACAATCCAGATTCCATCAACATTCTTTAAGGACATAGAAAAAACAAATACCAATTTTATACGGAAATGAAAGAAACCTTGAGTAAGCAAAGCACTACTGAAGAAGAACAGTAGGAGGTCTCACACTCCCCAATCTCAAAACCTGCTATACAGTCACAGTAGTCAAAACAGCCTGGTATGGGGACATCAAGCTCAAATGGCATAACATACTATACAAAACATTGTTCCACCTACTACTTTGGCGAGTAGCGACTGGGACCTTAAAAGCTAGGAA
>NW_006921743.1:476130-480051 GCF_000298275.1 Orycteropus afer afer
GTCGCTATGAGTCGGGGCCGACTCGACGGCACATAACAACAACAACAACAACAAAACTATAAAGCTCATCAAAGAAAAAATAGGGACAAACTTAAGGGCCCTGTTTAATGGTATAAATAGACTATCAAGTATAACCCAAAATGCACAAACTACAGAAGATAAACTAGATTATTGGGACCTTCTAGAAAATAAATTGTTATATGTATCAAAAGACTTCTCTAAAACAGTAAAAAGAGAACCTACAGATTGGGGAAAAAAATATTTGGCAACAACATATCTGACGAGGGACTTGTTTTGGTTACCTAGTGCTGCTCTGACAGGAATATACCACAAATGTGGATGGCTTTAACAAACAGTTTTGGAGACTAGAAGACTGAGTTCAAACAGCCAGGCTCTAGGGGCTGGGTGAAAGCCCCTCAACCTTGGGCTTCAGCTCTGCTGTTGCTCTTGGCCCACTGAAGTTGGAGGCTTTCTTCACTCAGGCAGCTGCTGGCTGCTGATGCTGACAAATTCAAGGTCGATAAGTAAAAAGGCCCAGTCCCAATATTACCTAACCACACAGCAGCCCATTGACTCAAGTCCATTAAAAGTGAAGATCAGCAGAGCGTGGCAGGCTGAATGACAACTCAACTACATGCAGGGTCCAAGCGTGCCAAAAAGCTCCCCAACCTTTCTCAAAGCTGACTTCTTACATACTGGAAGTAGACCACATCCCTAAAGCAGCTACTCAGCTGCTCCAGTAGATTCCACCATGGAGTTAATTACCAATCTCACCATAGGGAATAACAGCACCAGCTGCCCAGCAACTCAAAATCAGGCCCAGCCAATTTGACACATAACCTTAACTACCACAGGACTTATCTCTAAAAATGTATAGAAAACTCCAACACCTCAGCATCAAAAAGACAAACAATCCAATTTAAAAATGGGTAGAAGACATGAATAGACACTTCACCAAAGAAGATATTCAGGCAGCCAACAAAAACATGAAGAAACGTTCATATCGTTGTTGTTGCTGTTGTTGTTGCTGTTGTTATGTGCAGCTGAGTCAGCCCCAACTCATAGTGACCCCTCCTTGCATTTCCAAGGAGGTATCACTACGGAAGTAGATTGGCCAACCTTCCTTCTGAGGAGTGGCTGATGGGTTTGAACTGCCAGCCTTCTGGTTAGCAGTCAAATGCCTTAGGCACTACATCACCAGAGTTCCTGAAAATCAGTATAGAGAATTAGAAATGCCATTTGATCCGGCAGTCCCATTACTACGTATATATCCTAAAAGAAGTGAGAACCAGGAGAACCCAGAAATAGGTCCATCAATCTATGGTCAGCTGATTTTTGACAAAGGGCTGAAATCCATTAAATGGGCAAGAGGTGGTCTGTTTAACAAATGGTGCTGGCAAAACTGGATATCCATTTGCAGAAAAATGAAACAAGATCTGTACCTAGCACCATATACAAAAACTAACTTCAGATGGATTGAAGACATAAATGTGAAACCTAAAACTATAAAGTTCCTCAAGGAAAAAATAGGGACAGATTTAGGGGCCCTAATTTACAGCATAAATACACTGTCAAGCATAACCCAAAACTCACAAACAGCTGAAGATAAACTAGATGAATAGTACCTTCTAAAAATTAAATTTTTATGTGCTTCAAAAGAAGAGAACATACAAATTGAGGAAAAATATTCAGCAATGACATAACTGACAAGGGACTTATCTCTAAAATTTACAGAAAACTCCAACACCTCAACAAAAAAAGACAAAAAAATCAATTCAAAAATGGGCAGAAGACATGAATAAACACATCACCAAAGATGATATTCAGGCAGCCATCATATACATGAGGAAATGCTCACAATCATTAGTCATCAAAGAAAAGCAAATCAAAATAACCATGAGATACTATCTGGCCACAGCACTAACAGCAAAGTTCAACAAGACAGAAAATAACAAATGCTGGTGAGGATATGGAGAGATTGGGACTCTCATACACTGTTGGTGGGACTGCCAAATGATACAACCACTGTGCAAAGCAGTATGGCGACTCCTTAAAAAGCTGCAATTAGAAATCCCATTTGACCCAGCCATTCCATTACTAGGTATATATCCTAAAGAAGTAAGAGCCAGGACAAGAACAGATATATGCATACCCATGTTAATCCCAGCACTATTTACAATAGCAAAAAGATGGAAACAACCTAAGTGCCCATCAACAGAAGAATGGATAACCAAACTATAGTACATACAACACTAAAGAATAATGTGTGCAACACTAAAGAATAACATAGTATCCGCGAAACACCGCATAATGTGGATGAACTTGGAGGACATTATGCTGAGTGAAATAAGTCAATCACAGAAGGGCAAATATTGTATTAGTTCACTACTGTAAAAAGTCAAGGAAAGGTTTATATGTGAAAGGAAGCTTTCTTTGTTGGTTACCAGGGAGGGTATGGGAGGGGAGAGAGCACTGCCAGATAAGTAGAGACAAGTATTAAATTGGGTGAAGTGAAGGGCAAAAGTGAGTGATCAACATGGTGGCACTGAGGAAGAGGAAGACATAAAAAGGTATATAGGAGATATAGACAACAAAAAGGAACCCTTTTGCATGTACAGTACTCCATTGTCAGTGACAGCAAGAATTGATCTATGGGTAGATAGATGGGTGCACAGGCTGAATGATCAGTTATGCCTAGGTAGGGGAAATATGCCCATGAACACATATAGGGTTGGCAGACAATGTCTCTATGTGTGTGTTTGTATGTGCTGTAAGAATGTGCAGGTATATAGTAGAGCTGACAAGGGGCAAGTTGGTGGTTGCTCTTGGCACAGCCAGCTACCCTGAGGGAGCAAGTAGTTGGACATGGGGGCTTGGGACCATGGTCACAGGGGACATCAAGCTCAATTAACATAACATACTACACAAAACATTGTTCTACATCCTACTTTGACGAGTAGCGACTGGAGTTTAAAAACTAGCAAGCGGCCATCTAGATGCAACGATGAGCCTCTCCTTGTCCAGAACAAAGAATAATGAAGAAAACCAAAAAGTCATGAAAATAATTAGTACAAGGAAGTAGTAGACCATGAGATCCTCAGCCTGTATAACCATGAGACCAGAAGAACTAGATGGTGCCTGTTACCACTGTCAACCACTCAGAGGTAGATTGGTGCAGGAGATCCTGGATAGAGTGGGAGAACAATGTGGAACAAAACTCAAAATCATTAAAAAAAAAAAAAAAAAAAGATTTGCTGGTCTAATAGAGCCTGGTGAGACTCCCGAGACTAAGACCCCTAGTTACCCTTCAGATCTAGAACTGAACTCACTCCTGTGGCTTCCAGCCAAACAATAGACAGGCATATAGGGTGAATATTTATATCAGGTAGATACACTCCTGGGAGTGATCAATCGTGGGAGAATAGAAGGCAGTATTTGCACATGGAGACAGCTCAGGAGACAGGAATGCACGGGAGGGAAGGACAGAGGAAAGGGGTAACTATAGGGAGGAAGTGGGAAGAGAGTTGTTAAATTGTGGGGAATTGCAGTCAATGTCATGAAACAAAATGTGTATGAATTGCTGTGTGGAAAATCAATTTGCTTTGTAAACTTTCACTGAAATCACAATAAAAATTTTTTAAAAAATGGGCAGAAGACATGAATAGACATTTCACCAAAGATATTCAGGCAGCCAATAAACACATGAAGAAATGTTTGTGACCATTAGCTGTCAGAAAGATGTAAATCAAAACAACCATGAGATACCATCTCACCCCAGCACTAATCACAAAGTTCAACAAGACAGAAAATAACAAATGCTCATGAGGATGTGGAGAGATTGGGACTCTCATACAACGCTAGTGAGACTGCAAAATGATACAACAACTGTGGAAATTGGTATGGCAATTCCTTAAAAAGTTG
>NW_006921743.1:480221-483452 GCF_000298275.1 Orycteropus afer afer
TTCCGAGGCAGTATCACTACGGAAGTAGGATTGCCCAACCTTCCTTCCGAGGAGTGGCTGGTGGGTTTGAACTGCCAGCCTTCTGGTTAGCAGTCAAGCGCCTTAGGCACTATGCTACTAGAGCTCCCAAATAGATATATGCACACCCATATTCATTGCAGCAGTATTCACAATAGCAAAGAGATGGAACCTAAGTGCCAATCAGTGGAGGAATGGAAAACCAAACTGTGGTACACAAACACAATGGAATACTATGCAACACTAAAGAATAGTGTAGAATCTATGAAACACCTCATAACATGGACAAACTTGGAGGGCATTCTTCTGGGTGAAATAAGTCAATCACAGAAGGACAAATATTCCATTAGTCCACTATTATAAAAAGTCAAGGAAAGGTTTACATATGGAAGGAAATTTTCTGTTGGTTACCAGGGATGGAAAGGAAGGGGAGGGAAAATTGCTAGATAGATAAGAGACAAGTATTGATTTGTGTGGAGGAAAAGGCAATTTACCAAATGCAAGTGATCAACCCAATAACACCAAGGAAAAGGAAGACACAGAGAGGTGCACAACCAAAAACCAACCCAAACTCACTGCCACCGAGTGAATTCTGACTCATAATAACCCCCATTGGGTTTCTGAGGTGGTAAATCTTTACGGAAGTAGATTGCCCAGTCTTTCTCCTGTGGGGTGGCTGGTGGGTTTGAACCAGCAGCCTTCTGGTTAGCAGTCAGATGCCTTACGTACTGTGCTACCAGAGCTCCTTGAGAGGTGCACAAGAGATACAGATAACAAAGATAAAGACTTGTAAATACACAATACTGCATTATCAGCAATAATAAACATTTATCTACAGGTAGATTCATAGGTATACAAGCTGAATGATCAGGTATATCTAGGCAAAAGGGAATATTCTCATGACCATATATAAGTTTGGCAGACAATATTTCCACATTAGTATTCGTATGTGCTATAAGAATGTCCATATAAATAGAAAGGACTCATAGCAACCCCTCCTTGGGTTTCTGAGGCAGTATCTCTACAGAAGTAGATTATCCAGTCTTCCTTCCGAGGAGTGGCTGGTGGATTTGAACTGCCAGCCTTCTGGTTAGCAGTCAAATATCTTAATCACTATACCATCAGAGCTTTTAAGTAATTGTATGTGCTATAAGAATGTCCATATAAATAGAACTAACAGAAGGCAAAACTATGATGACTTCTTAGCCAAAGCAAACCACCATGAGGGACCAAGCATTTGGGCTATGGACTTGGGACCATGGTTGCAGGGGACATCAGCTCAACTGGCATAACACACTGCACAGAAACATTGTTCTAAATTCTGCTTTGGTGAGTATGACTAGGGTCTTAAAAGCTTGTAAATGGTCATCTAGGTGGTGCCTGTGGTAGCTAAAGCTGTATGTCAACTTGGTTGGGCCTGGCTGAGTGGCTGGTGGTAGTTATTCCCCATGATGAGACTGACAATCAACTCCATGGTAGGATCTTCCACAAGCAGCTGAGTAGCTGCTTTGGGTATGTGGTCTGCTTCCCGTATATAAGCAGCAGCTTTGGGACAGGTCTCTAGCTTATGGCACGCTTGAATCCTGCATATAGCCATGTCATTGTTCAGCAGCCTGCCATGCTCTGCCGACCTTGGGACTTTGAATGAAATGCCTGTGTGGTTTAGTAACATCAGGACTGAGCCATTTTATTTGTCAACCTTGGGCTTGGTAGCCTTAGCAGCCAGTAGCTGTCTGAGTGAAGAGATGTCTCTGGCTTCAGTGGGCCAGGAGCAAGAGGCAGAGCTGAAGCCCAAGGTCGAGGGGCTTTCACCCAGCCCCTAGAGGCTGGCACTTTGAACTCGGACTTCTAGCCTCATGAAATGTAAGAGAATAAACTCCTGTTTGTTCAAGCCATCCCATTTGCAGTATATTCTTGTCAGAGCAGCACTAGGTAACCAGAATTGTTCCTAAGGCATTTGACTGCTAACCAGAGGTCTGGCAGTTCAAACCCACCAGCTATTCCTTGAAAGGAAGATTGGGCAATCTACTTCTGTAGTGATACTGCCTCAGAAGCCCAAGGAGGGGTTGCTATGAGTCAGATCCAACTCGACAGCACTGAGTTTGTTTTTTTTAGGTTTTCCTTATCTAGAGCAAAGGAGAATGAAGAAAATCAAAGATGTTGTTGTTCTTGTTAGGTGCCGTCGAGTCATCTCCAACTCATAGAAACCTATGCACAGAAGAACAAAACACCTCCCAGTCCTGAGCCAGCTCCATGATCCTTGCTATACTTGAGCCCATCACCACTGCCACCACATCATTCCTCATTGAGGGCCTTCCCCTCTTTCGTTGACCCTCCACCTTACCAAGCATGACATCTCCAGGGAATGGTCCCTTCTGACAACATGACCAAAGTAGGCGAGATGAAGTCTGGCCATTCTCACCTCCAAGGAGCATTCTGGCTGCACTTCCTCCAGGACAGATCTGTTAGTTCTTTTAGCAGTCCACGGTACTTTCAGCATTCTTTGCCAACACCACAGGTCAAAAGCATCAATTCTTCTTTGGTCATCCTTATTATTTGTCCAGCTCTCACATGCATATGAGGTGACTGAAAATACCATAGCTTGTGTCAGGCGCACCTTAGTTCTCAAGGAGACATCTTTGCTCTTAAGCACTTGAAAGAGGTCCTTTGCAGCCAATTTGTCCAGTGCTATACATCGTCTGATGTCCTGACTGCTGCTTCCATTGGCATTGATTGTAGAACCAAGCAATGTGAAGTCTGACAATTTCAATCTTTACTCCATGCATTGTAATGTTCCTTATAGGACCAGTTGTGGGGATTTTTGTTTTCTTTATATTGAGACGTAATCCATACTGCAGACTGTATTCTTCAATCTTCATCGTAAGTACTTCAAATCATCCTCACTTTCAGCAAGCAAAGTTGTGTCGTCAGCATAGTGCGGGTTGTTAATGATTCTTCCTCCAAGCCTATTGCCACATTCTTCTTCATATAGTCCAGCTTCTTGGATTATTTGCTCAGCATACAGATTGAATAAGTATGGTGAAAGGATACAACTCTGATACACTCCCTTCTTGATGTTGAACCATGCAGTGTTCCCTTTTTCTGTTCGAACGACAGCCTCCTGATCTATGTACAGGTTCCTTATGAGTACAATTAAGTGTTCTGGAATTCCCATTCTTCTCAATGTTATCCACAATTTGTTATGATCCATAC
>NW_006921743.1:483677-486648 GCF_000298275.1 Orycteropus afer afer
TTTACTTGTGTGTGATATTAATGATATTATTCAGTAATTTCCAAACTCTGTGGGATCACCTTTCTTTGGAATGGGTACAAATATGGATCTTTTCCAGTCAGTTGGCCAGGTAGCTGTCTTCCAAATCTCTTGGCATAACCAAACTGTGGTACCAGTGGACTCAGCCTACATAACCGTGAAACCAGAAGAACTAGATGGTGCCTGCCTACCATTGTCAACCACTCAGAAAGGGATCATCAGTGCAGGAGATCCTGGTTAGAGTGAGAGAAAGATGTGGAACAAAACTCAAAATCATTAAGAGAAAAAAAAAAGACCAGGCTTACTGGTCTGATGGAGCCTGGTGAGACCCCCTGAGACTATGGCCCCTAGTTACCCTTCAGGCCTGGAATTGAACTCACTCCCATGGCTTCCAGGGATACAGTAAACAGGCATATAAGGTGAACATTTAGACCAGGTAGGTACCTTCCTTAGAACAATCAACACTGGGAGATCAGAAGGGCAATATTTGCACAGGGAGATAGCTCAGAGGACAGGAATGTGTAGGAAAAAAGGATACAGGGAAAAGGTAACCACAGGGAGGAAGTGGGAAGATACATTATGGGATTGCAATTAACATCATGAAACAAAATGTATGAATTTGCCAAAAGGACGAGGCCACATCTTCTGACCTCCTCTAACCACACAAGAGGAAGACAGAATCAACATCAGTAACCCAAGGCCTATTCATGCGAGGCCAGACATGCTGCTTCCCTCCAGCCCTTTCACCAACCCTGACACCAACCGTTCCTCCCACAGCACTCACCACCTTTGTTCTGGGTTCAATAATTCACTGCAGTGGCCACACAGAACTCACAGATTATGGGGTTTATTAGGGAAGCACCAGACTACAATTCGAGTTCAGGAAAAACTCTCAGTCTCTCTCCCAGCCCTCCATCTCTCAGCAAACAGTCTCTCACAGTCTCTCTCCCAGCAGTGTGTGTCCCTCGGCATCTCTCTCAGCAATGCATGTCTCTTGTGTCTCTTTCCCAGCAGCGCATGTCTCGAAGGAGCGCATCCTTCCTCAGCCAGCAGTCACAGAGAGACTTCTGCCTCTAGGAGGCCTCCTTTTGAGCCTGGCAGAGTGGCCAAACTAACCAATCATAACGTCAGAATTCTAAGCACCTGAGAGAGAGCAGGACTCTCCCAGAACATTGCTTTGTGTTGCACCCAACAGAAATACCCCAAGTGGATAACTTTTACAATCAGGAGCTCCTCAGTTGCTCACAGCAAATTCTACCACAGAGTTTACAAAGACTTATGGCTAGAATAGCCATACCAGGTAATTTACTACACTGCAGAACTGCTATATGGAAAATGAAGTTGCTCTGCAAACTTTCACCAGAATCACAATATAAATAAATTAAAGGAACCAATGGTATTAAAGCTGAACTTCAATACCAAGCTGCACTGAAAGCATTGGTGAAAATCAAGGCTCCAGGAATTAACAGAATACCAATTGAGATGTTTCAACAAATGATTGCAAAACAGGAAGCACTCATTTGTCTATGCCAAGAGCACTGGAAGGCAGCTACCTGTCCAAACAACAAGAAGACATCTATATTTGTGCCTACATCAAAGAAAGGTGATCCAACAGAATGTGGAAATTATTGAACAATATCATTACCATCACACCCAAGTAAAATCTTGCTGAAAACAATTCAAAAATAGTTGTATTTTACTGCAGCAATATATTGACAGGGAAATGCCAAAAATGCAAGCTGAATTCAGAAGAGGATGTGGAATAAGGGATATCATTGCTGATATCAGGTGGATCTTGACGAAAGCAGAGAATACCAGAAAGATGTTGACCTATGTTTTGTTGACTATGTGTTCTGGTTACCTAGGCCTCTCTCACAGGAATGTATAACAAATGGGATGGCTTGAAGAATCAGGAGTTTATTCTCTTACAGTTTGGAGGCTTTAAGTCTGAGTTCAAAGTGCCAGGCTCTAGGAGCTGGTAAAAGCCCCTCAATCTTGGGCTTCAGCTCTGCCTCCTGTTCCCGGCCCACTGAAGCTGAAGGCTTTTCTTCACTCAGCTGCTGGCTGCTAAGGCTGACAAGCCCAAGGTTCACAAATAGAAAGGCACAGTCCCAATGTTATCAAACCATATGGCAGGCCATTAACTCAAGTCCATTGAAAGTCCCAAGGTTGGCAGAGCATAGCAGGCTTCTGAACAATGACACAGCTACATGCTGGGTTCAAGCGTGCCATAAACTAGAGACCATCCCCCAAGGCTTCTCCTTATATACAGGAAGCAGACCATATCCCTAAGGCAGCTACTCAGCTGCTCACAGTAAATTCCTCTATGGAATTGATTACCAGTCTCATCACAGGGAATAGTAGTACATCCAGCTGCCCAGCCACTCAAACAGGCCCAGTCAAGTTGACACACAAACTTAACTACCACACTATGCAAAGGCATTCTGCTGTGTAGATCATAAGAGATTATGGATAACATTGTGAAAATGGGAATTCCTCAACAATTAATTATGCTCATGTGAAACCTGTATATAGAACAAGAGGCTATTGTTTGAACAGCCCTTGTTCAAATCAAACAAGGAGATACTGCATGGATTAAAATCAAGACAGGTGTATGTCAGGGTTGCATACTTTCACCATACTTATTCAATCTGTATGCTGAGCAAATAATCCAAGAAGCAGAACTATATGAAGAAGAACATAGCATCAGGATAGAGAAAAGCTCATTAACAACTTTAGATATGCAGATGACACAATCTTACCTGGTGAAATTGAAGATGACTTGAAGCACTTACTGATGAAGATACTTTCAGTATCAAATACATCTCAACATAAAGAAAACAAAAAAGGAGAGTTCTGGCAAGATGGCGGACTAGGCACAAGGACTGCACAGACACCCTTCAACAAAGAAAAGGGAAACCAATTAACACAGACACAGAAGATAATCTTGGAC
>NW_006921743.1:490461-497199 GCF_000298275.1 Orycteropus afer afer
GGGCGCAGGAGAGTATGGAGGGATGGTCACTGGGAAGAGGTAACTATGTGGAGGAAGTGGGAGGGGAGCTGTTGCATTGTGGTAAACTGTGGTCAGTGACATGAGACAAAGTATGTGTGAACTGCTGTATGAAAAGTGAATTTGCTCTGTAAATCTTCACCCAAATAAAAATAAATTAATTAATTAAAAATAAAAAAAGAAAACAAAAATCCCCACAACTGGACCAAGAAGCAATATCATGATAAATATTGTTGTCAAGGATTTAATTTGGATCCACAATCAATGCCCATGGAAACAGCAGTCACGAAATCAGACAACATACTGCATTGGGCAAACCTGCTATGAAAGCCTTCTGTAAACTGTTTAAATGCAAAGATATCACCTGGAGGACTAAGGTGCAGCTCACCAAGCCATGGTACTTTCAGTTGCTTAACAGCATTCAAAAGCTGGACAATGAATAAGGAAGACAGAAGAATTGATGCCTTTGAATTATGATGTAGTGAATAATATTGAATATATCATGGGTTGCCAGAAGAATGAACAAATTTGTCTTGGAAGATGAACAGCCGGAATGATCCTTCAAAGTGAAGAGAGCAAGATTATCTCATGTACTTTGGACATGTGTTCAGGAGAGACCAGTCCCTGGAGAAGGATATGATGCTTGCTAAAGCAGAAGGTCAGAGAAAAAGAGTAAGGCCCTCAATGAGATGGATTGACACAGTGGCTGTAACCAAAGGGCTCAAATATAACAACGATTGTAAGGATGGTGCAGGACTGAGCACTGTTTCCTTCTGTTGTACACAGAGTATGTACAACATACATACTCTGTATGGTCAGAATTAGGAGCTCTGGTAGCATAGTGGCTAAAGCACTTGACTGCTAACCAGAAGGTTGGTGGTTCAAACCCACCAGCCACTCCTCGGAAGGAAGGTTGGGCAATCCTACTTCCGTAGTGATAACTGCCTCGGAAACCCAAGGAGGGGTCGCTATGAGTTGGGGCCGACTCGACGGCACATAACAACAACAACAACAACAATGGTCAGAATTGGCATCACTGCACCTAACAACAGAGCTTAGAACTGACTACAACAAATGAGTAATTTGTTCCATCTTAATTGTTCTTCTAATTATGTTTAATTGATATCTGCAAAAAGGATATGGAGGCGGAATCGTCTGACCTCCTCTAACTTCACAAGAGGAAGACAGAATCACCATCAGCAGCCCAAGGCTTATTCCTATGAGGCTGGCCATGCCACCACCCGCCAGCTTTGACACCAACCATACCTCCCATGGCATACCTCTCACTATTTCTCTGCTGGGTTTTATAATTCATTGCAATAGCCACACAGAACTCAGACAATATTTACCATGAGGGACTTTATTAGGGAAGTAACAGGCTACAATTCAAGTTCAAGAATGCACTCAGGATACAATTATTTGATCAAGACAGTCTACCCTCTGTTATGCCCTCAGACACTCCTTTCTGGCCCTTGGCATCTCATCCTGGCCTCTGCAGGCCAGGTAAGCCTACTTCTCTGTCTCATGCCTTTTGGTTCTACTGGCACCATCTCTCCACCAGGACATCTCTCTGCCAGGGTGTCTCGCAGCTGAGGAGGTCCCCACACAGGGATCTCAGGTCCAAGAACGCACTCTACTTCACCTCCAGCTCTTCTTTCTTGATGGCAGTGAGACCCTCTCTCTGCCTCTAGAAGGGCTCGTGTTAAGCCTGGCAGAGTGACAAAAGTAACCAATGCCAACATCAGAGTTCTACACACCTTATTTGCATGGTCCCACCCAGTAATCTGGTGAGAGTTATAAAGACTATGGTTAGATAACCCATACCAAGTAATTCACTGCACCGCGATATCTCATCACTCAAGTAAAGCTGTAAATAATTTCTCTCTTCTTGCACCAATGTTAAAATAGGTTGGACCCTTATAATATCTAGGAGCTCTGGTAGCATAGTGCCTAAAGCACTTGACTGCAAACCAGAAGGCTGGTGGTTCAAACCCACCAGCCACTCCTCGGAAGGAAGATGGGGCAATCTATTTCCGTAGTGATACTGCCTCGGAAACCCAAGGAGGGGTCGTTATGACTCAAGGGCACATAACAACAACAACTTATAATATCCATTCCCCTTTGTGGTGAATTGCAAAATATGGACAGAAATTACTCCAATGATCCTTTGCAATATGACATTGCAGTTATTCTTATCAGTACACCAAAAACCAAACCTTATTGCCACTGATTAAATGTCAACTCATAGCAACCCTTTGTGTTACAGAGTACAGTTGCTTCATAGGGTTTTCTTGTCTGCAATATTTATGGAAATAGATCTCCAGGACTTTCTTCCATGGTATCATCATTTACACCACCCAGGAACTTGACAGCAATGGGATTGGTTTGAGTTTGGGAAGTAAATCCAATTTTTTGTTAGCTTGGTGTTTTGCTGATTCCAACTTCTTCCTTAGCACAACAGCCCATGCTAAGGTTTCTCTTCAAGTACCATAGCTTTATTGAGAGCTATCTGCATCTCTAAAAGGTTAATTGAATTCTTACTCATTATTTTTCTATAAAATTACATTTTTTCTAAGGATTTCTTTACATTTTTTTTCTTAGTTTATGCCATGAATACTTTTTCCACTAGCTCTGAGTTATGCTATAGTTTGAATTGTGTCCCCAAAAATATGTGTTGTAATTCCTAACCTCTATACCTGTGATAGGCGCTCTAGTGGTGTAGTGCATAGGGCATCTGACTGCTAACCAGAAGGCTGGCAGTTCAAACCCACCAGCCACTCCTTGGAAGAAAGATTGGGTGGTCTACTTCCGTAGAGATACCACTTCAGAAACCCTAGGAAGGGTTGCTATGAGTTGGATTCCACTCACTGGCAGTGACTTGGCTTATACCTGTGATTATAACACCATCTGGGAATGGGTTGTCTTTGTTAATTTAATGAGACAGGATTAGTGTAGAGTGTGTCTTGAGTCAATCACTTCTGAGATAAAAAAGAGATTAAACAAGAAAGTAAGCTAGCAGAAATGGGAAAAGAGAGTGCCAAGTTAAAAGCCTGTGACTAAGACCACCCAGAGCAGAAGCTCAAAGGGACAAGGACCTTCCTGCAGATGTGGCAGAGATAGAAAGCTTTCTGCTAGAGCTGGCACCCTGAATCTGGACTTCTAACTTCCTAAACTGTGAGAAAATAAATTGGTTTGTTAAAGCCATGTACTTGCAGTATTTCTGTTACAGCAGCACTAGAGAACTAAGACAGTTTACTTTTATTATTATTATTATTGTTTTCTGATTTTATTTTAAATCCAGCTATTTCATAAGAGAGAATAATTCCTATTTTGGTTGTGAAGCTTCTGCTGATATTCTGACACCTTCTCAGGAATTTCTTGTTATTTTTTCTTTCAAATCAAGTTTCACTTTCTCTGCTATTGTTGTTGTTGGGTGCTGTGATGATGATTCTGACTCATAGAGACCCCATGTGACAAAGCAGAGCAGCCCCATAGGGTTTTCTTGGCAATTATAAGCGTATCAGAACAGAGGTGCCTGGCATATTTAGAGTGGCTGGCCTAGGAGTAGGGCCTAACCCCATTTGTTACAAACTGCTTCTGCAGTATCCAGGAGGTTATGTGAAAAAAATTCTAAAATTAAGGCACTTGACCAAAGTAATATGGCTGATCTGAGCCTGAGTTCAGACTCCATCTTGACTCATGCAACTTTTTTAACAGTCTGTGACCCTACAAAAACCAGGCCAAACTCACTGTTGTGGAGTCAGGTCTGACTCATAGTGACACCCCCCCCCCCGCTTGGGTTTCCAAGGCGGTAGTACTACAGAAGTTGATTGCCCAACCTTCCTTACAAGAAGTGGCTGGTAGGTTTGAACCACCAGCCTTCTGGTTAGCAATCAAATGCCTCAGCCACTTTGCCATCAGAGCTCCTTCTGTGACCCTAGTATAAAGTTAAAACCCTGTGACTAAGAAACTATTTTCTCTTTGAGCTAAGAGGTCGTGACCACAGCCAACTTAAGTATATAACAAAGGATTTTCCTGTAACTGTTAAATCCTTTAGCCGACCTAAGTACATAGCAAAAGAAATTTTTAATGTTTTTCAAGGAGGGTCCTTATCAGAAATCCTCTCAGCAGCCCTCAGGAAATATTTAGGATAATTGCTTTGTAGCTTGGATCCACAATTAATGCCTATGCCAGCAGCAGTAAAGAAATCAAAAGACACCCTTGGATAGAGTGGGGAAAAAAATGTGGAACAAAGTTCAAAACCATAAAAAAGACCAGGCTTACTGGTAGAACCCCTGAGACTATGGCCCTTAGATATCCTTTAAGCCTGGAACTGAACTCACAGCCAAATGATAGAACTGGACCCACACAGTCTGCAACCCACTTCCCAGGATCCCAATAACAGTTTCTCTTCACATTGACTTTCCTTGGATCATAGTGTCTCCTGAGACCTGTGTACCCAGCCCTCTTCCTGGACAACAGAGAATCTTCCCAAGGAAAAAGCCCTTTTTCTTAGTAGACAGAGACTGGGACATTGCCTTGCTACTACAGGAGTTTCTGCAATAATTCCAAACATGCAGCTTGGAAAACCTCAATTTCTGAGTAACCGTGGACTTATGAGACAAATATAGTTGGTAGTTGTTGTTAGTTGTCTTCTAGTAGACTCCAACTCACATGAACTTAAGTAGAGCAAAGCATTGGCCAGTAGTGTGTTATCTTCATGATTGTTGGTATTTTGAGTATTCTCCTTTTTTATACCCACTGCCATCAAGTGGATTCCAATTCCTAGTGACCACATACAACACAGTAGAACTGCCCTAAGGGGTTAACAAGGCTATAAATCTTTATGGAAGCAGATTGCCTAGTCTTTCTCCCATGGAGCCACTAATGGGCTCAAAGGCCGATCTTTTGTTTAGCAGCCAAATGCTTTAACCACTGTACCACCAGAATGCCTCTCCTTTTCTAGCATTTTTTTTTTTTCCCTGATAACTAACCAAAGTAAGCCAGGGGAAGTCTCACTGACTTCACTTCTAAGGAGCATTTTGGTTGTATTGTGAGGCCTGAGAGATCTTTTAACCAGAAGCCTTTAGTATGGAGATTAACACGTCCCATGCTGAGTCCTAATGCCTCCAGGTAGATCTTTAACCAGAAGCCTTTAGTATGGAGATTAACACGTCCCATGCTGAGTCCTAATGCCTCTAGTATAGAGATTAACACGTCCCATGCCTCAGAGCCTTTATCAGAGATCTACAGGGCTCCAAAAAGCCTCTCGCCCACTTTTGAAGGCTCCGACAGCTCTTACCTCCCGGATTTCGCACGGAGTTTGCACATATCAAAGAGATCTGCCCGGCCCTGAAAAATCTCTCACTCACCTTTGAAACCGGGGGATTCCAGCCCACCCCCCAACTTCCCAAACTCCTGTCCTAAAAACCAATTATCTACTCCACCCTATGTATTTTTTTATAAATATGTGATAATGAAAGAGCACAAGGTCTTTTGCTCAAGCCATTGACTTGGTGAGAGCAGGGACCCTAACTCGAGCTAGTAAATAAACTTTCCTTTTGCTTTTGCATTGTGGTGTGTTAGCAAATTCCTTGCGCCAAACAACTCCTTCATAACCTGGGCACAACATTTGGTGCGTTGGCCGGGAAAGGAGGATTCGGAGCGAGTAAGGCTGTCTGCAATAGTAGGAAAGTTTCAGGAAAGGCCGGCAGGACTAGATACGCCCTTTTGCATGGGGCACTAGTCTATCAGGAAAGACTGGAAATAGGCGGACACGACGAATGAGTGGGGAAAAGAGCCCTTTCTCCACTCACGGGCAGGCTGTGGGCGCTTTTTCTGGGTAAGAGCAGCCCACTTCAGGGAAGGGGAGAGGCCCCTCCAATCTGTGGTGCTGGAAAGAGATCTCTTCTGGGTGTTGAATAATTGTGCTGTCTGTTTTGGTTGTGTGGCCACTGTCTTTTATTTGTTCTGTGTTTCCTTGAAGGAGGTTGAAATGGGACAGAAACAGACTACCCCATTGTCCCTGATGGTTGAACATTTTTCAGAGCTTAAAACCAGAGGATCTAATTTGTCTGTGATAATTAAGAAAAATAAACTAATAACTTTTTGCTCTTCAGAATGGCCCTCTCTTGAAGTGGGATGGCCACCGGAAGGCTCACTGGATGGAAAGGTGATCGCAGCCGTTTTCGACCGAGTCTAAGTGCCAGGCCTCCATGGGCACCCGGACCAATTTCCTTACATTTTAGTGTGGCAAGATATAGTGACTAACTCGCTCCCATGGCTAAAACCTTTTCTTCCCAACCCCTCTGTTAAGGTATTAACATCCTCACTCGGGACTAGCGAAAAGGAGAAGCTGAGACGACCTGGGTCCCGAGCCGCTGTTCCAGCGGTTTTGCCTGATTCTCAGTTTGACCTCTATCTGATGGATCTAGAAATCAGCATGTCTCCACCTCCCTATGCCCCTGCACCAACTCCCCACCCTCTCCAGGTTCCACAAGTGTCCGGAGGGAATGGAGCGAATGCTCCAAGCGCGCTGCCCATCATTACAGGCCCAGCCTCTGGTCTCTGCCCACGCCAGAGGGGCTCTCAGGAGGCTGAAGCTCCATCGTCTGCTGTCCAGGCGCTGCCTCTCAGAGCGGTTGGCCTGCCCCATGAGGACGGAAGCAGAACCTGGCAGTACTGGCCGTTTTCAACATCAGACCTGTATAACTGGAAAGC
>NW_006921743.1:499658-506494 GCF_000298275.1 Orycteropus afer afer
AGAGGGATTCAGCCTTTAAAGAACTTAAGGAAGCACTCCTTAAGGCCCTAGCATTGACACTGCCCAACCCCACTAAACCATTTCATCTGTTTATTGATGAGAAAAAAGGAATTGCCAAGGGGGTCCTAACACAACAACAGGGGCCATGGAAGAGGCCAGTAGCATACCTCTCAAAGAAATTGGATCTAGTGGTGGCAGGATGGCCCCCTTGCCTGAGGATTACTGCCGCCACCGCTCTGCTAGTTAAGGACGCAGATAAGTTAACCCATGGACAGACTTTGAAAGTAACCACTCCCCATGCCATTGAAGGAGTGCTCAAACAGCCTCCGGGGAAATGGATCACCCGTGCCAGATTAACCCATTATCAGAGTCTATTACTTGACACTCCAAGGGTGCAATTCTCAGCCCCAACAGTTTTGAACCCCACCAACTTGCTGCCTAACCCTGACCTAGATAAACCTCTGCATGACTGCTCAGAGATACTCGCAGAGGTAAATACAGTCAGAAAGGACTTGTGAGACTGCCCGTTGGAAAATAGTGACTTCATTTGGTTCACGGATGGAAGCAGTTTCATACAGAATGGACTAACGTATGCGGGTGCCGCGGTGGTAAACAACCAGGAGGAGATTTTTTGGGCCGACGCTTTACCGCCAGAAACTTCCACTCAGAAAGCTGAACTTATCACCCTAGCAGAAGCATTAGAAAGAGCAGAAGGAAAAAAACTTACAGTCTATTTGGACAGTCATTATGCATTTGTGACTCTCCATATAAATGGCGCCATCTACCGGGAGCATGGGTTCAGAAACACAGAAGGGAGAGAAATAAAGAACCAGATGGAAATTCTTCGCTTGTTATCAGCTGTGACCTGGCCGCAAATGGTAGTGGTGATCCACACCCCGGGACATCAGAGAGGACACTCCCTTGAAGCAAGAGGCAACCGAGCAGCAGACCAGGCAGCTAAGAGAGCTGCCCTCCAAATGGTACGAGCTTTAATAACTAACTTACCCTGCCCGGAACTGGAACCCCTGCCTCCTATCCCCAACTATTCTGAAGAAGACATACGGTGGGCTGAGAAATCACCACAGATAGAAAAGGATCAGAATGGATGGTATATAGACTCAGAAAGAAAACTAATTCTTCCAAACGGATTGGGATGGCACCTTCTCACACACCTCCACCAAGTGACTCACTTAGGAGAACAGAAAATGTTGGAATTATTGGACAAAAGGCAGATCCGTATGCTCCATCAGAAACAAACAGCTTAGAGTGTGGTGGACCAGTGTCAGGCCTGTCAGGTCATGAAAATAGAGAAAAGGTAGAACACACACACAGGTATAAGGAGGAGGGGGAGGGAGCCTTGCCGTCATTGGGAAATAGATTTCACTGAAGTTAAACCAGGTAAATATGGATACAAATATCTCTTAGTGTTAGTAGATATTTTCTCAGAATGGGTGGAAGCATACCCCACCAGAAGGGAAACAGCCGTGGTTGTGGCCAAGAAGATTTTAGAAGAGATAGTACCCAGATATGGAATGCCTAGAACGTTAGGGTCAGACAATGGACCAGCTTTTGTAAGTAAAGTTATCCAGGGCTTGGCCTCAACTCTGGGGGTAAATTGGAAACTACATTGTGAATATAACCCTCAGAGTTCGGGGCAGGTAGAAAGAATGAATAGAACTCTAAAGGAGACCCTATCTAAATTGGCAATAGAAACTGGCGGAGACTGGGTGACCCTCCTCCCCTTTGCACTATACCGGGCTAGGAACACCCCGTATACACTAAATCTGACCCCATTTGAAATAATGTATGGGACACCACCCCCTATTATTTCCAGCCTGGAAAAATGTCCCAGTGACTTGTCAAAAGATTTAATCTTGGAGATGAAGACTCTCCAAGTAATTCAAAGGGAATTATGGCCCAAACTTCAGGCCATATATGAAGGTCCTCTTAGTGAACAGGGGATTGTCCATGAGTTTGAGCCAGGGGATTGGGTATGGGTAAAGAGGCACCAGAAAAAGACACTGGGACTGAAATGGAGGGGACCTTATGTTGTCGTTCTTGTGACCCCCACTGCTGTTAAGGTAGACGGAGTCAGCGCCTGGATACACCACTCCCATATCAGGAGAGCCAACCAGACGGAACAGCTGTCTGCACTAGCGAATTGGAAAGCATACTCCGATCCTGAAAACCCGCTGAAAGTCAAGTTAACACAGCACCATGGAGATTAGAGTCCTTCTTGCCCTCACCCTAAGCTTCTACCACCTCGCAATCAGTATCGCGGCTCACCGACCCTATAAAGTTACATGGCGAATCCGCAACGGACTAACCCATGAGACTTTGAACTCCACCACCCATACCACCCCCCTTAATGTCTGGTGGCCTGATTTATTTTTCTCTCTAGCGACACTTACTGGCTGTTCTTGGGATGAAGGTTTTATCCGTAAGACAGGGTTTTTTGCATGCCCTGGGTACAAGAGAAATGTCCAGCAATGTGGGGGGCTCATTTGGTATTACTGCAAAAGCTGAAGTTGCGTGACTTCTAATGATGGGGAATGGAAGTGGCATGTAAAAACCCAGGACTATGTAACATTCTCCTTTGCCAAGCCCAGATATACTTATGCATTAGGAAAATGTAAGAAATGTGATTGGATAAAAGCCTCATTCACTGAACAGGGAAAGAAAGAATTAGCTAAGTGGAAATCTGGGCTTACTTGGGGTCTCCAAATTTGGTATAGGGGATATCCCTCTGGGGTGATAACCATTGTACAGGAAATAGAACACTTAGATACCGGGTCAGTGGGTCCAAATGAAGTGTTAAACCCCCCGGAAAAAGGAACCCTACCCCCTACAAGAAAGTCGGTGAAAGGGCCGAGCACTGTAACTCCTGATGTTACAGACCCTCTTTGGAATTTAATGCTAGCAGCGTACCAAACACTTAACCGTACTAGTCCTAACCTGACTCAAGCCTGTTGGCTCTGTTACAATGCAAAGCCTCCGTTTTATGAAGCCATAGGCATTAACACCTTTTTCAGCTATTCTTATGACCTGAACCCAAAGAATTGCTCTTGGAAAGACTGTAAGGCAGGAATTACTATACAACATGTAATGGGAAAGGGCTTATGTGTGGGGAAGCCCCCCAACACCCAAGAACGTTGCACCTCATATACTGAAATAAACCCATCTTTTAATTGGATTATTCCCAGGGAAGGGGGTTGGTGGCTTTGCTCGAAAGCAGGACTTTTACCCTGTTTAAACTTGAAAGTACTTAATCTGTCCTCAGATCATTGTATACTGGTGACTGTCCTGCCCCGAATTCTTTACCACCCAGAAGAAGAGATGTATGTACAATGGGGTGGAACTAACAGAGAAAAAAGGGAGTCACTCACTACAGCCCTTACTATAGCCACTTTGGTTGGCTTAGCAGGGACCGGTCTAGGAATAGCTTCTTTAACAGTACAAAATCAAGGCATGCATTCCCTCAGGGCAGCTATAGATGAAGACCTTGAAAGGATAGAAGCCTCTATCTCAAACTTAGAGAAATCCCTGACCTCGCTATCGGAGGTTGTACTACAAAACCGCCGGGAGTTAGATCTTATACTTCTCCAAAAAGGAGGATTATGTGCTGCTCTAAAAGAAGAGTGCTGCTACTATGCCGACCATACAGGAGTGGTCCGGGAATCCATGGCCAAGGTACAAGAGGGACTTGCCCTAAGAAAAAAGGAACTTGAGGCTCAGGAAGGATTGTTTGAGTCTTGGTTTAATAGCTCCCCATGGTTAACTACTTTGATATCTACTCTCTTAGGACCCTTCATAGTCCTTATAATTATATTAACTTTTGGTCCCTGCATTATAAATAAGCTTATGCCATTTGTAAAAGTCGGGTTAATACTGTACAACTCATGGTCTTGAGGCAACAATATCAGTCTTTATCTCCTGCAATACAAGAGAATGATTCCTCATTTGCATAAAAAAGAGGGGAAAATGTGAGGCCTGAGAGATCTTTTAACCAGAAGCCTTTAGTATGGAGATTAACACGTCCCATGCTGAGTCCTAATGCCTCTAGTATAGAGATTAACACGTCCCATGCCTCAGAGCCTTTATCAGAGGTCTGCAGGGCTTCAAAAAGCCTCTCGCCCACCTTTGAAGGCTCCGACAGCTCTTACCTCCCCGGATTTCGCACGGAGTTTGCACATATCAAAGAGACCGCCCGGCCCCGAAAAATCTCTCACTCACCTTTGAAACCAGGGGATTCCAACCCACCCCCCAACTTCCCAAACCCCTGTCCTAAAAACCAATTATCTACTCCACCCTATATTTTTTTCTATAAATATGTGATAATGAAAGAGCACGAGGTCTTTTGCTCAAGCCATTGACTTGGTGAGAGCAGGGACCCTAACTCGAGCTAGTAAATAAATTTTCCTTTTGCTTTTGCATTGTCGTGTGTTAGCAAATTCCTTGCGCCAAACAACTCCTTCATAACCTGGGCACAACATATTTCTTCTAAGACTGATTTGTTTGTTCCTCTGGCAGTCCAGATTGAGTACTGGACTCAGTACTCCAGTACTCAAGGCAGTCCACTTACAACCTATGGTACTTTGCATCCAGAGCACTAACAGAACTATCTGTATGAGATTAAATTGACAACAGCAACTTGAAAGATTAGACAGAAACCTTAGGAAGCAGTGAGTTTATGTTAATGGGGGGAGAGACAACTCAGAAAAGTGAGAATGCTTGCACAACTCAAAGAATGTAATCAGTGCCACAAAATTGTACATGTAGAAACTGTTGAATTGATGTATGTTTCTGTGTATTTCCCAGCAAAAAAAGTTAATAAAATTTTTAAACATAAAACTCATCTTGAACTGTTATATGAACAAGAAGTAGACTTCTGTTGTCCTGGGGAAAAAGAAAAAAAAGAACAACCAAACCCATGGAACACAATTCTACTCTGACACACAGGGGGTGGCCATCAGTCGAAGGCAACTAGGTGGCAATTGGTTTGATTGCTGGTTTTTCTGCATTGCTAAAGCTTCCCTTTCATTGCTATCAAACAAATGTGCAGAAGAAAATCCCAATTGAATCAACAATATTTTCACTGTTATACTGGTATAGGCTTATTTATCAATGACCTGTGACTTAATTCCTGTTAAAGAAACATACCATGGTTATAACAGAAGAAACTGTACTTCCACTGACACCTCACTTTGCTTCTATTTCCCTAGGCCCTTCTTCCCCTTTGCCAGATCCTTTGCCACAAATCAGTTCATCTCTGAGTTAGCAGAAGATCAGCTGCTACTAGTTTTTCAAGGTACATCAATTCTGACTCATAGCAACCCTAGGTGTTACAGAGTAGACCTGCTCTATCAGGTTTGAGTGGCTATAAACTTTGTGGAAGAAGATCACCAGGACTTTCTCCTATAGCACCACTGGGTTGGTTCAAACTGCTAGTCATTAGGTTACCAACTGACTGTAAACTAGATAAAGGCCCTTTTTTACACTATCAGACTTGGAGAAGACTTAGTGCTTTAACTACCAGGTCCACTGTTGAAATGTCAAGTAAATAACAACAACAAAAACAAGTTTATTTCAACAGAGTTTTCTCAGAAGACCCAAAGGACTCACACTGATGCCCACTTTAGTTCTTCAACACTTTCATGAAGGTTCAACGAACCTTCAGTTCATTCACCTTCTCTGGGTGAATTCATTTGAGTTCCTGCAATACCAGATCAACTCCATGGCAAGTGTCATGGATTGAATTGTGTCCCTCCAAAATATGTGACATATTGGCTGGGCCATGATTCTCAGCAGTTTGACAATTGTGTAATGATGTAAATTAGTATTTATGTAAAGATGTAATCATCTTCCATGATGTGATCTGACATGATCAGCCAATCAGTTATAAGGGTAATAGAAAGGGATGCAATACCCTTACTCAAGTCACAGCTCTGACTCAATGTAAAGGGAGCTTCCCTACATCACCTTTTATCTTACAAGAGATCAAAATAAAAGGGAAGAGAAGGAGCAGAGAAGGAGGGCCCTTCTACCACCAAGAAAGAAGAGGTGGAGCAAGGTGTGTCTTTTGAACCAAGGGTACTGAGAATATCCTAGACCCATGAGAAGATTGATGCCAAAACATGTGGAGATCTCCAAGGAACATTGGGCCCAAAGATGTTGAAAGGACACAAGGACCTTCCTCTAGAGCTCACAGAAAGAGCAGGCCTTCTCTTAGGATATGGAGAGATTGGGACTCTCATAACATGTTGGTGGGACTGTAAAATGATACAACCACTATGGAAAACAGTATGGCAATCTCTGTAAAAGCTGGAATTAGGAATACCATTTGACTCAGCAATCCTGTTACTAGGTATATATCCTAAAGAAGTGAGAGGCAAGGCAAGAACAGATATATGCACACCCATGTTCATCATAGCATTATCTACAATAGCCTAAAGATGGGAAAAACCTAGGTGCCCATAAATAGAAGAAAGGATGACCAAACTATGGTACATATACTCAATGGAATACTATGCAACACTACAGAATAACATAAGGAGTTCCAGCAAGATTGTGGACTAGGCAGAAAGGCTGCACATACCCTCTTCAAAAAAGAAAAGAGAAACCAATTAACACAGACACAGAAGATAATCTTGGACCCCTGAGTCCTGAAGGGAAGGATATAGAAGTGGACTAAACCCCAACTAGCAGAAGAATTTGCGTGAAAATACCGAAAAAGGAGACATATGGAGCTGTGGTCTGGCAGCGATCCTGAGCAATCCTGATGGCACAGACAGCTTGGAGATTCCCAAGTGGTGGTAGGACCTAAGAATTAACCAAAA
>NW_006921743.1:508250-513383 GCF_000298275.1 Orycteropus afer afer
CAATCATGGGAGAAAGAAGGGCTGCTTATGCACAGGGAGACAGCTCAGGGGGCAGGAGTACATGGAGGGATGGACACAAGGAAGAGGTAACTATGGGGAAGAAGTGGGAGGGGAGCTGTTGCATTGTGGTAGACTGTGGTCAATGTCATGAGACAAAGTATATTTGAACCTCTGTATGGAAAGTGAATTTGCTCTGTAAACCTTCACCCAAATCATAATAAAATAAAAAAGAATAACATAAAATCTGCAAAACACCACATGACATTGATGAACCTGGAGAACATTATGCTGTGTGAAATAAGTTAATCACAGGTAGTTGGGGCTTACACACTGACATGGGTAGGGGGAGGGATATACGGGAAGGATATATGACCACTACGATAACACTGGGAAATGAGAGGACACTGAACTGTGCTCATAAGAGACAGACGACAGATGTTAAAACCAACCAATGTGTCCACAATATCACACTACCATTAACACCAAACACTAGGCTATACAGATAAACCATAAACACCTGAGATGATCAGACAGGGATCAGTGTATAGAGGTATACTCTAGACCAAGGATAAACTCAGCTGAGGCTTATCTTGTACAGACACCAGTGATACAAAACACCTGCAGTCCTTACAGAAACAATAGAAGACAGATACAGCGTAATCCCTCACAGATATCCCAACACTATGGGAGAGAGGTCCAATAGAGCAACTACCTCAGGACCATAGTACTGGGGTACACCAGACTGAATTGGCACAACAAAATACATGAAAGTGTTGCTCCACATCCTACATTGGTGAGTAGCAACTGGGGTCTTAAAAGCTTTCAACCAGCTGTCTAGGATGCAGCTAATGGTCTCCTAGCGTCGGAAATGAAGAAGAATGCACAAAACAAAACAACAAAAATAGGGCATTTAGAAGCAATTAACCCTAGGACACGATGGCCCTCGAAACTAGAAGAAACGGATGGTGCCTGGCTACCAATGCCAACCACTCAGGAAAGGATCAAATCTGGAGATCCTAGATAGCGTGGGAGGGAAAATGTGAAACAAAATAAAAAAACTCAGTAATGACCAGAATTACTGGTCAGATGAAGTCGGGTGAGACTCCCAATACTATGGCCCTGAAATAAAACTCATCCTCAGAGGCGGGCTCTCAGCCCAATGGTTAGCGAGATGTAGACGCAGACCACTCAGCCCAGGATGCTGCACTCACACACTCAATGGTAATACATCCCCTAAAGCAATAAACCATGGGACACCAAAGGACCAACATTCAAACTGAGGAAATGCAGGACAAACAGGAGTGCATAATTATGAGGGGCACAGGGGGAGTGTTGCAGGGTAGGGAGGGGAGGACATTGGGTTAGGGTTGGACATGGCGAATGGGGAATGAAACTAAATGTACGCATGACTTTGAATGTAAAACAAGCTTTTAAAATAATAAATAAATAAATAAAATAAGTTCATCACAGAAGGACAAACATAGCATTAGTTCATTATTGTAAAAAGTCAAGGAAAGGTTTATATATGGGAGGAAACTTTCTTTGTTGCTTACCAGGGGTGGAAGTGGAGGGGAAGGAACACTGAAAAAAAAAAATGCATTGACCCATGTCACTTTAGTTTTGTGTATTTCACCATGCATAAATTATATTTCAATAAAATGTATTTTTAAAAAAGAGTGGGCTTTCTCCTAGAGCTGGCACCCTCAATTCAAAACTTCTATTACTTATTCTGTGAGAGAATAAATTTCTGTTTGTTAAAGCAAAAAAAAAAAATCAATTAGCTTAGATTCCTTAAAGAAAGCAGAAAAATTTTGCATTTCCCTTCATACTAGCTTTTTTTTTTTAACAACAGCAAACAAACAACAAAGATATCCATGAGACCAAAGATGCAAACTCCAAGTAATTCTTGTTGTTCATTAATTCATTAAATTTATTGTGTGCCTGCCATGCTCCGTGAACTGTTTAAGGAACTGGAGACAGTTGTGTACAAGATAGATATAGCCTTCCTGTATGCAATGCCACTGTAGCCCCCACTGCTAGCAAACCCATTTCTGTCAACCTAATTTCATTAGCTACACTTAGGATAAGAGGATTAATTAACCAACAGCTGTATTGCTTAGTCAGCTTGATTACTTGTAATTTTCATGTTGGGTAATCAGTTGCCAGCACCCTTTTTCTACAAAAATGTCTCTCGCTGAAAGCCACAACTATGTTCATTGCTATTTCAGTTTCACATTTCTTTTATAGATCTAGAGCTAGCATTTGAAATATCAAAAGCTATCAGACATACCCAAACTGAGACACAGTCTATAAAATCACTGTATTCTGTAAGAATGTTAATGTCATAAAGGACGAAGGAAGACTGGAGAAGTGTTCCAAGTCAAAAGATTTAAAAACATGGTAACTGATTGCAACATGTGATCCTGGACTGGATCCCATACCATAAATAAACACACAAATATATAAATACTCTATAAATTACAATCTCTAGAACAATCACTAGATAAAACTGTAGAGGTATAGCTGAAAATACTATCAACAAATTAAAATAGAATACCAAAAATTATTCAAATTTCCCAAAAAATGGTAAGAATTAGGAAAGAGGGGAATGAAAAACAGGAAACAGAAAACAGATTATTAAATGGTGGTAAGAAATTGAAATCTAAAATATCAATCATCACATTAACTATAAATAGTCTAAACACACCAAATAAAAGATAGAGATTGGATGAAAAAGTTTTTTAAATAGATAATGGTGATAGTTGAAAAACACTGTGGATAAAATTAATGTCACTGAATTGTATACTTAAAAATGATTAAAACGAAATTTTAAGTTCTATATATTTGATTACAGTAGAATTTTTTAAAAATAAATTAACCCCTATATTCTGTTAAATTTGGAATTTTAAATAAAAAATACCTATTAAGAAAAAAGAGATTATCAGTGTGAATTAAAAAACACAACTCTCTATTAAAAGCTCACCACAAATATGATGTATAGGTAGGTTAAAATTTAAAGATAAAAAAAAATGTAAACACTAATAAAAAGAAAGCTGAAGTAGCTATATTAATATCAGACAAAGTAGAAGAGAGTTGAGAAAATGACCAGGGGAAAAAGTGGGTATATTAGTTACCTATTTCTGTGTAACAAAGTACCCTACAATTTAGTGGGTTAAAACAACATGCATTTAGGATCTCACAATTTCTGTGGATCAGGAATTCTAGAATGGCTCAGCTAGGTCCTGTGCTTCAGGGTTTCTCACAAGGCAGCAATCAAAGGTTGGCCAGGGCTGTAGTCCTACCTGAATGCTTGACAGAGGAGGATGTGTTTCCAATCTCTGTTATGCGGTTATTGACAGGATTCAATTGTTCACAAGACTAATGACCTCATCTCCTGACTGACTTTTGGCCAGAGGCCACCTCAGTTCCTTGCCATGTGGTACCCCACAACATGGCATCAACAGAGCAGGCATACAAGAATAGCTAGAGAGAGAATGCTCCTTTCAAGTCCTAGTTATCTAATTATGAAAGGTCACACCCACTGAAATCCTACGTGCAGTTCTACTCTGAAGCATAAGGATAGTAATCAACTTTACAACAATTGATGGTTGATTGGTCTATCTATCCATCTGCCTATCTAACTATGATTAAAACCAAATTACAAACCAAATTTAATGTTATTTTTGTTTGATAATTGAGTTGATAATTTAAAATTTTAAAATCTGTGTCCATGAGGAAAGCATTAGTGGTAACCACGGAGGGGGGTGCTCACTGCCATCAAGTCTGATCCCACTCAATGCAACCCCTCCTTGGGTTTCTGAGGCAGTATCACTACGGAAGTAGATTGCCCAACTTTCATTCTGAGGAGTGGTGGGTGGGTTTGAACCCCCAGTCTTCTGGTTAGCAGTCAAATGCCTTAGGCACTATGCCACCAGAGCTCCTAACCACAGCATTAATGTGGAATTAATCTGAAAATTTTGTAATTCTACAAAGTCTACACTAGATGGCAGATTTTAGATAGGATTTTCTAAGTTGCAAATTAATGGAGGTTTTCTGCTCCGGTAGCACAGTGCCTAATTTGACTGCTAACCAGAAGGCTAGCGGTTCAAACCCACCAGCCACTCCTCAGAAGGAAGATGGGGCAATCTACTTCCATAGTGATACCGTCTCAGAAACCCAAGGAGGGGTTGCTATGAGTCAGATGCGACTCAACAGCAGTGGGTTTGGTTTTTTTGGTCTGCAATTCTGGAGCGTAGCTAATTGATAAGGAGCATTAGTGGCTTAATGGTTACAACACTCGACTGCTACCCAAAGGCTAGTGGTTCTAACCCACACACCTGCTCTCAGGGAGAAAGACTTACTGATCTGCTCCTCAATTGTTGTTAGGTGCTGTTCTGGTTACCTACTGATGCTCTGACAAGAATATGCCATAAATGGGATGGCTTGAACAAACAGAAGTTTATTTTCTTACAGCTCTGGAAGCTAGAAATCTGAGTTTAAAGTGCCAGACTCTAGGGACTGTGTGAAAGCCCTTCGGCCTTGGGCTTCAGCTCTGCCTTTTGTTCTCAGCCCACTGAAGCTAGAGGCATCTCTTCACTCAGGCAGCTACTGGCTGCTGAGGCTAACAAACCCAAGGTCGACAAATAAAATGTCACAGTCCCAATGTTATCAAACCACATGGCAGGCCATTAATTCAAGTCCATTAAAAGTCCCAAGGTTAGCAGAGCATGGCAGGCTGCTGAACAACGACACAGCTACATGCAGGGTTCAAGTATGCCATAAGCTAGAGACCATTTTCCAAGGCTGCTCCTTATATACAGGAAGCAGACCACATCCCTAAAGCAGCTACTCAGCTGCTCACTCACAGTAGAGTCCACCATGGAGTTGATTACCACTCTCATTACAGGGAATACTATATACAACTGCCTAGCCACTCAATCAAAGAGAAGAGCAATCAGCCGTAGGGATTAGGTGAGGAGGGGAAACTCAGGGACGCCCAAAGAAGCAGGCCAGAAGAGCAGGAGAAAGGGGATTAAAAGACAGGAAGCCAGACAGAGGAATAGTCAGCCACAGGGACCCAGGTGGGGGGGATACGAGAGGTCTCCAACTGCAGGACAAACTTGTCTGTCAGTT
>NW_006921743.1:516293-535965 GCF_000298275.1 Orycteropus afer afer
AAGCAAGAATGGCCAGACTTCGTCTCACCTATTTTGGTCATGTTGTTAGAAGGGACCATTCCCTGGAGAAGGATGTCATGCTTGGTAGGGTGGAGGGTCGGCGAAAGAGGGGGAGGCCTTCAACGAGATGGATTGATACGGTGGCCGCGATGATGGGCTCAAGTGCAGCAGGGATTGTTGGGCTGGCGCGGGATCGGGCAGTGTTTCGTTCTGCTATGCATGGGGTCGCTATGAGTCGGAAACGACTCGACAGCACTTAACAACAACAACAACAGCCACTCAATCAGGCCCCAACCAAGTTGACACACAAGCTTAACTACCACAGGTGCCATCAAGTCCATTCCGACTCACAGCTACCCAACTGTATAACAGAAGGAAATATCACCTGGTCCTGCACCATCCTCACAATCATTGCTATATGTGAGCCCATTGTTGCAGCCACTGTGTCAATCTATTTTGTTGAGGGTCTTCCTCTTTTTCACTGACCCTCTACTTTAACAAGTATGATGTCCTTCTCCAGGAAGCGAAGCCTAGCTAGTTGACAAGAAGCCCTGGTTGCCTAATGGTTAAGCACTCAGCTGCTAACTGAAAGGTTGGGGATTCAAACCCACCCACCAACCTCAGAGGAGAAAGACCTGGTGATCTGTTCCTGTAAGATGATGACCTGGAAAACCATATGGGGGCAGTTCTACTCTGTCTTTATAGGGTTGCTGCGAGTCAAAAATCGAGTCAACAACACCACCACCAATAACAACACAGAATAACAGTAACAATACAGAATGAGAGGAACCTTCCTCTTTACTTGCTCTTTGTAGTCCAGATATTTGTGTAGTTAAGATATTTGGGAACCTAATCACGGGCAGCCAAATGTGAACAAACACTCATGGATACTCCTTGGAGGAAAAAGGGAATAAATAAACAAAATCAGTAAAACATAAACTGCCAAATCCATTTCTACAACATTTTCACTTTTCTTAAAATAGAAATAAAAAGCTATATGCTATATTTTATCACAATAATTTTTGGAGGGAGGCATATGAAATATGGATATTTGATTGGGAAACATCCTGCATAATTTTATCACTTCAACAAATTATTAAATGTAACAGACTTTTAAAATTCTTCTTTGTTTTTTTCCTTTCATCCCTGATTTTATTATTTTGATTGTGTTTTAAATAAGTATTTAATAAAACTATACTGTGTACAACAAACTGTGTCAATGGGGGAGTTTGAAGTGGTAGGATGTGGGGGGATGAGGAATAGATCATGAATTCTCAGTAACTCTCTGTCCTTAAAGACACTGCAGTCTTTAAGGGAAAATGAGACAGCTACAGAAATACCACTGTACAAGATAGAATGTGACACATGCTTATTGGGTGATACAAGTAAAATCATAGCAAATGCAAAGGACAGAATTATCTCATTCTGGGGTGAGCAGTGAAAAGGGAATAAAGTGCCATTTATTGAGGGCTAACTATATGGCAGAGTCCCTGAGTGATGCAGATGGTGCTAACTGCCTGACAATCTACTTCTGAAAAGTAAGAAATTGAAAACCTGTAGAGCACAGTTGTACTCTGACACACAAAGGGTTGCCATGAGTCAGAATCAATATGATAGCAACTGGTTTGGTTTTTAACTCTATGTCAGGTATTGAGGTGGCTGGTTTAATGCGTGGTTTAATTTCATATCACCTTTATCCAGGAGGTCTGGTGGCCACTCCTTGGAAGGAAGATTGGGCAATTTGTTTCCACAGAGATACCGCCTGGGAAACTCAAGGAGGGGTCGCTATGAGTCAAAAACAACTCGACAGCAGCGAATTTGGTTTTGTTTGGTTTTAGTCTATTAGATGTTTTTCAAAATACCCATTTTTCACAAGAGGTAACTGAGTCTTACAGAAGATAGGCAAGTTTACACAGATGGAAGTAGCAAGATTAAGGATTAAACTCAAGTCTGTCTCTAAATATGGCACAAGGGAAAGGCAGCTCTGTACAATTAGTTTTTATTTTTGATAATACTTTATTGTATTTCAAAAATATGTAAATTTTGCATATATTCATTATAGGATAGAAGAATCTGAAGAGATTGAAAAGGAAAGAAACAGACATCCAGGCAGAGCATCCACAAAGACATGGTGGCTGGAGGGGGGAAATGGTGGAACTCAGGCCGACTGGAGTAGGGGGAGCCTGTAGACTCATTCGAAGTTCTAAATCTAGCAAAGCCTTTAAATTGAGAGGGGGAAAAAAATGAGAGAGAGAGAGAGAGAGGTCATCAAAATCTGCACAAAGACCAAATCTACGTCAATACATTTGAAAGGGATTATTTGTAGGATTTCTCCATTTGACCTCAGTGTCCTGCTTCTGCTGAGTCTCTGTTCTAGGTTCCTCTGCTGCCTCAACATTATGAGACATCCACAAAACTCGCACAGGCAAACTACCAAATCCTCAGGATGCTGGTACCATCTTGTTTCATTTCTTTCAACACATACTTTTTGAATCTCTACCAATATCATGATAAATGGTGGAAATATTGAAGTTATCAAGGATTTAATCCTACTTAGATCAACAATCAATACTCATGGAAGTAGCAGTGCAGAAATCAAATGACATATTGCATTGGGTAAATCTCTACAAAAGACCTCTTTAAAGTGTTAAAGAGAAAAGATGTCACTTTGAGGATTAAAGTGCACCTGACCCAAACCATGGCATTTTCAGTAGCCTCATATGCATATGAAACTGAACAATGAAAATGAAAGACAGAAGAAGAACTAATGTGTTCAAATTGTGGTGTTGGCAAAGAACACTGAATATACCATGAGCTGCCAGAAGAGCAATCAAACCAATCTTAGAAGGAATACAACTAAAGAGAAAGAGAAATACAACCAAAAAGTTCCTTGGAAGTGAAGATGGCAAGATTTTGATTCACTTACTTTGGACACTTACCAGGAAAGATCAATGACTGTTTAAGATCCATGATTAAAAAGGACATCACGTTTGGTAGTGGGTGATCAAAAATGAGGGAAACCTTCAATGAGATGGATTTGTAGCAATAGCCACAGCAATGGGCTCAAACATTCCAAAAACCATGAAGATGGCAAAGGACCAGGCAACATTTCCTTCTATTGTATACAAGCTCACCATGAGTTGCAGCTGACTAGAAGGCAACTAACAACAATATCCATAAGTGCCAACATGTGTCAGATGGAGTCTGTACCTACTGCTAGTGTTTTATTTGGCCTTTCCTCCAACTGCTTTGGGGTTGGAAGGGAGTGACTTCAGGGGCTGCACAGGTGAGTGGGACCCTGGCATCCTAGCAGTGGACTGTGCTTTCCTAGAAATCCAAAAACCCTTTACTACTGGAGTCTATTCTGAGTAGAACTTCCTCATAGGTTTTTCTTACCTGTAATCTTTATGGAAACAGATCACCAGGACTCGTTCCATGGTACCGGTGACTGAGGTCAGGTCAATAGGCAAAAAACCAAACCCATTGCAGTCAAGTCAATTCTGACCCATAGCGACTCTATAGGACAGAGTAGAACTGCTCCATAGGGTTTCCAAGGCTGTAATCTTTACAGAATCGGATTGCCACATCTTTCTCCTGAGGAGCTCCTAGTGGGTTCAAACCACTGACATTTTGGTTCCCAGTCAAGCATTTTTACCACTTGTGGTTGTTAAGTTTGTGTGAGAATATAATTAAACCAAAAAACCAAACCAAACTCACTGCTATCAGGTTGATTTCAACTCTTAGTGACCCCCATTGGATTTCCAAGGCTGTAAACGTTACTCCTTGGAAGGAAGGTTGGGCATTCCTACTTCCGTAGTGATACTGCCTTGGAAACGCAAGGAGGGGTCGCTATGAGTCGGGGCAGACTCGATGGCAAGCAACAACAACAACAAACGTTACAGAAGCAGACTGCCTTGTATTTCTTCTGCAGAGTGGCCAAGTGCCTTAATCACTATACCACCAGAGCTCCTTAATTAAAACAAAGATAGTGGGACTATTGAGAGCCAAAAATATAGTTGTCTCTTTACTCTTTCCACACCCACAGAACCTCTGAAAAGTGCCCCCTATGTGTGCTCAATTGGGTGTATTACTAATAAGAAACCAGTTGCCACTGAGTCAGCCCCAAATCATGGTGACCCCATATGTTAGAGTAGAACTGTGTTCCAGAAGGTTTTGTTTTTAATTTTATTATTTTTTTTGTTTTCGCTGAGAATATCCACAGCAAAACATACACCAATTCATTAGTTTCTACATGTACAACTTAGTGACATTTATTATATTTGAGTTATGCAATCTTTCACCCTCCTCCTCTGAAATTTTGCTCTCCCATTAACATAAACTCACTACCTCCTAAGGTTCTTATCTAATCTTTTGAGTTGCCATTGTCAATTTGATCCCATATAGATAGTTCTTAAACCCAAACCCACTGCCACTGAGTCGAATCCAACTCATAGCAACTCTATAGGACATAGTAGAACTGCCCCCATAGGATTTCCAAGGCTGTAAATCTTTACAGGAGCAGACTGCATCATCTTTCTCCCATGGAGCTGCTGGTGGGTTCAAACCACCCATATTTTAGTTAGCAGCCAGATCTTTTAAATATGGGACCCCCAGAACTCTTAGATAATTATTTTATTGTGATTTGGGTGAAAGTTTACACAGAAAATTAATTTTCCATACAGCAGTTCATATGCATTTTGTTTCATGACATTAACTGCAATTCCCCACAATGTAACAGCTCTCTTCCCACTTCCTCCCCATAATTACCTCTTCCCTGTGTCCTTCTTTCCTATGCATTCCTGCCCTCTGAGCTACCTGTACAAATACTGCCGTTCTGTTCTCCCATTCAAAGAAATGTATCTACCTGATGTAGGTGTTCACCCTATTTGCCTGTCTACTGTTTGCCTGGAAGCCATGAGAGTGAGTTCAATTCCAGACCTAAGGGTAACGAGGGGCTGTAGTCTCAGGAGTCTCACCACAGCAGAACTCCTATATAGTTCTTAAAAGAGCATAATGCACAAGGCAGACTTATTTCACTAGTTAAGCTAAACCATTCTTTGGTTTTAAGAAGATTTCAGGGGATGTTTTTGATTTAAGATTTAAAGCCAATCACAAAAGGACAAATATTGTATGACCTCACTTAACGTAAAAAGAAAAGGCAAATGTACAGAAACCAAAGTTTATTAGTGGTTGCCAGGGGCCAGAAGGAGTGAAGTATTTACTATTTTCTCAGTGTTAAGGATATTGTGGCTCCAAAAATATGTGTTTTAAATCCTAATCCCTATACCTGTGGAAGGAGCGCTGGTGGCATAGTGGTTAAAGCCTTCAGCAGAAAGCATTAAAAAAACTCATGTGCTCAGAATCACACAAGGTCAGGGTCTGGGCTCTTAACCAGTATTCCATACTCCTGGTGTAATGGGGGACTGGACTGGAAATCTGGAGGCCTGTATTCCAGACTCAAGGAGATCTGGTAGCACAGTGCCTAAAGCATTTCACTGCTAAGCAGAAGGTTGGTGGTTCAAACCCACCAGCCACTCCACGGAAACAAGACTGGGCAATCTACTTCCGTAAAGATTTACTGCTTCAGAAACCCAAAGAGGGTCACTATGAGTCAGAATTGACTTGATGGCAGTGCATTTGGGTATTCCAAACTCAGCATCATTACTTACTAGTTGTGTAGTTTTCTAAGTTACATTTGCTCAACAAAGTATAATTGAGTCTCAGTTTCTTCATCTGGAAAATTGGGCTCTACAACAGCTACTGACTTCCCTGTTATGGTTCAAACAGTGGGAGCATTTTCAATGCTGCCAAGCACTCTATGTATCAGAGATATTATATTCTAATTGTTTCACAGTCGTGGCCAATTAGGAAATTCGCTGAATTGTGGCTCAGATGACTGTATTACACCCCTGAAGTAGAATTCCCTTTTGAGTTATAATTAACAGTATTTTTGCCATATGGAATACTTCATTTAGTTTGGCTAATGAGCCACAGTTGTAGAATGATTGTGATCCTTTTGAAGCCTGTGATGCAGATGAATTACTTTTGAATCACCTCAGAGATAATAACTACTTGTAAAAAAAAAAAAATGAGTTTCTCCCTTGCTGATAATACTCATCATTGAGCAAATTGCAGTGTCAAATTTTGATATTTTGAAGCCTGTTGGACTATGGAAAACAATGAATAATAGTAATAATCATTGTTGTTGTTGTTGTTGTTATGTGCCAACGAGTTGGACCCGACTCATAGCAACCCCTCCTTGGGTTTCCAAGGCAGTATCACTACAGAAGTAGATTGCTCAACCTTCCGAGGAGTGGCTGTTGGGTTTGAACCACCAGCCTTCTGGTTAGCAGTCAAGTACCTTAGGCACTACGCTACCAGAGCTCCTGTAATAATCATTAATTTTCTAGAAACTACTCTCCCTAATTCTCTGAAGATCTTATCCTGTATGCTTTCTGTGTTGCTTTATTTTTAGAGGCTGGTTGTCTTGTTTCTGAGCATGTAGCTCCGTATTTTTTTTCTGCTGTCCTGGTGAACTTTAAGTTGGTAGTGCTCTGCTTACATTTGGCTTCTAACCAAAAGGTCAGCTGGTTCAAATCCACCAGCCCCTGGGTGGAGCTTCTGTGAAGATTTATAGCCCTGGAAACCCTATGGGGGCAGTTCTACTCTGCCTTTGTAAGTCCAATCAACTCGGTGGGCATGGGTTTGTTTTTTGGTTTAGCATCTTTTACAGTGATTAGGGTAGACTCAGCACTAGATGAGGTTGCAACACAAGCTTTCTTGTGTTGTCAGAAAACATATGATATGAATGAGCCCTAGAAGAATGGTGGGTGCCTGATATAAAACATCCCTCTCTTGCTTTGTATTATTGTTGTGATCTCCCCAATGAGTTGCAATCAGCTGGTTTGATTTTTGGGTTATTTCATCCATAGATGATCCAATGATACTTTTTCCTTTCTGTCAGCTCCTGCTTCTCATTCATCCCACCCCATTGCAGCACACCACCAGGACCTGGCTTCTCCAAACCTCCCGTACAGACTACATCTTGAACAATCCCATTCAGTAGAAGCTACCGCTGGCAACTCAGCTGGAACTGTCAACCAGAGGCCTTGATTGCCTCCACAGGGCTTCTCAGGAGTCTGCACAGCAGCAGACAAACTCCAAGCAGGACTAATCAAACAGGACAAGCTTTGAAATTGTCTTGTGCTATCAGGATCACATCTGAATTGTTTGGTTCAAAAGTATAGGATGCTAGGGAAGTTCAAAGAGAAAGATATTGTTGGATAAAATTGCCTCCGAAGGAAGATGGGGCAATCTACTTACGTAGTGATACTGCCTCGGAAACCCAAGGAGGGGTCGCTATGAGTCGGGTCTGACTCAACGGCACATAACAACAACAACAAACACCAAAGGAAAATTTATACATTATTTTGAATCGTGTGTCTTAGCAAACCGAAATGCGAAAAACATGGCACCAAGCCTCCACCTTGAAAAGGAAGTGAATTAGATCCTCTCAAGGAATTTAGAATTACCACGGGTTGGTAACTAAGGACCACGTAAAAAAATGAGAAACTCCAGGGATGGTCGTTTTGGGAAAAGGGCCCGAGTGATGAAGGTTGGCCCTGGGTCTGGCACCTGGGGACATCCGCAGGCACCAACGCTCCACTGGGCAGGACCGCCAATTGCAGTCCTCCAGAAAGTTGCGAGACGAGGGATCGAAGACACAGCGGGGCCGGGCTGCTTGTCAGTGTTCGCAGCTCACTCTAAGCGACACTCGGGATACGGAAGCGGACGCAAGCGAAAACTTCCCTCCTCCAATGGTCCCTGCCTCTCCTGGCTGCCTCGATGCGGGCGCCTTGGACCGTATCGGAGGGAGAGGACAGAAGGACAAAGACAGCCTAACGCTGAGGGTGCCATTTCAGGGGCTTTTCAACCTAGGCGGCGGAAAGCCCGCGCAAGCTCAGGAAACCTGGCCGCTGCTACTACCGGGTGCTTCTCGGGCGTCACGTGACCTGTTGCCTGGGTGCCTCACATGACCCAGAGTCCACCAGTGAAAGGGCTCACCAGCAGGCCGCACCCTAACGAGTCACGTGGGCCAATAGATGGAAGGTGTTTCCTTCTGGCGGCTCCGCGCGGGACCTGAGCTAAACAACCGCCATCTTGCATCTCGCTCCTTGGGAGTGAAACTTACCCGATCCTCAGAGCAGGGACATACTTGAGAAGGAGGAGCTGCTACAGCGACATCCGCGGGTTCCTTTGGGGTGGGACAGGCCAAATCCCACGCGCCTCACTTGGTGACGGGTTTCCAGGCCGGTCCGGAACGTTGACGTCAGGGGGAACCGAGCTACAGCTGTCGCCATCCTCCGGCCTCGCTGGGAGAGATTGCTTGGTGTGGCGTGTCTCCTTCAGCCCTATGCGCCTGAGCCTTTGCAGCCTCCTAGGAGCTCTGGTGGCGTAGTGCCTAAGGTATTAGAGTGTTAACCAGAAGGCTGCCCGTTCAAACCCACCAGCCACTTCTGGGAAGGCAGGTTGGGCAATCTACTTCCGTAGTGATACCGCCTCGGAAACCCAAGGAGCGGTAGCTATGAGTCGGATCTGACTCGAGAGTAGTGTGTGTTGTGCTGTGTGTGATGCGAAGTGGGAAGACCATGAATGGGTTTAGGGGCCCTGTGCGGACCCCTTACAGGGATCACTTAAAATAGTGTTTGTTTTGAGCTTCTTGGAGCGCCAGTGTTAGCTGCACCTGCTCGGAACTTGGCCAGTCCCCTCAAGTGTGAACCTTCAGTTGGAGAAACTGACATAAGGTTGATTAGAAACACTTGGACCGAGTCCCGTTTGGGCTGAAATTAAGAAACAGGTGCATCCTGTTTCTATTCAGTGTTATCAAAGGTTGTTGCAAAGTTGGCTTTTTTCCACTTTAATGTTAGCTCTTCAAGGTGTCCAATTTAGGTCTTTTGTGCTGCCAGAGGCAGATGGTGGAGTGTGCCAAACGTTCAGCAAAGATAAAACATTTTCTTAATTGCCTGAAGTATCTCAACTGCCAGGTATGCGTGGGGCTGTTACCAACTAAAAAAAGATTACCCAATCCTCAGTTAAGTCAATGGATTTGAGCAGAGTCTCATTGCTAAGTCTTCTATTTCAAATCAGATTATATTTTGCTTGATGTAAAGATCCCTTTACAAAGGTACAAAATTCTAATTTAATCTTGTTTTAACAATCAAATACTTCTGGTCTCTAATCCCAGGTGTTTTCTTGGTCTTGAGGGGCACTTTGAGGAAAAGGGTAAAGATAATATTTTTATGGTTTTAAGACAAAAATATTGTTATACTCCACACACCCCAACAACTTTAGAATTTGCCCTACCTTAGCACACAATTAGGGAACTCTGGTGGCACAGGGGATAAGGCATTTGACTGCTAACTAGAAGGTCAGCAGTTCAAACCCACCAGCTGCTCAACGGAAAGATGATCTACTTCAGTGAAGATTTACAGCCTTGGAAACCCAATGGGAGTCATTATGAGTTGGAATCGACTCCATGGCAGTGAGGGGTTTTTGTTTGTTTGTTTGTTTTGTTTGGAGTACAAAAATGTGTAAATTCCTAATAAGGTGTAACAGGTATCCAGCTCTACTTAGAAGGCAAGTAACCTGAGTGATTAGACTAAGAGCAATGAGTAATAAACATAATAATGTTACAGGTTACCACTGAGATGACTTCAACTTATGGTGGCCCCACATGAGTAAGAACAAAACTGCTCCATAGGGTTTTTAATAGCTATGTTTCAAACAAAATAGGTTGCCAGGCCTCTATTCCAAGGTGCCGCTATTCTCAGTGCATTATGTGGACAGTTTTATATTAACAGCCCATTGAGGTAGGACTAGTTTCCCATTTTACTGATAAGAAAGCTGACAGGTTTTCAATTTTTTTAAAATTCTTTTATCAAAGTTTTTCCTTCTTGGCAATGTATTCAATCACTTGACCCATTCTATTCTTTATGGAAAGAAAGGTTCTCCAAATAAAAGTAAATGAAACAATTCCAACAAAGCATAATGATGACAAGGAACCCCTGTGGTGCAGTGGTTAACCGCTCAGCTGCCAACCAACCAAAAGGTGGGTGGTTGGAAGCCACCAAGCTCTCCAAGGCAGAAAGATGTACAGTCTGCTACTGTAAAGATTACAGACTTGAAAACCCTATGGGGCAGTTCTCTGTCCTATAGGGATGCTGTAGTGGTTATGTTTGTGTGTCAACTTGGCTGGGCCTGGTTGAGTGGCTGGGCAGCTGGATGTAGTATTCCCCATGATGAGACTGGTAATCAACTCCATGGTGGAATCTACTGTGAGCAGCTGTGTAGCTGCCTTAGGAATGTGGTCTTCTTCATGTATATAAGGAGAAGCCTTGGAGAATGGTCTCTAGCCTATGACACGCTTGAACCCTGCATGTAGGTGTTCAGCACCCTGCCATGCTCTGCCGACTTTGAGACTTTCAAGAGACTTGAATTAATGGCCTGCCATGTGGCTTGGTAACATCAGCACTGTGCCATTTTATTTGTCGACCTTGGGCTTATTAGCCTCAGCAGCCAGTAGCTGCCTGAGTGAAGAGATGCCTCTAGCTTCAGTGGGCCAAGAACAAGAGGCAGAGCTGAACCCCTAGAGCCTGGCACTTTGAACTTGGACTTAAAGCCTCCAAATTATAAGAATAAACTCCTGTTTGTTAAAGCCATCCCATTTGTGGTATATTCCTGTCAGAGTGGCACTAGGTAATAGGTGCTATGAGTTGAAATCGACTCATCATGAATAATGAGTTTTTTGTTTGGTTTATCTTTTATCTAAGTTGAATGTATTGAAAGCATTTATGAATCAGTCTAACACATTGTGCAATACATTTTTATTCAAAGAACAAACAAATGAATTGCTCATCTATGTGAGGTTTAATAGTCAAAATACACGATTTATCTGAGCAGTGCAAAAACTGTTGTGAGGGATGGACACAGGGAAGAGGTAACTATGGGGAGGAAGTGGGAGGGGAGCTGTTGCATTGTGGTAAACTGGTCAATGTCATGAGACAAAGTATATGTAAACTGTATGGAAGGTGAATTTGCTCTGTAAATCTTCACCCAAATCAATAAAAAAAAAAAAAACCTGTTGTTAGATACTTTTGAGTTGGTTCTAACTCACATCAACCGTATGTACAATAGAATGAAACCCTGCCCTGGTCCTGTACCATCCTTACAGTCATAGCTATGTTTGAGCTCATTGTTGCAGCCACTGTGTCAGTCCATCTCATTAAGGATCTTCGTTTTTTTTTTACCGATACTTTACCAAGTATGATAGCCTTTTCAGGGACTGGTCCCCTCCTGATAGCGTCAAAGTAAGTGAAACCAGGTCTTGCCATACTCACTTCTGAGGAGCATTCTGTCTGGCTGTACTTCTTTCAAGACAGATTTGTTCATTCCTCTGGCAATGCATGGTATATTCAGTATTCTTTGCCAACATATTCAAAGGCATAAATTCTTTGATCTTTATTCACTGCCCAGGTTTTGCACCATATGAGACCACTGAAAATACCATGACATGGATCAGGTACACCTTAGTTTTCAAAGTGACATCTTTGCTTGTTAATACCTTAAAGAGGTCTTTTGCAGCAGATTTGCCCAATGCAATATATCCATTAATTTCTTTCTTGACTGCTGTTTCCGTGGGTGTTGCTTGTGGATGTAAGTAAAATTAAATCCTTGACAACTTGTCTTTTCTCTGTTTTTCATGATGTTGCATAAGTTGGTAACTGTTCTTGGGTCTGTGGTTCAAGACAATGTTCTTTCATTCTAGACTATGGAATAAAGCATTCAAGGCTCTTTATCACATTATCAGGAGTTGTTATAAGTGAACCTCCTGCTTTTTCTTTCCTCCCCCCCCCCACCCCAAGCAGTGTGTAAGTTTACTACTTTTTCTTAATGTTGCTGCTGTTATGTGCTGTCGAGTCGGCCCCAACTCATAGCGGCCCCTCCTTGGGTTTCCGAGGCAGTATCACTACAGAAGTAGGATTGCCGAGGAGTGGCTGGTGGGTCCCTTCTGGTTAGCAGCCTTCTGGTTAGCAGTCAAGTGCCTTAGCCACTATGCTACCAGAGCTCCTCTTTTGCTTAATAGTTTAGTAAATTTAACTGGTTAGCAGTGGAACTCTTAACCAATGCGCCACTAGGGTTCCTGCAAAAGCCTAACAGATACCCATTTATTTAAGCTTTTACTTAAAAGTATTGCTGGTGGCCTAGTGCCTAAGGCATTAGACTGCTAACCAGAAGGCTGGCTGTTCAAACCCACCAGTCACTCCTTGGAAGGAAGATTGGGCAATCTACTTCCATAGAGATACTACCTCGGAAACCCAAGGAGGGCTTGTTATGAGTCGGATCGACTCGATGGCAGTGTGTTTGGTTTTAAAAGTATTGCATTGTCCTGACATTTTTAGTCATCTTATACAGCCTTATCAGTATTTGCTAAAACAATTATTCCGTTGGTGCATGACACTTCAATGTGAAACAGCCTTCTTACGGTTAACAAAAACCTTCCCGTAACAATCAGATCTAAACTGGCGGTCAGAAGAGGAAAGGCGACAGCACTGAGCCTACGCTACTCACACTCACCCCCCACCCCCGTTACGGTTCTGGCTCTCGGGAGAGTGAGGTACCGCTCATTTCTCCCGTTGGGAGAAATTGTCGCGATGGGCGATAGTTGATAGTCGCGGCCATGGCCACTGTGAGCGTAAATGCCTTTTTCCTACTGGTCCACGCCTCCTCGAACAGACAATTCCTGGGCCTCCTTATCCTTGAGAGCCAAGGAATCCTGGCGCGCGGCCGAACTCTGGAGGAGGAGTGAAAGTGGGGTTGGTAGGTTAAGATCCAAAAGGCAGGTGTTTGCTGTGCATGCGCGGGGTGGCAAGTCCAGAGGCAAGCAAGGTATGTACACCGCAAACGCTGGTACAGTCTGGAGCGCAGGCTTGAGTGGCTCAGAAGCCATGTGACAATTGGAGGCGGAGTTTCGTCACGTGGAGCGCTCCAAGGGGCGGTGCAGTGTAGAGTGTCGCCTTTAGCTAGTTCTGTGAGCCTCTGTCAGGCTCCACGTTGGGTTCTTCCTTCTGATTGCTGTATGGCATCACCTAAGGTGGCACCGCCCTTTCGTATCTTCTTTCTCCCTAGGGACACACACACACACACACACACATACACACACACCCCTTTCCTCATAGAAGGGAATGATGTTTGAACCTTTGGGAAGAACTGGTGCATGGTGTACTGCCCAAAAGCCAGCAAAGGGACACCAGGCTCTGAGGGTCTCCACATGCGTTCAGCAATGCAGTATGCTCGGTGGCGGGCCTATGAGAAATCTGCCGATAACAATCTGCTTGATAACAAGACAAGATGCCTGGAGCAGCTGCACCTTGCCTGGATAGTCGGAGCACCCCAGGACATCCACAACCGAGTCTTGTGCCCATTTTCCTCTGTCCTGTGGCCCAGCATCTTGCAGTACCCTTCCTGGAATAGACAAATCCTGCAGAAGGACTTCTATTTCCATGTATCCAGAAATACACACCCGAATATTTGAATCACTTAAATTGAAAGAGCAGTCCAAAGTCATTCCATAGAGCCAACTCCAGCAACTGTGGCTTCCTTGCAAAGTTCAATCAAACATACGAGGAAGAGATATCCCAATTTTAAACAAATACTTTCAGGGAAAAAATAGGGTAGAGAGACAAAAACAGGGAACTTCTCAACTTTTTATGAACCTAGCAGCACCTTGATACGAAAACCTGACAGGGACAGCAAATGAAAGGAAAATTACCTGCCAATTTTGTTCATGAATGTAGATGAGCAAAAATCCATTAAGTAAAGTATTAGCTAAATAGTATTATGTAAAACTTACACTAATGCTTTATCATTAGAAAATAAATCACTAAAGTTCAAGATTTAATAGCTTAATGGAGAAAAATGTTATAGTCGTCTCAATAAATTTATAAGAAATTATTAAATTCAACACTGAACTCATGATAAAAATATGGAAAACAAGGAATAGATGGGAAATGAATAAAATAACAAGATTCCCCTTATGCATATTTTCTCTTTTAGCAGTTTTAGTTACCCACCGTCAATGTAGTCCTCAAACATGGGGTGATGAAATCTTGCATCATTCTGCTCTTTCACATAATATTTATTACAATATATTGTTATATGTTATTATTTGTAATTGTTAACCCACCAGCCACTCCTCGGAAGGAAGATTGGGCAATCTACTTCTTAGTGAAACTGCCTCGGAAACCCAAGGAGGGTCGCTATGAGTTGGATCCGATTCAGTGGCAGTGAGTTTGGTTTTTTTGGTTAATTGGTTACTGTGCCTAATATATAAATTAAACTTTAATATAGGTATGTATGTATGTGTAACACAAGACATAGTATATAGAGAGTTTGGTTTCAGGCGTCCATAGAAGTCTTGGAAGTATCCCCACAAATAAGTGTGGCGTATTCTATCTACAAAGAAACACCAAGCATCCTACCCAAACAAACAAAAACATGCCATCAAGTTGATTCTGACTCATAGTGACTGTGATAGTTAAGGTTGTGTCAGCTTGGCTGGACCATGACTCAAAGTGGTTCAAGCAGTTGTGATGTAGTCCTCCCCATATGAAATCTGATGTAATGTAATCACTTCCATGATGAGATATGCTATGGGCAACCAATCAGTTGAAAGCAAGTTTCCTCAGGAGTGTGATCTGCTTCCAATATATATATGGACATCTTGGGAATATTCTCTGGCTTTCTGTTGGATCTGGATTCTGCATCTAACACATCATCATCTGGCTCTTGGAGCTGAACCAGTGACCTGCCATGTTGCCTGCTGATGATCTTGGGATTGTTACCTTTGCAGCCTGGAAGCCAGCAATCTGTCATTTTAGCTGCCAATCTTGGATTCATCATCTGCCAGTTGTCAGCCCCTGCAGCTGCATGAGTCAGTAGAAGACTCCAGCTTGACATTTGACCCACAAACTTGGGGCTTGCCAGCCTCTACAGCTTTGTGAGCCATTTCCTTGCAATCAATCAATCAATCAATCAATCTCTCTCTCTCTCTCTCTCTCTCTCTCTCTCTCTCTCTCTCTCTTTAACTCACTCACTCACTCACTCACTCTCTCATATATATACATTTCACTGGGTTTTTTTTAGAGAACCCAGGCTACAACAGTGAACAGTGACCCTATAGGACAGAGAACTGCCCCATAGGATTTCCAAAGCTGTACATCTTTATGGAAGCTGGTGGGACCACTGACTTTTTGGTTAGCAGCCAAATGCTTTAATAGCTGCACCATCAGAGCTCCTGCTACTTAATGGTAAAACATGGAAAACTTTCTCTTTAGATCAAAAAAGGATAATGTCTAAAATGTTTATTGCACTAGAGGTCTTAGACAGTATTTAAAAATATAAGTATTGGTGAAAAAAAATTATCATTATTTAAAAATGTAATTGTGCAAGCAGAAAAAAATCAAAAGAATATACAGATTAATCATTAGAATTAATATTAGATTTTGATAAATTTGCTTAATAGAATGCTGAATTGAATTTGCTGAATGAATCAACATAAATTCCATTACATCAGTAGTCCCCATCTTACGACATATTTAAGTTACAATGACTGGCACTTACCATGGTCTTTTTTTTTTTTTTTTTTTAAGTATCTTACTGTCATACATAATTTGGACATGTTATCAGGAGGAACCAGTCTCTGGAGAGGTACATCATGGTTGGTAAAGTGTCACCAAAAAAGAGGAAGACCCTCAATGAGATGGATTGACACATTGACTGTAACAATAGACTCAAACACAGCAATGATTGTGAGTATGATGCAGGACCAGGCCGTTTCATTAATGTAATACATAAGCTCACTATGAGCCAAAATCAACTCTGATGACTCTTATCAACAAAAACAACATTGTTAATAATATGTACTACATACTATGTTGCAATGCTTAATTTGGTGATGTTATCATTCTCAGATGTTCACTGTTAAGATTTACTGTTCAAAACACTGTCATATAGCAGGCTATGGCAATAATAATGAAAGCTAAGGAAAAGAATGAAGTATTTGACTTACTTTTAAACTAACTGACGACTGAGTCATCAGGACAGAATCCTGTTGTAAGTTGAGGATTACATGTATTCCTATATACTAGCAATAAACAAGCATATACTTGTTTATAGTATTCCTATATACTAGCAAGGGAATCTAGCTCATTAAGGGAATGAACACCTACTACCCTTTCCCTCTTAGGAAGCCTTGACCTTGGCTGCTCTTCCCCACACTCTGTGAGGTGTTTTTTGATTGGCATGTGCCCTCAGAGCAAGAGTAGTTTCTGTATTCCTTTTGCTTCTCTGAGTCCCCACATTCTTTTAACGTTTGGCCTAATTGTTCCTCACCATCTTGTCAGCAATTTGATGCTTTGGGGGAGATGTGTTTTGTAGTTTTTCTAGCGTCTTTAGTTGCTATCTGTGGGCATGTTAATCTAAATAGCCTAGGCCACCAACACTGGAAATAGACATTTGAGATTTCATTAATTTTTCTTCAGTCTATTGCTTTTGTATCTCAAAACACTTTGCTGAAAGTTAAAATATTGCATCATACACACACACACACACACTATCTATCTATCTATCTATCTATCTATCTATCTATCTATCTATATATATATATATTCCTGTGAGCTTAGTAGCCATTGCTCCATTTTCTTCTAGCATAGAATTTTCCTATGGAGATGACTAGAGCCAGCTAGATTTTCCCCCATTGTTTATAGTTGACATGCTCTTTTGGGGTGGGTAAACCACTTTTTTGCAGGGTCAGATTGGATAAAATTTACTGTAGTGAGTCTTTCAACTACAGGCATGCTCCTCATAACGTCTGTTCAGGTATCCTCTGACTGCATATACACCTGTGGTCCCTTAAAGTTATAGTAGAATTTAGAAATCCTAATTGGAGAACCAGACATAGCAAATGCAACAGCTTCCCACATGCAACAAGTATATGTCATGTCTCTTGTCTACAGAGATTTTGCTGTCAGCATACACACACACACACACACACATATAAAGGGAGCTCTGGTGGTGTAGTGCTTGAAGCATTTGACTACTAACCAGAAGGCTGGTGGTTCAAACCTACCAGCCACTCCTCAGAAAGAAGATTGGGCAATCTACTTTTGTAGGGATATTGCCTCAGAAGCCCAAGGAGGGGTCGCTGGGAGTCTGAATTGACTTGACAGCAATGAGTTTGGTTTTTTGGTTTGGTATATATATATATATAAACCCATAATACATGTGTCTTGTTAGTGAAAATACACCCATGTTACTGACTTATGTATGGACAGTATTATACTTCCTTTCTAAAAAATTTACTATATAATAATGTGTGCTTCAACACGTAGGCAGTAGCATCCAGTCTTGGGTATCATGTGTCTTTTGAGTGTTGCAATGTTATTTCTCTGTTTAATTTTCTTCTGAAAATATTGCTGTGAAGTGCATCATGGTTCCCAAATGCAGCAAAAATAGTGCTAGTGATAGCAGCAGCAAGAGGCAAAGAAGTATTGATTTGGACGTGAAACAAAAGGTTATTAAACAACACAAAGATGGAAAATCAGTGAATGCTATTGTGATTTAGGCATGTCACATTCAACAATCATAACAATCCTCAAAAACAAGGAAAAAAGTCTCCAAGTTGTGAAAGGATTGGCTCCACTGAAAACCACAAGGCTAACAAAAATATTAGAGGGACTTATATCAGATATGGAGAAATTGCTAATAACATGGATTGAGGACCAAATATAAAAGCAATTCCTCTCATCAGGTTGATAATCACTGCTAAGTTGCAAATCTTGTTTGAGATGATTAAAGAAAAAGCGAAATCAGACTGTGATGTTCACACAATGTTCAAAGCGTATAATGTCCTATTTCATAGAACATACTGATGTTAAGCAACACATAACAGTATTAGGTATCCCTGCCACAGCATAAGTAGGTAAAGAACAGCCCCAACTTACAAAGAGAAATTAGGAGGAAATCAGCTACATTTCTTTCATTCTGGTTTTATATGGGAATATTTTATCACTCATGTGTGCACATATGTGCATATGACTGAAGATACAAATCTAGATAATGATGGACATTTGTTATATGTTGAGTACCTATGCTATGCTATGAACTGTGCTATATGCTGGGTTCATAGCTTTAAACATGAGATAAGTCCTTGATCTCCTGGAGCTCATAATCAACTCAAAGAGCTAGATTTTAAAGAATAAACAAATTACTATTATTTAGTTAATTATGATAAGTGCAGCCATGACAAAGTACAGTGTCCTGAAAGCATAAAACAGAAATACCTAATCTAGTTGGGTGGTTTGGGTAGGTTTCTGTGAATAAATCACAAATTAATGAGGGACCTGAAGGATAAAGAGGAATTATGTGAAACATTGTGAAGCAAGCCATGTGGGCAAACAGAACATTATATGCAAAGTCCTGAGGTTGAACAGAGTTCTGAGACATCCAGTAAGTGAAACAAACAACTCCCCCACCACCACACACACACACACACACACACACACACAGTGTTACTGCAGCATTACGAGCAGAGAAGAGAGTAGCCAAGATGAGTCTGGGGAGGCAGGCAGAACCCAGGTCACACAGGACTATGGTACATGTTTAAAAATTGAGACTTCATTCTGCTAGTGGGGAGAATTGCTAGAATTTTTCAAGCCAGGGAGAGATTTGATCATATCTCTGCTTTTATAATAGAGCATCACACTGGTGCAAATGGGGAGCGGACATGGGTGTAAGTGGGACATGCAGTTTCGCCATGTGGATATTATTCTGTGTCAGGAGGTCATGACCAACGACCCTGGGCTACAGACCCTAATCAGCCATTAAAGATATTTGCTGGACATCTTGCTTATGTAAATTGTACCAAATTCCATCCAAACTATGTTGCTACAGTCTCTGCAGACAGAACTGTGAGGTTTGGGGATGTCCTGAGTGGGAACTGTGTAAGACTTCACAGCACACAAGGAGCCGATTTATTCCTTGATGTTTTCTCCCAATGGGAGATTCTTGGTTACAGGGGCAACAGATGGCAGAGTATTCCTTTGGGATATTGGATATGCTTTGATGTTTGCAGAATTAAAAAGGCCACATGGATGCAATCTGTTCATTTAGGTTTAGAAGAGATGGTGAAATATTAGCATGATAGATAATATGGTCCAATTTTGGGATGTTATCAAAGCATTTGAAGATTTAGAGACCAATGACTTTATTCCAGTCACTGGGCATATAAATTTACCTGAGAATTCACAGGTATTATTGCTGGGAACATACATGACCAAATCAACACCAGCTGTACACCTCCATTTTACTTGAAGAAACTTGGGTCTAGCTGTCGGAATTGATACAGGTATACCTCAGAGACATTGTGGGTTTAGTTCCAGACCATTACAATAAAGTGAATATCACAATATTCACATGAATGTTTTAGTTTCCTAGTGCACATAAAAGTTGTGTTTACCACTGTTAGATAGATAGAGGTAAATATTGATTTGGGTGAAGAGAAGGGCAATGTACCAAAGGTGAGTGACCAATATGGCAGCATTGAGGATGAGAAAGA
>NW_006921743.1:536855-538100 GCF_000298275.1 Orycteropus afer afer
ATGTTGCATTGTGGTAAACTGTGGTCAATGACATGAGACAAAGTATATGTGAACTGCTGTATGGAAAGTGAATTTGCTCTGTAAATCTTCACCCAAATATTAAAAAAGAAAAAAGTTGTGTTTACACTGTAGTGTTGCCTATTAAGTGTAATAGCATTATAAAAATATTTGAAATATGTGGAAAAAAAGAAAAACTCACTGCTGTCAAGTCGGATCCAACTCATAGCAACCCTTTCTTGGGTTTCCAAGGTGGTATCACTGTGGAAGTAGATTGCCCAATCTTCCTTCTAAGGATTGGCTGGTGGGTTTGAACTGCCAACCTGCTAGTTAGCAGTCAAATGCTTAGACAGTATGCCACCATAGCTCCTTGAAATATGTGGAGGATTACCAAAATGTGACACAGAAACATGGAGTGAGTACATGCTGTTGGAAAAATGGCACCAATATACTTGTTTGATGCACGGTTCCACAAACTTTCAATTTGTAAAAGACACAGTATCTGCAAAGTGCAATAGTGAAGCACAATAAAACGAGGTATGCCTGTAGTCCACAATAAACCATTGGTACTAAAGGCTTTTTGGAAACTACTATTTGAAAAAGGTAGATTAAAAGCAAATACTCAGTGATCAATATTTAAGCTACAGAGAATGTTTTGTCTCTATAGATCTGAAAGTATGCTACTTGGAACATCTGAACAGGACAGTTCCACATTTTTAGAGCAACCACATTTAATTAATTTTTGTTTGTTGAATAGGAGGTGTTATGTTCATGGAGGGGACATTTATGGTGCTTTGGATTGTGTGGAAACTGCAAATTCTGTTCAGTTGCTACTTTAATTTATTACATTCAGGAAAAAAATTAATTGATTTCAATCAATCCTGCTTCAAAGGATTCAAATTGAGTAGTATAATGAATACCATCTTAAATAGTAGCTGAAAAATTCTAAGCATGTGTGTTCTGCTGTAAAAATGTGGTTATTGTGTGACACTTATGTATGACGGTAAGTAAATCCACTAACATTTTTCCTAGGCCCACAATTGTTGTTGTTGTTGTTAAGTGCCATCGAGTTGTTTCCGACTCATAGCGACCCCATGCACAGCAGAACGAAACACTGCCCTATCCCGCGCCAGCTCCACAATCCCTGCTATACTTGAGCTCATCATTGCAGCCACCATATCAATCCATCTCGTTGAAGGCCTCCCCCTCTTTCGTCGACCCTCCAGCCTGCCAAGCATGACATCCTTC
>NW_006921743.1:541980-549817 GCF_000298275.1 Orycteropus afer afer
GCCTGCTACTCTGGCATCCCTGCGTTGTCTCTCCTCGCCTGTAAGCCTGAGGCTCAAGGCTTTTATCCCCTTCCCTGCTCTTCCTGCCTGTTACTCTGGTGTCCCTGCGTTGTCTCTCCTCCCACAATTAGCAGAATGTATATGACTGGGTAGGGTGAACTACATTTCCTTCCTAAGAGCTTCATGAAGTACAACCATCTACTGATTGATACTTGTCAGTATTGAATGCACCTAAACACTCTACAGACCAGATTTTCATATTCTACTTCAGCTAACAGATACATACAACCTAGAACACTTGAAGTCAGAGAGACATTTCAGTTGCTTCCTTTATACTGAGCCTAGCTTTGGTAAGCTAAAAGATCAGACCAAGTTACTGCCAGTTTTTTGCCTTTGTTTCATTTTGTATAGTTTTTAAATTTTTGATATCTTGTACATAAAGACAACCAGCTTGTCCAGGTTTATAATTTCTTATACAAATTGAGTATCACAGAATGAGCTAACATTAGCTTCTCCAGGCACAAGAACTTAGCAGTTGAGGTTGAAAGAATGTGTTGTTGTTCTTGTTAAGTGCCATTGAGTTGTCTCTGACTCATAGTGACCCTATGCACAGCAGAACCAAACACCACCCGGTCCTGAACCAGCTCTATGATTCTTGCTACACTTGAGCCCATCACCGCTGCTGCCACCATGTCAATTCATCTCGTTAAGGGCCTTCCCCTCTTTCGTCGACCCTCCACCTTACCAAGCATGACATCCTTCTGAGAGAGTTTAGAATCCTGTGAAAACCAAAATGGTTTAGACAGATATGTATTCAACACTTTTAAAACATTCAATAATTACTATATAAGATTATCCATGAACACCCTGAAATTGGTGCAAAATTTGTATAATTAATATTTTTATTACACTATCACAGGGATCAGTAACCCAAAAAGGATAAGGTTCACTTGGATTAATACAATTTAACCTAATGCTCCACCTTTTAAAAAGTAGCTGCCAATGATTCAATATTATCTTAAATACATACTATTGGGAGTCTAGTATATGGAATAAATGTTTTAAACAGTAGAAAACATATATGGAAGTGTTATTTAATATCTGAGACATAATTTCTTCATTTTTTGCAATGGAAATACAACTACCTCCAAAAGCAGGGAAGAATCTAATATGGAAAGTTGGGCAAAACACTACCTGTTTGTCAGGTATATTCCATGGCCCACTGAATTCTGGGATATGCAGTGTCCTGAGATAAATAGTTTTGGGAATTGGAAAAACTCAAAGAAGAAACATTTCCTATCCATGAAGGAGATCTACTTTAGATTAAGACCTGGATTTTGGGCTTTCCACACTTTACCTATTGTCAATATCACAGTTATTTACTCCCTGAAGGAGGGGAAGAAAATATATATATTTTATATATATATATATGTATATATATATGTGTGTGTGTGTGTGTGTGTGTGTGTATATATATATATATATATATAGAAGGCTGACAGTTCAAACCCACCAGCCATTCCTTGGAAAGAAGGTTGGGCAATCTACTTCTGTAGTGATACTGCCTCAGAAAACCAAGGAGGGGTCGCTATGAGTCAGATCCGACTTGATGGCAGAGAGTTTCTAGAGTATTATGTATGTATATATAAAGATGTGTGTGTGTGTGTGTGTGTGTGTATAAATGAAGATATCATTAGGAGATCATCGTAGGAGTCCAGCAAAAGTTGAAAGCATCCTGGACTATAGTGGTGATAGTGAAGCTATAAAGAAGCATATAGAAGCATTTACCAGGAGCTCTGGTGGCGTAGTGCCTAAGGTGCTTGACTGCTAACCAAAAGGTTGGCGGTTCAAACCCACCAGCCACTCCTCAGAAGGAAGATTGGGTGATCTACTTCCGTAGTGATACCACCTCAGAAACCCAAGGAGGGGTCGCTATGAGTTGGAGATGACTCGATGGCACATAGCAACAACAATGGAAGCATTTAGAAGGTAGGATCTTTAGGGTGTGGGGATAGATTGGATATGATGAGATGATCGAAAGACCTCCCAACCTTTTCTGAAGGAATCCAAATTCCTCTCACTTTTCCTAGGAAAACAAAGATTAATATTCTATTACTGGGTAGAATTCTTGCCTTCCATTTGGGAGACCCAGGTTAGATTCCCAAACAATGCAACTTATATGCAGCCACCACTTGTCTGTCAGTGGAAACTTGTTTGTTACTAAGATGCTGGACAGGTTTCTGTGGCACTTCCAGACTCAGACTGAATAGGAAGAAAGGCCTGGTGATTTGCTTCCAAAAATCAGCCAAGGAAAACCCTATGTATCACAATTATCCAATCTACAACCCATGGTGCAAGACTGGGCAGTGTTTAGTTGGGGCAGTGTTTACTCCATTGCTGCTAATAGTAACATGTACTGAAATATACATTACAAACTTTAGGTATACATCAAAATGTTAGGAGAGGTTATATTAAGTGATTAGACTTAAGAGTGTTGGTACTATTTAATTTTGTTTCCTTCCTCCACTTTAAAACACTTTTCAACATGAGCACGTTTATTTTTTAATTAGAAGAAAAGTCATTAGAAATAACATGATACCTCCATGATGTTCAACACCATTGTAGCCTTCTATTTGGACTCAGTTCACATAAAGACAAATGGTGCTTTGGGGAAGGTTAGTATTTTATTATTATTTATTGAGCATTTCCTCTAAAATTACTATCACTGGGCTCATTTGTCATAAAGTTGAATTATCTACTGTTTCTAACTTAGATATCTATAAGTCTTGGTTCAAGTCTGAAGGGAAAATTTATTTCAAGAACATTAATACAGACCTGTGAAGAGTTTTGTGTTCCTTTAGTGCAATAGTTCTCAACCAGGGACACTCTAGATGTCCATGAAGCTAATAAGCACGATTTTTGGCCTTGTTACCCACAAAGTTTTGAGTTCATTTGCCAGTATAAGTGAAACCAATAAAGACACACCAAGGTGAAGAGTAGAAAGCACAGCTTTTATTAAATTAATGCAGGGGCTGACACAGAGGAGTCACTCAGATTCTATATGCCTCTAAGCACTCTCTAAGTTTCTTTTCTAGGATGGAGATTATATCATAATCATGTTATACATACAATTTCACATGATTACAGTTTACGCATGTGCAGTGAGAGATACAAAGATCGTGCCCCTTGCCATGTCTCATTACAGTGTTAAATATCCACCAAGGGGGGTGTGAGTTAGCATGCAAATGTCACCTTTCATCCAGGTTCAGACTGTTGCTAGGTCAACAGCTAGTAATCAATGGTATATGACCCTCCTCTGGTGTCTGCAAACCTCCTGACCATCTGGTTTTTCTGAAAAAGTTACATTTCTGATCCTCTTATCTCATTGAAAGGAACCTTGAGAGACCCAGTAAAGAGCACTGTGCTTTCCTTTAAGGAAACACTGTCAATCTCCTAATGAATACTGTGCCTTCTTTTAGGGAAATGCTGTGCATCAGGCTGTTTCTGGGATTTCCAAAACTTTAATAGGCAGTGGGGTATACATGAAAAAGCATGAAGTTCGGAGTTAATAGTCACAAGCGTGAATCCTAGTTCTTCCTGTCAGCAGCTCTGAAAAAGAAGACAAGATAAACCATCTAGGCCCCTATTTTCTCATTTTCAAAATGGGGATAGCAATATTGAATTCTAAGGGTTGTGGAGAGAACTGATATCGTGTAATATGTGCAGTTGATCAATAAATAGCTGTTACCTCCTCAGTCCCCTCCACAACGGAAACTATATGTGTTAGCCAGCAAAGAGGATTCATTCAGAAAACAACCCAAATCTCTCATTTCTTTAGTTTTGGTTACAACTGTATCAGCTCAGTGTGAGATTGTTTCTGTCAGGATTTTAGGAGAATTACCATTTCCTCAGTTATCACCTCATTACTGTCAAAAGCTCTGTTGTACTTTTGATAATCAACTTTTCTCAAAACCTGGGATATGATAGCAAAGCAACATGAAATGATGCTTGCTGAGGTGAACCGAGTCTGTTAAAACGGATTTAACTTTTTGAAGTGAACACTAGATGGCAGTGTTCAGGCGAGATTTAATGTATCATATCAAAGTTTTCTTTTTCCTTCCCGGAAAGGTAAGTCAAGTGATCCTCCTGCCTACTTCTCTGTGGGATGCGATCGAGAGACAGTATTTGGGAATGCTGTTGTGAGGGGCTAAACTAAAACAGGTACTGCTATTAGAGGAGAATAATAGTTGAAGTTTATATAGCATCTACTTGAGTCAGGCACTGTTATGTGATAAAGCAAAGAACAAATAAATTAGTAAACAAAAACTCCACCACACAAACATGGTCTGTGAGATACATACACACATCCACACCTACGTACATATATATACATAATGTGTTTTTAGTTGCCTCATTTGCATGTGAAACCTGGACAATGAATAAGGAAAGTGGAAGAATTGATGCCTTTAACTGTGGTGTTGGTGAGGAATACTGTAAATACCAAGGACCGCCAGAAGAACGAACAAATCCTTCTTGAAAGAAGTGCTGCAAGAATCCTCCTTGGAAGTGAGAATGGCCGGACTTTGTCTCACCTACTTTGATCACTTTGTCAGAAGGGACCAGTCCCTGGAGAAGGATATCATCCTTGGTAAGTAGAGGGTCAGCATAAAAGGAGAAGAGCCTCAATGAGATGTACTGGCACAGTGACTGCAATTATGGGCTCAAGCATAGGAAGGACTAAGAGGATGGCACAGGACTGGGCAGTGTTTTGTTCTATTAAACACAGGGTCCCTATGAATCACAGCCAACTCAACTGCACCTAACAATGATATACATACATATGTTGTTATGTGTTGTTATATGCTCCTATATATATGCATATATATATACAAAAGTATATATATATATGTATTTTAAATATATATATACACATGTAAATATGTATATGGAGTGAGCTCTGGTACAATAGTGCCTAAGGCACTTGACTGCTAACCAGAAGGCTGGCGGTTCAAACCCACCAACCACTCATCGGAAGGAAGGTTGGGCAATCTACTTCCATAGTGATACCACCTCGGAAACCCAAGTAGGGGTCGCTGTGAGTCGGGTCCAACTCAACACATAACAACAACAGCATACATATATACGCACATAAATATAACATCTATATAATGGTTAGTAAAAGATATATTAATTAATCATCAATTAATGCATCATTAATTGATGTATGTCAAGAAAAATAAAGGGAATTCACATTTATTGAGTGTTTACTATATGATAGGATCATGCTGGGCATTTTATACACAGCAGTTCATTTTATTCTCACCACCATCATGTTAAGTAGTAATTACTGTTGCCATATTCAGGTGAGAAAATTGGGCCTTAGGGAGGTTAAGTAGCCTAGACCACACAGCTAGAAAGTGATAGAATAAGGTATTGTGCCTGAGTTTCCATTTAGAAAGATAATACAGATATGTTTTACAGGACTTAAAAGTTATACGTCTCTTTGGTAGGATGGTGTAGTTTTGCAGGTTCTCCAGGCCCTTCTAGGGAAGTTCTTTTCCCCATCAGCTGGGTTCCAGCCTAACCAAGTTCACATAGAAGACAGCCTTTGTGTCCCTCTTTCCATTTGTTAAAAAACAACCAGTTGGTCGACTCTGACTCATGGTGACCCCATGTGTATCAGAGTAGAACTAGTTGCACAGGGTTTCCAATAGATCTGTCTTCCAAGGTGACTTCCACCAGGTCTTTCTTCCAAGGTGCCTCTGGTTGGGATTGAACCTCCAACCTTTTGATTAGCAGCAGAGCCCGTTAACCAGTTTGCACTACTACCATCCTTTCCTTTGTTAGAAAATCTATAAAGGCACATATTTTCATCTTGACTGCCCTCTGTTTGTTTCCTCTTCATGTTTTGTGAGGACTGTGTTTGTTGGGTGCCCTACCCCCATGTCTGAATGAAAGTCATCTTCCCATGCACTACTACACAAGATCCCAAAAATGTGCAGAGGATGCTTGCCGCCCTGTGTGGTTCCAGAGGTCATGTTAACAGGAAGAATGGGATTTGAGAGAAAACGTCTATAACTTATTTGCTTTTTTCACAAGCTGGCCACTGAGTGGACTTTGGAATTGACTCAGTGATACCTGTTGGGGTTAAACTCTGACTAGAAAGTGCTAGATTATACCACTGTGACCAGCGCCAGCCAGAACAGCCTACAGGAAAAAGTCTCTGATGAGAAGAGGCCATAAATGCATCGTCCAATGCCAGAGGGGTTGTTGTTGTTAGGTGCCATCGAGTCACCTCTGCCTCATAGAAACCCTATGTACAACAGGATGAAACACTGCTGGGTCAGGTGCCAGCCTCACAATACTTGCTATACCTGAGCTCATCATTGCAGCCACTGTGTCAGTCTATCGTCAGAGGAGTAATCTGTCCATTTTTATTCATTCATTTATGTTGATTGATTGGTAAATATATATATAAAAGACATTTGCCATTTCAACATTTTTTTTCTTCCTTTTATTATTATTAACTTTTTTTATTGTGATTTGGGTGAAAGTTTACAGAGCAAATTCACTTTCCATACTGCAGCTCACATACACTTTGTCTCATGACATGGACTACAATTTACCACAATGCAACAGCTCCCCTCCTACTTCCTCCCCATAGTTACCTCTTCCCTGTGTCCTTCCCTCCATGCACTCCTGCCCCCAGAGCTGTTTCCCTGTGTATACACAGCCCTTCTATTCTCCCATGATTTTTCTCTCCAAGGAGTGTATCTACCTAATGTAAATGTTCAGCTCATATGCCTGTCTTTTGTTTGGCTAGAAGCCACAAGAGTGGGTTCAATTCCAGACCTGAAGGGCAGCTAGGGGCCATAATCTCAGTGGTTCCATCAGGCTCTATCAGACCAGCAAACCTGCCTCCCCTTCCCTTTTTTTTTTATGACTTTGAGTTTTGTTCCACATTGTTCTCCCACTCTATCCAGGATCTGCTACATAGATCCCCCACCAAGTGGTTGACAGTGGTAGTCAAGCACCATCTAGTTCTTCTGGTCTCAGAGTCATATAGGCTGAGGATTGTATGGTGTACCAGTCACTTGGACTAATTGTTTCCGTGAATCTTTGATTTTCTTTATTCTTCTTTGCTCTGGATGAGGAGAGACCCATCATTGCATCTAGATGGGCACTTGCAAGCTTTTAAGATTCCAGTTGCTACTCGCCAAAGTAGAATGTGCAACAATGTTTCTGTGTAGTATATTATGCCATTTGAGCTTGATGTCTCCTGCAAACATGGTCCTGAGCCCACAGCTCCCTCTAGGTAGCTGGCTGTGGCTAAGAAGTGACTACAAACTTGTCCCTTGTCAGCTCTATTATATACCCGGAAATTCTTACAGAACATATAAATATACTTGTAGAAACATTGTCTGCCAACCCTATACATGTTCTTGGGCCACTCCTGCCTGCACAGACATACCTAATAGTTCAGCCTATCTACCCATCTATCCACCTGTATATCCATGTATGCCTTTACTCACTGAAAACACAGACTATATGTGCAAAACAGTTCATCTTTGTTGTCTGTACCTCCCATGCACCTCTCTATGTCTTCCTCTTCCTCAATGCCACCGTGTTGATCACTCACATTTGGTACATTGTCCTTCTCTTCACCCAAATCAATATTTGTCTCTATCTATCTAACAGTGTTCCCTCTTCTCCCCTCCCAGCCCGGTAACTAACAAGAAAATTTCTTTCCGTATATAAACCTTTCCTCGACTTTTATTTATTTATTTTTTATTAGGATTTGGGTGAAGATTTACAGAGTAAATTCACTTTTCATACA
>NW_006921743.1:556095-563227 GCF_000298275.1 Orycteropus afer afer
CTCCAAGTTCATCGATGTTATGTGGTATTTTGCAGCTTCTAGGTTATTCTTTAGGGTTGCATAGTATTCCATTGTGTGTATGTACCGTAGTTCAGTTATTCATTCTTCAGTTGATGGACACCTAGGTTGTTTCCATCTTTTGGCTATAAATGTCTATAAATAAATAGTGCTGTGATGTACATGGGTGTGCATATGTCTGTTCTTGTCATGGTTCTCACTTCTGTAGGATATATACCTAGTAATGGAATGGCTGGATCAAATGGTATTTCTAATTCCAACTTTATAAGGAATCTCCATACTGCTTTCCACAGTGGTTGTATTTGACAGTCCCACCAGCAGTGTATGAAAGTCCCAATCTCTCTGCATTTGTTATTTTCTGTCTTGCTGAACTTTGCTACTAGTGCTGGGGCAAGATGGTATCTCATAGTTGTTTTGATTTGCATCTCTTTGGTAGCGTAGTTCCTAAGGCATTTGACTGCTAACCCTATATAGGAAAAACTAGGGGAAAATTTAGGGGCCCTAAGGAAGGTTGGGCATTCCTACTTCCGTAGTGATACTGCTTCGGAAACCCAAGGAGGGGTCACTATGGGTCGGGGCTGACTCAATGGCAAACAACAACAATATATGGCATGGGAGCTCTGGTGGCATAGTGCCTAAGACATTTGACTGCTAACCAGAAGGCTGGCAGTTCAAATGCACCAGCCACTCCTCAGAAGGAAGGTTGGGCAATCTACTTCTGTAGTGATACTGCCTCGGAAACCCAAGGGCAGTCACATGAGTCAGAGCTAACTCAATGGTAGTGAGTTTTTAATGGCTAATGATCATGAGCATTTCTTCATATGTTTGTTGGCTGCCTGAATATCTTCTTTGGTGAAGTGTCTATTCATGTCTTTTGCCCATTTTTTAATTGGATTATTTTCTTTTTGTTCTTGAGGTGTGGAGTTTTTAATAAATTCTAGAGATAAATTCCTTGTCAGATATGTCATTGCTGAATATTTTTTCCCAATCTGTAGGTTCTCTTTTGACTCTTTTGGAGAAGTCTTTGGAAGCACATAAAAATTTAATTTTTAGAAGGTCCCATTCATCCAGTTTCTCTTCTTCTGTTTGTGCATTTTGGGTTGTACTTGATAGTCTATTTATGCCATATATTTAAAAAAAATAAAAAAACTCACTGCCATCGAGTTGGCTCTGACTCATAGGGACCCCTCCTCAGGTTTCCAAGGTGGTATCACTACAGAAGTAGATTGCCCAACCTTCCTTCTAAGGAGTGGCTGGTGGGTTTGAATCACCAGCCTTCTGGTTAGCAGTCAAATGTCTTAGGCACTATGCCACCAGAGCTCCCATGCCATATATTAGGGCCCCTAAATTTACTCCTAGTTTTTCCTTGAGGAACTTTATAGTTTTAAGATTCACATTTAAGTTTTTGATCCATCTGGAGTTATTTTTGCATTTCAACATTTTTACATGTCCAATTCAGTGACATTAGTTACAGTCACCATGTTGTACATCTATTACCACCAACCGTTTCCAAAATTTTGCATCACCCTTAATATATTGAAGTCCAGTGCCCCCTTAGCAATGACTCCCTCTTTCCTTCTCCCTCCTGCCTACCCTGGCAACAAGTAATAAACTTTGTATACATTTGCCTACTCTAAGTATTTCATATAAGTAGTATAATGCACTATTCATGCTTTTGTGACTGACTTTTTCCCCTCAGCATAATGTTTTCAAGATTCATCCATGTCGTAGAGATAAGTATTGATTTGGGTGATGAGAAGGGCAATGTACCAAATGTGAGTGACCAATATGGTGGCATTGAAGAAGAGAAAGACATAGAGAGGTACATGGGAGGAAGAGACAACAAAGATTAATCCTTTTGCACATACAGTACTGCATTGTCAGTGAGTGAAGGCATACATGGATATACGGGTGGATAGATAGGTGGACAGGCTGAACTATTAGGTATATCTATGAAGTGGGGAGTGTATCCAGGAACATGTATAGGGTTGGCAGACCATGGTCCTACAAGTTTATGTGGATGATCAGAATTCCCAGGTGTATGGTAGAGCTGACAAGGGGCAAGGTTGTGGTCACTCCTTGGTCACAGCCAGCTACCCAGATGGACTGAGTAGTTGAACCTGTGGGCTCGAGACCATAGTCGCAGGGCACATCAAGCTCAATTGGCATAACATACTATACAAAACATTGTTCCACCTCCTACTTTGGCGAGTAGTGACTGGAATCTTAAAGCTAGCAAGCTGCCATCTCGATGCAATGATGGGTCTCTCCTCGTCCAGAGCAAAGAAGAATGAAGAAATCCAAAAAGTCATGGAAATAATTAGTCCTAGCAACTGGTATACCATCCGATCTGCAGCCTATACAACTATGAGACCAGAAGAACTAGATGGTGCCTGGCTACCACTGTCATCCACTTGGAAGGGGATCTATGTAGGAGATCCTTGATAGAGAGGGAGAACAATGTGGAACAAAACTCAAAATCATTTGGAGAAAAAAAAAGTGGGGACCAGGTTTGCTGGTCCGATAGAGCCTGGTGGAACCACTGAGACTATGTCCCCTAGCTGCCCTTCAGGTCTGGAATTGAACCCACACCTGTGGTTTCTAGCCAAACAAAAGACTGGCATATGAGTTGAACATTTACCTGAGGTAGATACACTCCATGGAGAGAATAATCATGGGAGAAAGAAGGACTGCTTATGCACAGGGAGACAGCTCAGGGGGGTAGGAGGGCATGGAGGGATGGACACCGGGAAGAGGTAACTATGGGGAGGAGTGGCAGGGGAGCTGTTGCATTGTGGTAAATTGTGATCAATGTCATGAGACAAAGTGTGTGTGAACTGCTGTATGGAAAGTGAAATTGCTCTGTAAGTTTTCACCCAAATCACAATTAAAAAAAAAAAAAGATATTCTTATTAAAAAACAATAAATTTATGTTAAAACACTGGAAAAAAAAAAAAGATTCATCCATATCAGAACTTCATTTATCTTTGTGGCTGAGTAATGTTCCATTGTATATATGTACCACATTTTGTTGATCTACTCATTTGTTGATGGAGAGTCTGCCCATTTTGAAAACGTTCTCTTAGTGGCTGTTCCCTCATGTGATCATAGGATTGGCATCTGCTCTCTCTCTCCCCTATTCCCTCCCTCATTCATTTAACCCTGCATGAATAGGGTCCAGACCTGGGGAAACTGCTCTCTCAAAGGTCACAGAGGTCTTTTGGCATAAATGCCAATGGATCTTTTCTAGTGTCCCTCCTTCTAGACTTGTCTAGGGCATCTGGACACACTGCCCACCCTTTCTTGGATCTGACATTCATCTGAATTTACCCTGCTCTCATCTTTTGAATGAAATGGCTTTTGCGATTTGGGATCTCGTGAGCATTTCTGACAAGATTTTGGCCTAGTAAATTCCCAAAGAAGTCTTGTTCCTATTGTGTCATGTTGATTTATCCAAGTTAGGATTTATCCAACTTAGGAAACTGGGATGAAAGCAAATAAAATAGCAACATTTTTGAATGTTTGGGTTTGTGAAGATTAACACCTTGGCAGTACAAAAAGGTGAAAGGCAGGGAAATGGGCATTTATTCACAATTCACAGCAATTGTATTTACAAATGAGAAGCAGAAGTGGAGCAAGTTAAGTGACCTGCTCAAATCTGTACTTCAAGTACGTAGAAGAGCTGGGGCTCAGCCCCGTGCATCAGGTCAGATAGCCTAGATTCTGTCTTGTGTCCCCCCCTCCACTTATTGCAAACAGTTATTCCCTTGGGGTGCTCCCCTCACTTGGCAGAGCACTAATGTCTCCTGAATGAATTTTTTTTTTTTTTTTTTTGTATTACAAGACACATTGCAGTTAAAAAAATATAAAGGTATATAATGATGTTTAAAGAGAAGAGCTAGAACAAGGAAAATTTGTTTTCTATTACATCTATAGAAAGAACCAAACCAATTGACCACTTCCCATCAAGTCAATTCCCACTCATGATGACCCCAAGCATGTCAAGATAGAACTGTGTTCCATAGGATTTTCAATGGCTAATTTCTTGGAAGTAGGTCACCAGGCCTTTCTTTCAAGGAGCCTCTGGATGGACTTGAACTTCCAACCTCCAATCTTCCAGTTAGCAGCAGAGTACTTAACTCTTTGCACCACTCAGAGACTCCATAGAAAGAGCAGTACTTAATGTAGGTGATGAAATTTACAATGTGATCCTAGGGCAGTACAGGACCAAGTGGGTTGATTAAAATCCTGTTATTTATGCAAGAACAGCCCAGGTCTGGAAACAAATGTTTGCCCACATTGCCTGTCCTTAACATAGTGTAGCGTGGCCTTGTGGGATTAGAAATAGTCTTGCTTTCCTACCTTCCACACTACTATGCTGATGAAGGACAAAGTCAGGACTTGAGGCTGATCCTTTTCCAAAGCATTTCCTCTACCATCAATTGCCACCCATCACCTCTCTAAACCTGCTTCTTTCTTTCATTGTAATAAATGGAAACATATCTGCTTCATAAACTTGCTCTTTGACAAACCAGAGGAGTCTAAGCATAAGGGTCCTCAGCTGAGAACTGAATGGATTGTCTGCATAAAGGAATTCACACTGAGTTGTTAATGACAATTGGCAGGGTGACAATTGCTTTTAAAGGAGGAACTGGTTAGCACAAATGTGCTTCTAATTGGTGTGTACTGAGAAGGAATATATTTGGACCGGCCATTGGCGTTCTTCTGTTCCCACACCCTCTCCCACCCCCCATCCTTGGTCAACCAGGAATGAAAATTCAGATATCAAATGTTATAGATTAAATTGAGTCCCCTAAAATATGTGTTGAAGTCCTGGCCCCTGTACCTGTGGATGTGATCCATAGTTAATTCTTTATGTGTGTGTGTGTGTGTGTGTATGTATAAAATGTAGACATATACATATAGTATATGTATAGAGCTTATAGTAGGTAAGCCATTTGGAAGCTAACCAGAAGGTCAATGGTTTAAACTCACCAGCTGCTACTCCATGGGAGGAAGATGAGGCAATCTACTTCCGTAAAGATTTACAGCCTGGGAAACTCAATAGGGATTGCTATGCATCAGGTTAGCAGCATCACAATAAATGGAGAGAAGATTGAGGTTGTCAAAGAATTCACGTTGCTTGGTTCTACAATCGATGCCAACGGAAGCAGCAGTCAGGACATTAGACGACGTGTAGCATTGGGAAAGTCAACTGCGAAGGAACTGTTTCAAGTGCTGAGGAGCAAGGATATCTCATTGAGGACTAAGGTGCGCCTGACACAAGCCATGATATTTCCAATTGCCTGTTATGCATGTGAGAGCTGGACAATGAATAAGGAAGACCGAAGAAGAGTTGATGCTTTTGAGTTGTGGTGCTGGCGGAGAATGCTGAAAGTACCATGGACTGCTAAAAGAACTAACAGATCTGTCCTGGAGGAAGTGCAGCCAGAATGCTCCTTGGAAGCAAGAATGGCCAGACTTTGGTTTTTGGTCATGTTGTCAGAAGAGACCATTCCCTGGAGAAGGATGTCGTGCTTGGTAGGGTGGAGGGTCGACGAAAGAGGGGGAGGCCTTCAAGGAGATGGATTGATACGGTGGCTGTGATGATGGGATCAAGTATAGCAGGGATTGTGGGGCTGGCGCGGGATCAGGCAGTGTTTCGTTCTGCTGTGCATGGGGTCGCTATGAGTCGGAAACGACTCGACGGCACTTAACAACAACAACAACATGCATCTGGTTGGGAGCTCTGGTAGCATAGTGGCTAAGGCACTTGACTGCTAACCAGAAGGCTGGCGGTTCAAACCCACCAGCCACTCCTCGGAAGGAAGGTTGGGCAATCTACTTCCGTAGTGATACTGCCTCTCCTGGGGTCACTAGGAATGGGGCCGTCTCGACAGCAAAACACAACAACAAGATGCATCAGGTTTGGTTTTATGTATTTATTTACAAATATATTTTGTTTTACTTTCATGAAAGACCTGATGGGAAACCAACTATAGAACCCATGTAAAGCCAAATAAATCAATTTAAAATAAAAATGATAATTAGATGAGAATATCTCTAAACATAATAATTAACCTTGTTTTCAAAGAGCTTTAATATAACACATAATAATCTTGAAACATAATGTTATACACCAAAACTATAAAGTCTCTAAACATTTGGATTAAGCTGTAGATGAGGGAAGTAATTCTCCCAGTTAACTCACTGGCTTTAATACTACTTTCAAAAGGAAAGTTTGCAACAAAGTTAGCAATTAAAATAACTAAAAGTATAGCATAATATCTTACATTTGTTGTGTAATATTAGGCAAAAACACAAGAGGAAACATTAACATATCCAAAAGAGAATCGGCCACTTCTGTTGAATTGACATGTTCAGATAATTTGTAACTATTAAATAAAACTTTTTAGCACTCTTTATATGAAAATTTTTTTGTGGCTTTTCATGAAGTTTCAAAGTTGTCAAGAGTTTATCAAAGGGGAGCTCTGGTAGCGTAGTGCCTAAAGTACTTGACTGTTTACCAGGAGGCTGGCAGTTCAAACCCACTAGCCACTCCTCAGAAGGAAGGTTAGGCAATCTACTTCCGTAGTGATACTGCCTTGGAAACCCAAGGAGGGGTCACTATGAGTCGGGTCCGACTCGATGGCACATAACAACAACAACAACACTGAGAAACAATATGTAACTTATTTAACTAAAAATCCTGTAGATAAAAAGTTTAATATTTTTCAAAACCATGAAGTTTGGTCTGACTCAGGAATCAACCCTCACCTTCAAGACAGATTATACAAAGAAAGTAATCTTCCAACCAGTGATCAAAGATAATTTTGTTACTTTAATGTCAAGGAACACAATTTGGTGTTTTATTTGCTATTTATCATTAAAGCTCCTAAGAATCTAGAACTATTGGACTTTAGCCAAACAGATAAAAATTTGACCACATTAAATAAATTCCTTTTAATATATCTTTTAAGCATTATTATATATCTCTTATAATATAACTCTTTAAATGGCCAAAATGAACACTTATTAGCAGATCTGAATATGTATATCCTTTCTCTAAAAGGCAAATATATATATATAAACTTTATAATGAATATTTAACTCA
>NW_006921743.1:563327-567573 GCF_000298275.1 Orycteropus afer afer
AAAAAAAACCTCACTGCTGTTGAGTTGGTCCTGACTCATAGCGACCCCTCCTTGGGTTTTTGAGGTGATATCACTAAGGAAGTAGATTGCCCAGCCTTCCTTCTGAGGAGTGGCTGGTGGGTTTGAACCATCAGCCTTCTGGTTAGCAGTCAAATGCCTTAGGCACTATACCACCAGAACTCCTTAAATTACCTAAAGATCTTGAAATTATATATCTAGATATCACAAAACATAATTTAAAAAAAAAAAAAACTCACTGCTGTCAAGCAGTAATCTGACTCATAGCAACCCCTCCTTGAGTTTCCGAGGTGGTATCTACAGAAGTAGATTGCCCAGTCTTCCTTCAGAGGAGTGGTTGGTGAGTTTGAACTGCCAGCCTTCTGGCTAGCAGTCAAATAATATGATAAATTTTTGTTTAAATTTTACAGTTTTCCCTATTTCCTCAAATCTAAATTTAGCTCTTTGAGATTTTTCTAACCAGTTTTGGAGACTACAAGGCTTTTTTCTAAATGACTGCAAAATGGGTGTGGGTGTGGCATCTTCCCACCCCCTCTGAACTTCACAAGGGGAAACAGAATCATTAGCGGGAGCTCAAAGTTCATTCCTATGAGGCCAGACATTCTGCCACCCTCCAGGCTTTTAGCCAATTCTGACACCAACCACCCATCCCACTGCACTCACTACTTCTCTGCAGGGTTCAATAATTCATTTCAATGGCCATATCCACAGAGACCTCAGGGACAATACTCATGATTATGGAGTTTATAAAGGAAGTAATAGTTACAATTTAGGTTCAGGAACTCTCAGACTACAATTCTTCAATCAGGACAGTGTCCCCTCAGCTATGATCTCAAGTAGCCTGTCTTTGGTCCTTGGCCTCTACCCTGCTTGTACAAATGTAAACAAAGCTCTTTTAGCTCTGCTCATAGGTACACCTAGGTGTACCCCACTCTGCCAGCAAGCCTACTGTCAAAACCTACTCAGTTTTCTTGCTCAGTGGGCCTGCAAGCCCTCCACTCTGTCTCGTGCCTGATGGTTCCACTGCCACCATCTCTCTGCCAAGGAGGTCCAGTATAGGGATCTCAGATCCAAGGACAGACTTCATTCCACCTCTAGTTCTTCTCTCTTGATGGCAGTGAGATTCCCCACTTTTGCCTCTAAGAGGTTTCATTTTAAGCCTAGCAGAATGACAAAACTAACCAATCCCCACATTAGTATTCCATACACTTTATTTCCATGGTCCCACCCCCACAAGGGTGTCATGTACCTTATTTACATTACTAACAAGCTATTCAATCCCTTTGGTGGGCCACAGTACCTTACGTTTGCATAGTTCCAACAAATAATCTAGTGGGAGCCACAAAGACCATGCATGGTTAGAAGAGTCAGTAATTCACTGCATCACAATGACCAATTCATGAATATAATTTCAAGTCTCTGGCTTAAGGTGGAAATATTTCCTGGGACTATCCCAAGTGTAATTTCTGTTTTGACTTTATAGAGTTTTCTTGCAATGGAGAGAATCTGCCCATGGTTACCCCCACGATGGGGATCCACCAAATTTTCTGATAACTATAGTAAGAAGGAGGCTAACCAGAAGGCTGGCAATTCAAACCCATTCCTTGAAAGGAAGATCAGGCAATCTACTTCCGTAGTGATAGTGCCTTGGAAACCCAAGGAGGCTTCACTGTGAGTCGAATTGACTTGAGAGCAGTGAGTTTGGTTTTTTTGGTATAGTAAGACAGTATTTTTTCTTACTTCTTTTTGTCTGAAAAAATTCACACTTAATTTGAGAGGAGTCCTTCAAAAGCTTCCCTAGAGCTACATGACCTCAGAAACTGTTGCCAAGGAAGCTTGGTCTTTACCTTTCAAATTCAAAGACAAGAATAACTAATTAATTCATTAACATGTTAAAGACAAAAAAGATAACCAACTTAACTACTAGTTTCACTTTAAGACATTTTCTTTTTTTAAATAAAACACATTCTGTAATATCTAACTTAAGTTACTGAGAAAGATTTTGCCTTCATAAACACAAAAACTTTTGTCAAAATGAATTCATTAATTCACCCAAATCACAACAAAAAAAAAGGTTTAAAAAATGTTGATAATAAAAGGCAATAATAAAACTATATATTGTTGTTGTTGTTATGTGCCATGGAGTCAGCCCTGACTCATAGCGACCCCTCCTTGGGTTTCCGAGGCAGTATCACTACGGAAGTAGGATTGCCCAACCTTCCTTCCGAGGAGTGGCTGATGGGTTTGAACCGCCAGCCTTCTGGTTAGCAGTCAAGTGCCTTAGCCACTATGCTACCAGAGCTCCCAAACTATATATAGATATAGATATTCAGTATACATCAGAATTCACTTACAATAGTCATTGGAATGGAGCCCTGTCATGAGTTGGGAATTATCTCTGTGTGTGTGAGAGAGAGAGAGAGAGAAACAGAGACAGAGGAAGACAGACAGACTGACACTCGTGCCATCACTTGGAATATAGGCCATACAGTCACATGTCATTACAGAAAATGAAGAACATTAGAATGTTGAGGGAAGTTGAACAAGTGTCAGAGACCAATGAGTATAGGTAGGAAGCAGTATCCTCACTCATTTGCTATCAGTATATCAAAACATTTGAAGTTTGGGTCTGTCTAAGTGGATTTTAGCATTATGCCATCAAACTGTAATTAGCCCTTGTAAAACAAGAGAAATCCTAAAAAGTTTTTGTAAGGAAAGAGTGATTTGGCCATAATCCAGTAACGTTAGACCAGTGAGCAAGAAAGAGGTTGAGCTGACACTTCTGCTTCAGGACAACGTGTCTACAACATCTCTGCCAACAACAGTAAAGACAGAACAATTACTGCCAACAGCTTGCTACATGGCAGATACTGGAAAAAATTAAGCACACAATCTATCCATTTAAAGCAAAGGAGACATGTTAATAACAGCTAATAGGGTAACTGGCATTTGACTGCTAACCAAAAGGCTGGTGGTTCAAACCCAACAGCCACTCCTTGGAAGGAAGATTGGGCAATCTACTTCTGTAGTGATACTGCTTCAGAAACCCAAGGAGGGATCGCTATGAGTCGGGTCTGACTTGAGTCACGTAACAACAACAATAGAGTAACTGACATTTACAATAATTTTGTGCTATGGAGAGAGCATTTTTAAAATTGGATATTGCAAAGTATTCCCAAGTTTCTGTGATTTTGTTGTTGAATTAAGCTAATTGAACAAAATTGCATTTGGAAATTTCGATAACAGAAGCAAAACACAAAACTAACTTAAAAACATTTTTTTTCTACTAGATTTATAAATCTTGCATATAAAGATTTAATTCACTTGTTCAAAATATCAAAGTGCCATTTCTTCCTCTATATTCATATGAAAATTTTCTGACATCAGGGAGGATATAGAACAGTAATTACAATGTTGAGTGTAAGGATATAGATAGAAGTACGGTGAGGACACAGAAAAACTCATCAAGCCTGTTGCAGCAGTGTGTGTGAGTGGAAGGATAACACAGTACATTTTAGTATTCATAAACTGGACCTTTAGGGGAAAATCATGTTGACAAGGAGGAAGGTAGTTTTGGGGATAAAAACACTGGTGAACAGTCTTTGAAGTCCACTGATGCATTGCTTAGACAACTTGGGACGCAGCTTACAGTGGCAGCAAGGAGAGAGGGCTGAAGTTGGAGAACTGGGATTCAGTGATAACTGTTCTAAAGAACATAGACTCTGGAGGTGATGGGAACTATAAAAAAATGAGTTCATTAATTCTTGGTAATATTTGTAATATCTAATTCATAAGTATTTATCATTAGACCAAATCAGAGCAAGTTCCTTGAAGAAATATTATCTAATTATCAGCCGAAGGGATTAGGCGAGGAGAGGAAACTCAGGTCCGCCCAGAGTAGCAGGCTGGAAGAGCAGGAGAAAGGGGATAAAAGCCTTGACCTCGGACAGAAGAGCAGTCAGCCCCAGGGTTACAGGTGAGGAGAGACAACTAAGGGACACTCAAAGAAGCAGGCCAGAAGAGCAGGAGAAAGGGGATTAAAAGACAGGAAACCAGACAGAGGAACAGTCAGCCAGAGGGATCCAGGTGGGGGTGATACGAGAGGTCTCCAACAGCAGGACAAACTTGTCTGTAGGTTTGTCCTACTGTGGTGACATGTAGACGTGAGTTTTGAGGCTGAGCCTCTGGTGTTTAAAACCCAGAGAGATGCACCTGGTGCACAGGTAAC
>NW_006921743.1:570238-574305 GCF_000298275.1 Orycteropus afer afer
GGAGAAGGATGTCATGCTTGGTAGGGTGGAGGGTCGACGAAAGAGGGGGAGGCCTTCAAGGAGATGGATTGATACAGTGGCTGCGATGATGGGCTCAAGTAGAGCAGGGATTGTGGGGCTGGCGCGGGATTGGGCAGTGTTTCGTTCTGCTGTGCATGGGGTCGCTGAGTCGGAAACGACTCGACGACACTTAACAACAACAACAACATCTGGACATAGGGAGCTCTAGTAGCATAGTGGCTAAGGCTATGAGTCAGGGCTGACTCGACGGCACATATCAACAACAACAACAAAAATCTGGACATAGGAGCTCTGGTAGTGTAGTGCCTAATGCACTTGACTGCTAACCAGAAGGCTGGCGGGTCAAACCCACCAGCCTCTCCTCGGAAGAAAGGTTGGACAATCTAGTTCCGTAGTGATATTGCCTTGGAAACTCAAGGAGGGGTCACTATGAGTCGGGTTCAACTCCACAGCCCATAACAACAACAACATCTGGACATAGGGAGCTCTGGTGGCATAGTGCCTAACGCATTTCACTGCTAACCAGAAGGCTGGTGGTCCAAACACACCAGCCACTCCTTGGAAGGAAGATTGGGCGATCTGCCTCCATAGAGATACCGCCTCAGAAACCCAAGAAGGGGTTGCTATAGATCGAATCAACTCAGAGGCAGTGAGTTTGGTTTTTAGTTTGATCTAGACATAAAAATTATATATATATATACTTTTATAATCCTATCTTTTGCATCCATCATAAGATTTTCTTAGAGAATAATTTGTTTTTCTTTGAGGCCTTGTTATACCGATCAAAGTAAACAATTTTTTCAGTGCACTTTTCAAATAAAACTATTTGTATCAAGGTTTCTTAGAGCAGGTATTGAAAGCCTAATACATAAGGCCGTTGCAAGAAGCAGTTTTATTTGGAAGACTTCTCCAAAAGAGGAAAAAGAGAACCTACAGATTGGCAAAAATATTTGGCAACAACATATCGGATAAAGGACTTATCTCTAAAATTTATAGAAAACTCCAACACCTCAACAACAAAAAGACAAACAATCCAATTTAAAAATGGGCAGATGAATAGACTCTTCACCAAAGAGGATATTCAGGTGGTGAACAAACACATGAAGAACTGTACATGATCATTAGCCATTAAAAAAACAAAACAAACACACTACCCTCAAGTTGGATCCGACTCATAGTGACCCCCTCTTGGGTTTCCGAGGTAGTATCACTATGGAAGTAGATTGCCCAAACTTCTTTCTGAGGAGTGGCTGGTTGGTTTGAACCACCAGCCTTCTGGTCAGCAGTCAAATGCCTTAGGCACTACGCCACCTATATATCCTAAAGAAATGAGGGCTAGGACAAGCACAGATATATGCATACCCATTTTTATTGCAGCACTATTTACAATAGCAAAGAGATGGAAACAACCTAGATGCCCATCAACAGAAGAATGGATAACCAAACTATGGTACATACACACAATGCAATACTATGCAACACTAAAGAATAATGTAGAATCTGCAAAACACCACAGAGCGTGGATGAACTTGGAGGACATTATGCTGAGTGAAATAAGTCTATCACAGAAGGACAAATATTAGTTCATTATTGTAAAAAGTCAAGGAAAAGTTTATATATGGAAGAAAAATTTCTTTGTTGGTTACCAGGGGTGGGAGGGAATGGGAGGGAACACTGCAAAAATAAAAAAAAAAAAAAATTTTTTTTTAAAGCAGTTTTATTTGGAGCTGAGGCTTTGGGTACCTTCATGGTGGTACACAGAGGAAGACAATGGAAACCCATATTAAATACTCTTTAGATTAGAACCAAAGTCTTCAAAACAGAATCTTACCCATTTTTCTAGCTGACCCATCACAGATATCGTCCAGGTGGGTGCCATCTTGAATGAGAATCACACAGTTTAAACTGTGAAGTCAGTTTAAACAACAGACTTACAAGGTCTCTGCCTGTGCTTTTCCTTCTGATCTTCCATTTTATGAGGAACAGCATAACATTCTTAAAATAGCACAACACAAAACAAGGTAAGAGGCAGACATACACAAGTAGCTACATAATTTCTAGCTGTTTTAGTTAGGTCAGCCTGATCTTTAAAATTACCAGAAATCTCTCTTGGATCTAGTCTAAGAAACTTTGTCCCAAAAGTGGCCACTGACTTTCTAAATAATTCCTCAGTAATTACACACCAACATATACTGTGTAAAAACACAGCCTAAAACATTAACATATGTATTAAGACACTGGAGTACTAGAAAGAGGTCCAGCCTGATCTTGATACACAGCCTTCTCCATCTTACCAAGCAACAACTTGGATTTCCAAATTTCTACAAAATAGACTGGGTGTTGCCCATTTCCTCCTATAAATTTCTTGCAAGATTTGGTGATACCACCCAATATGTGCACACACAAAAAAATATCAAATGGCAACATTTGGCAACAGTGAAGCATTACATTTTGGTTTAGCAACCCTCACCAAAGTGAACAGAGGTTATCAAAACCAGAGTCCTGGACCAAATGTCTGCAAGAAAGCAAACCGAAGTGTTTGCAAACAGAACAAACAGAAACTTTTAGTCAGAATCTTGTACTATTGCCACCAGCAGAGACAAACAACTTCTTAGAAGAGACAGAACCAGAATCCTACACCACTGCCACCAGTGGGGAGAGGGATGCAGAGAGAGAGGAAAGGTGGTGGTGGTGGGGACCAGGAAAGAAAAACTTTATACATGCTGAACTCTGGCCTAAAAAGTTTTTCTCTTAAAATCCATAAATTTTCAGATACAACCAAGTATTTATAAAAAAAAAAAAAAAAAAAACAACTCACTGCCATCAAGTAGGATCTGACTCAGGTTTCTGAGGTGGTATCACTACAGAAGTAGATTGCCCAGTCTTCCTTCTGAGGAGTGGCTGGTGGGTTTGAACTTCCAGCCTTCTGGTGCTAAAACACAATCTTCAAACATAAGCAAACAGAAAGAAAGCGATATGAGATCTTGGAAAAGAAAAATTCACACAGAGCAAGACTTAATAAAGGTCTTGGAGAGGTTCAAAATCCATGAAATCTTACCTTATGGGGTCCCTGGGGTTTGTGGAGACATGAGGTACAGGAAGCCTCCCCCCTTTTGGCACTCATGCCAGTGCTCAACCCCCAGAGTTTCCACAGGAAAAGATGGCTTTGGATCCTGCTGTACACTACACCATTTCTATTAGGGGAAAATAGAGCCTCCATTCAAATAGTTTGAATAGAGACACTTTTATTAAGCCTTAGAAAGGACAGAGAAAATCATCCAGGATGAGGAAAACCATCAGCATGTACATAGTACAGAAAGCTAAATGGAATCCACTAAATCGTGGCCATGGGTCTAATCATATACAATTAAAAACAAAGGGAATCATCACAAAATCATTGAGTGGGGGCAGATCGATTTATCATTGTCGCAGGTGGAACTATGGGAGCAGGGAAAGGTCCATGATTGGGATATGTACATAATTGAAGATTAGAAAGGGTTACAGAATTGGTTTGGGGGCTTGACCACCTGACTGGGTGGTCTGGATATGACTCATTACCATGCAGCCTGAATCATAGCCACGAAGTGAGGAATCTAGAATCTCTATATATAATAATTCCACCTGAAATGAAAAATCTTGTGGGTTCACAGCGTAGCATTAACCACAGTATTATAACACTGGCATCCACCCAGAATGCCTCACTCCTGGTATCCTGCACTTGAGATAAAGAGAAATGTGGCGGAGATTGTTGGGCTTGGGATATAGATGCAAATCCTGACTCCTCTCTCCCAACCCCAGCTTCATGACTTTGAGCAAACCACATCACCTCTCTGGGGTTCATTAATGTGTATGAAAATGCTGGGCACAGAGTAGGCCCTCTGAAAATAATAGTTTCTTTCTCCTTGTAATTGGAGTCTGCCAGGAAGTGCAGGAAGTGCATGACAGGAAGGGAGATTTGTTGAAGAGTCTTTCCCTGTAGCATGTTAATGCTCCTCTTATCATCCCCGTAGAACTTTACCTCCACCACTATGTTTTTTTTTTTTTTT
>NW_006921743.1:574405-575201 GCF_000298275.1 Orycteropus afer afer
TTGATTGACTTATTTCACTCAGCATAATGACCTCCAAGTTCATCCATATTATGCGGTGTTTTGCAGACTCTACATTATTATTTAGTGCTGCATAGCGTTCCAATATGTGTATGTACCATAGTTTGGTCATCCACTCTTCCGCTGATGGGCACGTAGGTTGTTTCCATCTTTTTGCTATTGCAAATAGTGCTGTGATGAACATGAGTGTGAATGTATCTATTCCTATCCTGGCTCTCCCCTCTCTAGGATATATACCTAGTAATGGAATTGCTGGGTCAAATGGTATCTCCAATTCCAACTTTCTAAGGAATCAACATACTGCTTTCCACAGTGGTTGTGTCACTTCACAGTCACACAAGCAGTATATGAGAGTCCCACTCTCTCCACATCCCCACCAGCATTTGTTATTTTCTGTCTCATTGAACCTTGACATCAGTGCTGGGGTGAGATGATATATCTCATTGTTGTTTTGATTTGCATCTCTCTGATGGACAATGATTGTGAGCATCTTTTCATGTATTAGCTGACCACCTGAATATCCTCCTTGAAGTGTCTATTCATGTTTTCAATTGGATTGTTAATTCCTTTGGTGTTGAGGCGTTGGAGTTTTCCATCAGTCTTAGAGATAAGTCCCCTGCCAGATATGTAATTATGCAAATATGAATTTGTTGCTGTCATTTTTGTCATGCGCTTTTTCATTGTGTCAATTTCTTTGTTCCATATAATTTTCTATGCTGACCTTGTTTTGTTTATGAATCATGTTATCACTTCCTTCATTGCTATTGTTTTAGTATTT
>NW_006921743.1:579911-585293 GCF_000298275.1 Orycteropus afer afer
AATGTATTATCTATTTCTGACAATTTAGTATTAATCTTCTGGATTTCTATCTGTAGATTTAGAATCATTTCTAATTTTTCATTTATTTTGTCATTTTTTTATTGCATTTTCTTCCAAAATTCTTCTAGGGTTTTGTCTGTGTTTTTCTTGGTCTGTCTCTCAATCCTTTGAAGATAGCTAAGTATAATTCTTTTGAATTCCTTATCAGGGAGTTCCAATGCTGCTTCTTCCTCAGGGATGTGTTTTGGGTCCGTATCCTGGCTCCTTGTTTCTCCTGCTTTATCTTGCTTCTTTCTGTGCACTGTGATGCTCTGGTGTCTCCGAGGTATTGTGATGTTTTTGTGTTTATATTTAATTGGTGATTATATGTTGGAGTTACTTGCCCACAATTTTCTTTTTTCTTTTTTCTTTTTTTGCTTTGTTTGTATGTTATCTATGGTGGCAGGGTACTGTGCTGTGCTCCTCTATTCACTAGTTGCCAGCACTTATACACTCACCACCTGCCTCCTTTCCTGTTGTCAGCCTCTTGTATGTCGTTGCTGACCCTGGCAAACAGAACCTGGTCTTAGGTCCCTGAAATCCGAATAAGAGTGCTATCACTTTAAAATCCAAAACAGTTGCCAGTTGTAAACATTCAAAATGGCTGCACCCTCGGTCACTTTAAATATCCAAAATGGCTGCCATGTGTAAACAATCAAAATGGCTGCACACTCTGGACAGCAGAAAGTCCACAGCTCAGGTTGTCTCCCTCCTTGCTGTTTCCCTTCCTAGAGAAGTTGTCCCTGCAGCCCTTAGTGACTGGGACTGATCTTTAGGTCAATTCTCAGGTCCCAGCACCACTTGGAAATATTCAAGCTGTTGGTCTCGTTAGAGTAGCTAACAGTCCGCAGCTCCGACCGTCTTTGTACTCACTGTTTTCATTCAGGTTTTTCCACTAGTTGGTGCCTAATCCACTTCTGTATAGTTCCTTTCAAAGCTCAGGGTTCCAGGATTATCTTCTTTATCTCTGTCAATTGGTTTTTCTTTTCTTTGTTGAAGAGGGTCTGTGTCGCTTGTCTGTCTGTTCCTCCATCTTACTGGAAGTCTACCACTATGTTGTTGACACACACATTTACAGGCCAGAATGTATCTGTGTTGAAGAGGTTACTACTTGTTTAATGTGTATTATGAATTTTTCCATTATAATGGAACTGCAGTTCTTTGCCTGGGCACATGGCCATCCCAATCCAGTTTACATTTCCCAGCTTTCCTTGCAATTGGGTGTGGCCATGTGAGTAATTTCTGGTCATGGAGAAGTAGTGGGAATTTTCTGTATGAAATCCAGGAAGTGTCCCAAAATGAAGACACATGCCTTATTTTTTGCATCCTTCCTTCTTATTAGATTGAATGCAGATGTGATGGCTGGATCTTGAATAGCTATCTTGAACCATGAGGTTCAAGAATCTCCTGAGGATGGCAGACCAACAAGGTAGAAGGAGCCAACATGCCTGAAAATTGAGTGTGGTGACACCAGGACCTGCTCTGGACTCCCAAACTCTAGATCTCATTTAGATGGGAGAGAAACTAACATTGTTTTGTTATTGTTTTTTTTTTTCAAGGCACCATTATTTCAAGTTTTCTGCCACTCATGAAAGGAGCCCTGGTGGCACAGTGGTTAAGTGCTTGCCTGTTCAGTGAAAGGTTGGTGATTCAAATCCACCAACCAGTCTGTGGGAGAAAGATATGGCATTCTGCTTTTGAAAATATTTCCAGTATTTGAAACCCTATTGGGCATTCTACAAAGCAAAAACACCAAACTTACTACCATCAAGTCGATTCTAACTCATAGTGACCCCCTCTGGGTTTCCAAGGAAGTACATTGTGGAGTGGCTGGTGGGTTTGAACCGTCAACTTTCTGGTTAGTACTCAAATGCCTTAGGCACTACACCACCAGAACTCCTATGGGGCATTCTACTCTGTCCTATAACCTTGGATACCCTATGGGGCAGTTCTACTCTGTCTGATAGTGTTGCTATGCGTTGGAATTGACTTGATGGCAGCAGGTTTGGTTTTGGTTTTTTGGTCACTCATGACCTAATCTAATCCTAAAGAACAAGGTCTGTCTGTATCTCTCAAAAGGCAGGACTTTTTGGGTATGATTCCATCCATAACCAATAGAACTATCCTTGCCACCTTCCTTTGAAATAAGATATTAGACATTAAATGAGAGTGTCATGTAGTTCTAGTTATAGAACAAATTAATAATCTCACATCTTCAGAAGACAGCTGTTGTTGTTAAGTGCCATCGAGTTTCTGAGGTAGTATCTCTATGGAAGTAGACTGCCCAATTTCCTTCCAAGGAGTGGCTGATGGGTTTGAACTGACAGCTTTCTGGTTAGCAGTCAAATGCCTTAGGCACTATGTCACCAGATCTCCCAGAGAAGCCATTACAGATCTTTAAACAAGGGTCAGCCACCCTGTCCAAGAGTGGAGGATGGATTATTTCAACCAGCAAAGGAGAATCAGTGAAATTTAGGGGTTCAGGATGCTCAGATTCATCCAGATTTACCAAACTGTCCCCATTCAGATCTGAGGATTTCTGATCAATCTCCAACTTTCCCATATGACACCTACTAAGGCTGTGATTTTGATTTGTGTCAAATTTGATGATCCATGTTATTCATAACTACACTTTCCTTGCAGCTACAGAAGTTAAGAGATTCTTCTAGGACATTGAAGCTCTCTAGTTCTCTGAGCTGTCATTTTATTCTGTAAACTCCCAGGGCATTCAGAAGCAGTTAGCTCTTCCAACAGTTCTTCTAGGTATCATTCCTACCAAAAGAATCTAATTCAGCAACTATTTGGTCTAGCAAACAGTCTTCAATAGGCTCTTTATTCTCAGTAATAATTTAAGTGACAGTCTTTGTTTTCCATTTCATGCCAAAGACTCTAATTGTCTCATTTTTCACTGGTGATAAGGTCACCATAAGGAGCTCTAGTGGTACCATAGTTAAGTACTTGGCTGCTAACTGAAAGGTTGGTGGTTTTAACCCACCCAGTAGCTCTGTAAGAGAAAGACCTAGTGATTTCCTCTCATAAAGTTACAGCCTAGAAAATCATATAGGACGGTTCTACTCTGTTATATGGGATCGCTATGACTCTACATCAGCTCAAAGACACCTAACAACAAGATCATCAGTGTTTTCAGATATAACCAGATCAGATAGATAATACCAGATTCCTATCTTTGAGAGTCAGTTTCCCTAAAGCTATTTTAGTCTCAGTTAGTTTCTGTTTAGGTTTATTCAGGAAAACAAAAACTAAGTATTTCAAGCAGTTGTAAAACCATTGGAAAGAAAAAACAAAACAAACAAACAAAACCACTGGAAGGACAGCAAGAACAAAAGACATGAAATACCACCATTACCTTCTGCTCACAAGCCATGATATTTTCATCTTCCTCGTGTGCATGGGGAAGCTGGACAATGAATAAAAAAGACCAAATAAGAATTAATGCCTTTGAATTATGGTGTTGGCAAAAAATATTAAATATGCCATAGACTGCCAGAAGAATGAACAAATCCGTCTTGGAAGAAGTATAGCAAGAATGCTGCTTAGAAATGAGGATCGTGAGACTTTATCTCATGTACACTGGACGTGTTATCAGGAGGGAATAGTTGTGAAGGACAGCATGTTTGGAAAAGTAGAAGGTCAACAAAAAAGAGGAAGACCCTTAACAAGATGGATTGGCATAGTGGCTGCACTAATGGGCTCGAACATAGCAACAATTATGAGGATGGTGTGGGACCAGGCAGTGTTTTGTTCTGTTGTACATTGAATTGCTATGAGTCAGAACCAACTCTATGGCATGAAACAACAACAACAACAACAATATCTTTAGGTTGACCACCCAATCTCTAGTCCAACAAAGAGAAATTCCTGTTGCCTCCTAGATCAAGAGGCTGTCATTCGAACAGAACAAGGAGATACTACATGGTTTAAAATCAAGAAGAGAGTGTGTCAAGGTTGTATCCTTTTATCATGCTTATTCAATTTGTATGCTGAGCAAATAATCCGAGTAGCTGGATTGTATGAAGAAGAATGTGGCATCAGGATTTGAGGAAGACTCATTAACAACCTGCAATGGATGACACAGCTTTGTTGCTGAAAGTGAGGATGACTTACATACTGATGAAGATTAAAGACTACAGTCTGCAGTATGGAATACACCTCAATATAGAGAAAACAAAAATCCTCACAGCTGATCCAGTAAATAGCTTCATGATAGATGGAGGAAAGATTGAAGTTGTCAAGGACTTCTTATTACTTGGTTCTACAATCAATACCAATGCAAGTAGCAGTCAAAACATCAGATAACATATTGCATTGGGGAAATCTGCTGCAAAAGGCCTCTTTCAGGCACTAAAGAGCAAAGATGTCTCCTTGAAGACTGAGGTGTGCCTAACCCAAGCCATGGTATTTTCAATCAGGCGTTTGACTGCTAACCAGAAGGCTGGTGGTCCAAACCCACCAGCCACTCCTGGGAAGGAAGGGCAATCTACTTCTGTAGTGATACTGCCTTGGAAACCCAGGGAGGGGTTGCTATGAGTCAGATTTGACTTGACGGCAGTGCATTTTTTTTTTTTTTTTGCTTTCTCATGCATATGAGAGCTGGACAGTGAATAAGGAAGACCAAAGAAGAGTTGATGCTTTTAGATTGTGGGGTTGGAGAAGAATGCTAAGAGTACCATAGGCTTCTAAAAGGACTAACAAATCTGTCCTGGAGGAAGTGCAGCCAGAATGCTCCTTGGAAGCAAGAATGGCCAGACTTCGTCTCACCTACTTTGGTCATGTTGTCAGAAGGAACCATTCCCTGGAGAAGGATATCATGCTTGGCAAAGTGGAGGGTAAACGAAAAAGGGGAAAGTCTTCAACAGGATGGATTGACACAGTGGCTACAACGATCGGCTCAGGTATAACAAGGATCGTGAGGCTGGCACAGGTCCAGGCAGTGTTTCCTTCCACTGTGTGTAGGGTTGTTGTGAGTCAGAGATGACTCGACGGCACCTAACAACAACAACGGTTGGAAACCGCAGGATATTTCTGTTTGAGGGATATAGCTACCAGGCCATACCAAGGTGGGAAGCCATCAAGGAAGCACATTATGTCTGTTACTATCAGAGTAATAAGAAAATGGTTTCTGTCTTTATTCTACTTTCCATTTCTCATACAAGTACATCTTATTGGCAGGGTCAGATAACATCCAGAATCCTGGGGCCAAAGGAAGCTGGGAATGTAGTTCTGACTCCCAGTTCCTATGGCACATGGAAAGCACGTAGACAGGAATGACAGGGTATCAGTGCAGATTGCATGGAGGGCATTGCCTGATTTTTTTTTTTTTTT
>NW_006921743.1:585998-661233 GCF_000298275.1 Orycteropus afer afer
ACCAAAGTTTGGTTATCCATTCCTCAGTTGTTGGACATCTAGGTTGTTTCCAAGTTTTGGCTATTGTAAATAGTGCTGCGATGAACATCGGCATTGCCTGATTTTATGAAGGGTGTTAACTTCAGTTCCAAATGGATGAAAGACTTCAGAGATTCAAACTAGCCCTCCTACTTTAACTCCCCAACCCTGCTCCCACGCACACATTTTTGCCTACTGTTCCTTGTTTTATGCATTCTTGCTCTCTTTTCCATTTCAACTTCTCTGCCTCTCTGGCTAATCTCTGCCTTTTTGCCACAGAAGCCAGAGTGGGAAAAGCTGATTGAAAGAGGAGTCTTAGAAGAGGAGAAAGAGGAAAAGGTTCTAGTGTTGCTAAGTACAAGCAATGCTCTGATAATTCCTGTCCTTTTTTCTTCCTCACATCTGGATGAGAATTGGACTTTTAAAAGTTATTTTCTTGCAATGGAGCAGTGGAGTAGAAAGGGTGTACACCTACTGTGTGCCAGGAACTGTGCTTAGTGCTTTCCATGTGTTGTTGTGTGTCACTGAGTTCATTCTGACTCATAGTGACCCTTTATGACATAGTCAAACTGTCCCCACAGGGTTTCCTAGGCTGCAATCTTTATTGGAAGGAGCTCTGGTGGTGTAGTGGATAAGGCATTTGTCTGCTAACTAGAAGGTCAGTGGTTCAAACCCACCAGCCAGCCACTCCACAGAAGGAAGATGGGACAATCTACTTCCATAAAGATTTACAGCCTCAGAAACCCAATGGGGGTCACTATGAGTGTGAATTGACCTGGTAGCAATGAGTTTGGTTTTCTGTTTTGGTAATCTTTACTGGAGCAGATAATGGGTTGAACAGCTACCCTTTGGGTTAGCAACCCAGCACTTAACCATTGTGCAATCAAAACCACAAAACCAAACTCGCTACCATTAAGTCGATTCTGACTCATAGTGACCCTATAGGACAGAGTAGAATTGCCCCATAGGGTTTCCAAGGCTGTAAATCTTTATTGAAGCAGACTGCCACATCATTCTTCCTTGGGGTGGGTTCCAACCCTCGACCTTTAGGTTATCAGCCAAGGGCTGAACCACTGTGCCACCAGGACTCCTTTTCTCCACTCATGTATAATCCTTTAAAATCCCAAAATTGAAGCTCAAAGAGTTAAGTAATATGCCCATGACCCCACAACTGCATATTGGTTTCCATTAGATACAACGGGAAAGCTTTTCAGAAATGAATGGATGGAGAAGAACCGACTTTTTCGAGCCTGGCCTGCCTGCTCCATTCTCAGCTGAGCTCCAACACACTTTGGCATTTCAGGACTATCACCCCGGTCTCGAGCCACTGTGGCCCACTGAGGCGCACGGGGGGGGGGGGGCCGGGTCCCAGCATCAGGCAGCGAGGGAGTAGGCGAGACCAGCGGTGGCAGGCGTGACCAGAGGTGGCAGGCTCTGGACCCAGGAGCTGAGAGTGCTTAAAGGAGGGGCGGGGCGGGGCGGTCTCGGCCCCGCCCCTGCCCCTCCAGGCGCTCACATTGGTCTAACGCTTCCTGGCCCCATCCCACTGCCCGCCTCCAGGAGCCGCTTAAAGTGTGCGGAGCAGGTGTCTCGCGTGGAGCTACAATTTTGCGCTAGAGCCTTGGTTGCCGCGCGCCCATTCATTGCTTAAACAGCTCTCAGTGTCCGCGGCGCCCACCAGCGGGAAGAGTTCCTGCGGACGCACAGTCACCAGGGGTTTGACCATAGAGGGGCCGAAAGCTTGTTAAGCCCGGGCCGGCCATGCAGACGTGCGCCAGGGCCTGGGCGCTGCGCCTGGGCCGCGGACCCGGGGGCGGCCGGCACCTGGTAGGGGTCGGGGGACGGCGTTGGGCAACCCTGGGCCGGGACAGCGGCAGTGGAGGGGACAGCAGCAAAGGGGCCTCACGCCTCCTGGAGCGCCTCCTGCCCAATCATGACGACTTCGCACAGAGGCACATCGGCCCTGGGGACAAAGACCAACGAGAGATGCTGCAGGCCCTGGGACTGGCGGTAAGGACTCCCCGGCCTCGGCCTTCCCTGACTCTGCCCGCGCGGCCTCGGGCCATATATTGAGCCGGCAGTTCCGCGTGGACCCCGCGCCCCAGCTTCCCCTGCCTGCTCATTTTCTCCACCCTCTCGTCGCGCCTCAAAACCTGGCATTTTTTAATCGAAGACTTGGTCAACTGTAGTCGCCTGCGGATAAGCTCTAACTTTACAAGACCTAGAAGACCTGGTTAGTCTGGGTTTATCCGATTATCTTCTGTTGCGGACGGAATTCCACCCCAGAGTGGCCAAGTCACCTTCCCGCTTTCTTACTTCCTTTCCTCTGGGTGACTTGTGGTTTGCTCAGTTTTTCTTTTCTCTTTGAAAAGCACCCAGATTTAATGCGATTTAAATGAGGTTCCCACAAGCCTTTGTAGGTGAAAAACAGAGGTTTTAACTGTTTTTCACTCGGAAGCACTTTGCTTGGCCCTTAGTGGTCACCGACTTCCGTTTGACTTTCAGAGCATTGATGAGCTGATAGAGAAGACGATCCCCGCCAGCATCCGCTTGAAGAGACCCTTGAGGATGGAAGACCCCGTGTGTAAGTGGCCGGATAGATTCCGGTCTATTTTCTTTCTGTGGGTGCTGAAAGCCCAGCGCTTGGTCAGAATGGCTCTGGGCCTTGAATATGTTGATTAAAATAACACAACGGAGGGTATCTAGGAGGGTGGGAGAGTTGGTTCCGGTAGCAATGATTTCCATGCAGCGTCTTTATCCCAGAACTTCCCAGAGCTCTACAGCAACCTTGACTGGTGTGGGGAAAGGCGTGGGCAGTACACAAGCACCCCAGTTCCCTGGCACCATCACAGGGCCAGATTTCTTTCATGCTATGGGTTGAGAAGTATCACCATCTCCTTTGTTGTTGTTAGCAGCCTTAAGTGGTAGAATTCTGCCTTACATGTGGGAGGCCCTGGGTTCAATTCCTGGCCAGGGCACCTCATGTAACACTACTACCAGGTCTGTCAGTGGAGGCTTGCATGTTACTATAATCAATTCATGGAGTCTCTGGCAGTGAAATGGTTAAGTGCTTGAATACCAGCCAAAATGTTGGTTGTTCAAATCCATACGGGGCACATGGGAAGGCAGCCCTGGAGATCTGCTTCTGAAAGGTCACTGCCTTGAAAACCCTGTGGAGCAGTTTTACTCTGCACATATGGGTCGCCATGATTTGGAATAGACTCAGTAGCAACTGAGAACAATTATGTGATCACTTGATAGATCAGCAAAGAGATCAAAAAAGGAATATGGAATTGACTTAGGTCAGGCAACCAGGTAAGTGACAAAAATGAGACAGAGACTCATATACCTGGCCTCACAGCCCAAGAGTCTTCACAACACAGGAGCTGTGAATTGTCCTCTTATAGCACATTGGAATTTTACATACTGAAAGCCAGCAGTACTTTTCAGGTCTGAGTAGCTGGAAAACACAAATAAGATTGATGATTGGTCAAGCTGTTTACTCACAGACTTCCTTGGAATTTTATTTTATACTTAGTTTTTCTTTTTAACTTTATTAATGCACAAATATTTTGCCACCAAGTATGAAGTGGAGAATTTGAACATTACTTTCCTTATCCTCCTTCCACCCACTTCCCAAACAAAAAACCAAGCCACTCAAATTCTAGGTTTCCCTCATGTTTAAAGAGGTTTCCATTGGGTGTTTTATGCCTGAATTACCAGCTGACTATCTAATTTTTGTATTCATACATCTCATATTCACTGAGAATAGCTTCTGCTAAACCTTCTGTCTGAACTTGAATATGTCCCTCATTTAATGCTCATTTTACTATTCAGTATAGTGACTTTGTCAAAATATGTTTTTTTCATGATCTGAGGGCTGCCCTTCAGAGGTATTGACGTGGGTATTTGACATGCATGGACTAAGCCGAGAATCCACGAGTCAAGGGATTTTTAAGTCAAGGACTTTAAAAAAAAAAAAAGAATTCTCATCTGGTTTCAAATCATAGAGATGTTATCTCTTTTACAACAGGTCAAGAGAGTGGGCAAATGTGTTTTTAGGTCTTAGGATAAAAATAATATATAGATGGTGCTTTAGTTATCTAGTGTGGCTGTAACAGAAATAGCACAAGTGGGTGGCTTTAACAAACAGAAATTTATTTTCTCACAATTTAGGAGGATAGAAGTCCAAAATCAGATGCCAGCTTGAGGGGAAGGTTGCTCTCTGTAGGCTCTGAAGGAAGGTCTTTGACTCTTAAGCTTCTATTCCTTGATTGTTTGGTGATCTTCCTGTGACACAGCATCTATTTTCCCCATCTCTGCTTCTCTCACTTCCTTGTTTCATTTCTTTTATATATCTCAAAAGAGACTGACTTAAGACACACCCTGTACTAATAGTGTCTCATTAACATAACAAAGAAAACTCATCCCCAAATGGAATTATAACCATTGCAGGGATTAGGATTTACAACACAAATTTTTGGGGAACACAGTTCAGTCCTAACAGATGGCAAGCTCTTTGTTTTAAAGTAGACAACTTGTGGTAGGGTACCAATTGGTTATCATGGACCTCAAGCTCTGCAGAGGCCTGCTGTCCTTGTTGGTTTTGAACATAACCTTTTTTTCCCCAGTAGCAGGGAACTTGTTCATAGAGGAGAAGCTGTACTTGTTGAATTAAACTAATAGGAACCCAGACGGAATAACAGATGGAAGACTTATCCTTTCGATTTTGAGAAATCAGAATAGAAATCTTGATATGCTGACTGTAGAGAAAGTGACCAAAACACAAACAAAACCTACTGCCCCACAAGTCAGTTCCAACTCATACTGACCCTATAGGACAGAGTAGCCTCATCTTTCTCCTATGGAGCAGCTGGTGGGTTCAAACCACCAAACTTTTGGTTTGTTGGTTTGCAGTAGAATGCTCTAACTACTGCACCACCAGAGCTCCATAGAAAGTAAAGGGTTATGCGTGTTTTAAAAGCAAGCCTTAGGTGATTATTAAAACAAGTAAACAAAAAAATGATGGAAAGTCCTGGGACTTTCAAAGTCAGAATTAAACTCTTTTTCACCATATCTTCTGAAATAAGATGTCCTTTCAGAACATTGAGGATATCTGGTGGTGCAGTGGTTAAGTGCTCGGCTGCTAACTGAAAGGTCAGCGGTTCAAACCCACCAGGCTCTCTGTGGGAAAAAGATGTGCCATCTGCTTCCATAAAGATTTCTGCCTTGGAAACCCTATGGGACAATTTTATTCTGTTCTGTAGGGTCACTCAGAGTCAGAATTGACTCATATGTCAACAGATTTTTAAGAGCATTAGAGTGTATATTATTTCATTCAGCTACTTGGTTCCAGCTGACTAATTTGAACATCAGGAGATTTCATTTGTCCTCCTTTCTCTTTGGAAGTTGCTTTTCACAAGTGACTTGCAATTTGAGTGTAAACTTTAAACTCAGCAATTTCTGTGTGATTTGGGCTGGTTCTATCTGATTAGCTTAACTTAGAGTAACTAGTGAGGTGACACAGAGAAAATACTGCACAGTCAGACATTTCCCCTTGTGCTAAAGTAGACCAGCTCTGTTCCAAAGCTTGCTTTCTGGAAGAGTGAGTCCTGGGGGTGGGGATGCAGCAGAAAGGCACCTGCATTTCACGATGACATGTGCACTTGTTCTGGCTAATGATTGCTATCCATGCAGAGCAGGAGCCCTGGTAGCACAGTGGTTAAACACTTGGCTTTCAACCCAAAGGTTGGGGTTCAAACCTATCACCTGCTCTTTGGGAGAAGGCTATGGCAGTCTGCTTCTGTTAAGATTTATAACCTTGTGGCAAGGGTGTAGAGAAATTGGAACTCTCATACACTGCTGGTGGGACTGTAAAATGGTACAACCACTGTGGAAAATGGTATGGCACTTCCTTAAAAAGTTGGAAATAGAAATATCATTTGACCCAGCAATCCCACTACAAGTGTATATATCCTTAAGAAGTGAAAGCTGGCACTGATAGATATATGCATATCCATGTTCATCATAGCACTATTCACATAGCAAAAGAAATGGAAACAACTTAAGTACCCATCAACAGATAAATGAATAACCAAAGTATGGAACATACACACAATGGAATACTATGCAACACTAAAGAATAATGAAGAATCTGTGGAACACCTCATAAGGTAGGTAAAATTGGAGACATTATGCTGAGTAAAATAAGTCAATCACAGAAGGATAAATATTGTATGAATCCACTATTGTGAGAAGTCAAGGAAAACTTTACACATGGGAGGAAACTTTCTTTGTTGGTTACCAGGGATGGGAAGAGAGGGGGGACAATTGCTAGACAGGTAAGAGACAAATACTGATTTGGGTGAAGGGAAAGTCAATATACCAAAAATGAATGACCAGCACAATAACACTAAGGAAAAAGGAAGCCACAGATTGGTGCACAGGAGGTGCATACAACAAATACATATACTTTTACATACATAATACTGCATTATCAGTAATAACAGACATTAATCTATGGGTGGATATGCAGGTAGACAGGCAAAATCCAGGTATAGGTAGGCAAAAGGGAATATACCTATGACTATATATAAGTTTGGCAGATGATACTTCTACATACAATTTGTAGAATAAGAATGTCCATTTATATATTATAGAGCTAACAAGGGGCAAAGTTATGATAACTTTTTAGCCACAGCCAACCACGCTGAGGGACCTGTGGGTTCTGGACTATGGTTACAGAGGACATCAAGCTCAATTGGCTCAACATACCACAGAAAAATATTGTTCTAGATACCACTGTGGTGAGTAGTGACTGGAGTCTTAAAAGCTTGCAAGCAGCCTTCTAGGTGCAATAATGGGTCTCTCCTTGTAAAGTCAAATAAGAATGAAGAAAACCAGAGACGCATGGAAGCAATTAGTCCAAGGGACTAGTGAACCATGTGAACCTCAGCCTATATGACCATGAGACCAGAGAAACTAGATGGTGCCTGGCTACCACTGTCAACCACTCGGAAAGGGATCAGTGCAGGAGATTCTGGATAGAATGGGAGAACAATGTGGAACAAAACTCAAAATCATAAAAAAAGACTAGGGTTACTGGTCTGATAGAGCCTGGTGAGACTCCCGAGACTATGGCCCCTAGTTATTCTTCAGGTCTGGAATTGAACTCACTCCTATGGCTTCCAGCCAAACAATAGACAGGCATATAGGGTGAACATTTATATCAGGTAGATACACTCCTTAGAATGATCAATCATGAGAGAGCAGACAGGCAGTATTTACACAGGGAGAGATATCCCAGGGGGCAGAAATGCACAGGAAAGAAAAATACAGGAAAGAGGTAACTACAGGGAGGAAGTGGGAAGAGAGCTGTTACATTGTGGGGAATTGCAGTCAATGTCATGAAACAAAATGTGTATGAACTGCTATATGGAAAATGAATTTGCTCTGTAAACTTTCACCCAAATCCTTTCTCTCTCTCTCTCTCTCTCTCTCTCTCTCTCTCTCTCTCTCTCACACACACACACACACAAAGACTATGGCCCCTAGTCATCCTTCAGGCCTGGAATTGAACTTATTCCCATGGCTTAACTTCCAGCCAAACAATAGACAGGCCTACACAGTGAACAATTATACTAGGTAGGTACATTCCTTGGAACAATCAAACATGGGAAATCAGAAGGGCAGCATTTGCACAGGGAGATAGCTCAGAAGGCAGGAATGCACAGCCAAGGATAGAGGGAAAATGTTACCATGAAGAGGAATTAGGAAGAGAGCTGTTACATTATGGGGATTGCAATCAATGTCATGAAATAAAATGTATATGAACTATTGAATGGAAAACAAATTTGCTCCATAAACTTTCACCCAAATCACAATTTGAAAAAAGATTTATACTCTTTGAAACCCTGTGGGGCAATTCTACTCTGTCCTATAGGGTCACTATGAGTTGGAATTGACTTGATGGCAATGGGTTTATCCACACCTGGGGAGCAAATCGGTGCATGTGAAGTTCAGTGGTAGCATCATCTTTTACTAGTAGAACAGCAGATGTCCCTGAGTGGTGCAAATGGTAAACACGCTCCACTGCTAACCAAAAGGTTGGAAGTTCAATTCTATCCACAGGCACCTTGGAAGAAAGCCTGGGGATCTACTTCCAAAAAATAAGCATTGAAGGCCTGATGGAACAGTTCTACTCTGACACAAATGGGGTCGCCATAAGCTGGAATCAACTTGATGACAACTAGTTGATTGTTCAAACCCACCAGCCGCTCCACAAAAGGAGGATGGAGCAATCTACTTTTGTAAAGATTTAATGCCTCAGAAACCCAATGGGGGTCAGAATCGACTTGGTGGCAGTGAGTTTGGTTTGGTTTGGAGTTGGTTGTTAGAAGTGTCAAATTACCCAATAAGCAAGATAAGCATGGGTTTACTTGTACTTACTTCTAATCTGTAGTGAACAGTGTCACATTTTTTTCACCACATGAAAGATTCCACTTCTAGACATGGCTGGCATCTATCTTTCTCCCAATCCCACAGCACCTTCCTATAGAATCAAAACCTCTTTTCAAATTTACAATCCCTGCCAGGGATGGAGTACCTGGTAAGCAAGGTAAGCATGAACTTACTTGTATTTATTTACTAATCTCTAGTGGACTGTTTCATGTGTGTGTGGTTTTTTTTTTTTTTTTTTTTACCACATATGTGAAACTGTTCACTATAGATAATAAATGAGTACAAGTAAGCCCATGCTTACCTTGCTTATTGGGTAATCCGACACTGGTTGTTAGTTGTTTTACCAACCTTGGTTTTGCCTAAATGCCTGTGCTGTGTTGTAGTCAGAGGGAACTTCTGGAAGAAATACTTGTTTGCCATGTACAGAGAAAACTGTAATAAGAGTTATGTGGGTCTTAAATGCTTTCATTGCTGGGTTAAAAGAATACTGTGAGAGCTATAAGCAATGTGGAAATATTTGGGTTAATTCTTATGCATAATAATAATAACAAAATGGGTTAATTTTTATACATAGTAACAGTAATAATAGTAATGTTATGTTGTTGTTATGTTCTGTTGAGTTGGATCCGACTGATAGTGACCCCTCCTTGGGTTTCCGAGGCAGTACCACTATGGAAGTAGATTGCCCCATCTTCCCTCTGAGGAGTGGCTGATGGGTTTGAACCACCAGCCATCTGGTTAGCAGTCAAGTGCCTTAGGCACTATGCTACCAGAGCAAACATTAATGTAGTGTTAAGATGTATGTGACAGACACTTTAAAATTGCTTTTCATGTCTTGATTTATTTAATATTTATTAAAATCCTATGAAGTAAATACCATTTTAAAGATGATAACAGAAGATAGAGGATAAATAACCTGTCCAAGGTCATGGGAGTCAGAATTCAAAACCAGGTAGTCTAGCTCCACTGTCCACACTCCAAACACTACTCTACACTGCTTCCCTTTTTGTCCTCTGAAAAGAGGTGATTGTACATAGTAGAAAATGCCTGTCTGACTCTTCCAGGGTATTCCACTTACAGGCATGCACAAACCCAGTAGCACTAGGTTACTCTGACGTTTGCTAACTCCCTTGGTGGAAATATGGCAGGTGGCGTTTTGGAAGCACAGGTGTTGTAAAACTTACACCCATTCTCAGGCCCAGGAAAGGGGCCACAGGGATGCAAAATTTAGGCTGAGTGCTGAAGGATGAGTACTTACGGTCTGCTGGATGGGGCCAGGGAGCTTGCTGTAGGCAGGGGTCAGCATGTACAGGACAGACTGGCCTTACAGGATTAGGAAAGTATAGGTGTTTTTTCCTCCCCTGTACACTTCAGAAAGTGCCTTGAAAGAGTATCTTGATTCTCAGTTGGCTTTTCAGTAAGTCATTATTTGGAGCAACAAGCAAAGCTACTCTGTTGAAAACCCTATCAGTTTTATCCTGTTCAGGTGAACCACATACAGATTCACATGGAAAGAAAAATGACTAGAAGATTATATGGTTTCTCTGGTTGGTGCCATTATGGGTAATTTTAGCTTTCCTTTTATTAGTCTGCATTTTCTAGAATTCCTACAATAATTAAGTATCCATTTTATAATGAGTAAAATATTTAAAAAGCATTTTGTTGATGACCCAAGCCAATCCATTTTTAGCTGTGATACACCTTGTTATTGTTAGTTGCCATCTTGTTGATTCCAACATAGGACGGCCCCATGTGTGTTCAGTTCTACCCCAGAGTAGAACTGTTCCATAGAGTTTTCGAGTCTGTAACCTTTCAGAAGCAGATCATCAGGACTGTCTTCTGAGGCACCATTAGGTGGGTTTGAACTGCCAACCTTTAGGCTGCAGTCTTAACTTTTTGCACCACCCAACTATTCCTGTGATGCCCCTAGCTGTGTGGTATTTCCCAAGAAGACATCTCAAACTCACCAGATTGAACTAGCCTAGAAACTCACAGAAACAACAGGGTTAAAATTTACACAAAATCGCACAATTGTTTATCATTAGCATACTTACGACTAGAGCGAGAAGAAAGCAATGCCCCTAATGTTGAAATTATTCAACCAGAACTGAGCAGCTGAGTTGTCATAATGAGGCTTTTGATGGTCCTATGAGAACTTAATGTTCTAAGGCACATTGTTTATTAATGTACTTTTTCATAAATGGTTAATGGAGGGGAGTGATCAGAGGGAGGAATGTTATGCAACGCACTGCAGGTGGTGACTTTGTCACCTGAACTGACCTGAGATTACCTGGAACGGAGCAGCTGTTCTTCAGTGAATACAGGCTGTGATGATCTTTTTGTCCTTCAGCCTGATGATTTCCATGTCAGGTCCTGCCTGTGGGCTCTTCAGTTTGGCCATTTCTCCCTTGGCCATTCCTGGCTTCTTCAGTTCCCAGCTTGTATGAGTTATTATTTCATCTTTAACTAGGATGCTTCCAATGGGCTTTTATTATACATCACCATCTGTCTTGTCCTTATACTTTTTACATGTGTACATACATATATGTATATATATATATATATTTGGTTGTTGTTGAGAACATACACAGCAAAACATACACTGAATCAACAGTTTCTACATGTACAGTTCAATGATACAGATGACATTCTTGCAGTCATGCAATCATTCTCACTCTCATTTTCCAAGTTATTCCCCCCACCCTTAACATAAACTCACTGACTTTTTTTTTTTGTTATTAGTTAAGCTAAAATTTTTTAAAAAATAAAATTTGATTCTGTTTTTGGTGAAAGTTCACACAGCAAATTAGGTTCTTTTTCTAAAAAAAAACAATTTCTATACATATTGCTCAGTAACATTGGTTACATTTTTTCACAATGTGTCAGTATTCTCATGATTTCTGTTCTGGTTATTCTGTAAATTAAACCATTTCGTCCTTATACTTCTGTTACTAGTCCTTGTTATTAATTCACTCTGGCTGATAACTTATATAGTCACCCTGTTGCCCAAATTATTAAATGTTTATTGACTGCTATGGAGAGTAGAAGAAAGTGACATGGTTCAACCCATTTTTTGCAGAGTGCCTCTGAGATCAAAGACTAGAAGAACAGCTGGGAGACTGTTGAAGAGTTTAGATGTGAGATGTTGAATATGCATTCATTCAGATCTATGGAAGCAAATACCACATTAGATGCACAAGAAATTTTCTGGAGGTGGGAGCAGAAGACAGGAGAGCTTTCAGACTGTGATGCAGGTTTGACACCTGTGGAAGGGGAGAGAGAAGGAAGGAGGATTGTGTAGGAAGAGTATTAGATTGCAGGACAGAGCTAAGAAAGTTTCTGTCAGGAGTCCAGACTTGCCCCCTGGGGGAGTCACATGTCTCTCAGAAGTGGGCCTGTGATGGTTCCCCTGCTGGGTTCAGATGGATGTTGCTGTTGTTGTTATTTGCCATCGAGTTGGACCCAACTCATAGTAACCCCTCCTTGGGTTTCCAAGACAATATCACTAGGAGTAGATTGCCCAACTTTCCTTCTGAGGAGTGGCTGGTGGGTTTGAACCGGCAGTCTTCTGGTTAGCAGTCAAGTGCCTTAGGCACTATGGTACCAGAGCTCCTTCAGTCATTAATAGGAGATGATTATGAGAAATATGCTGATGGCACAAACATGGAGGTTGACCCAGAGGGGCAGCAAGTGGGCTGTCAGTCCATTTCTAGGCCGAGTGACTCAGGAAGATAATGATATCACTAATAGAAAGAGGAGGAGCTCTGGTAGCATAGTGCCTAAGGCACTTGACTGCTAACCAGAAGGCTGGCGGTTCAAACCCACCAGCCACTCCTCGGAAGGAAGGTTGGGCATTCCTACTTCCGTAGTGATACTGCCTCGGAAACCCAAGGAGGGGTCGCTATGAGTCGGGGCCGACTCGATGGCAAATAACAATAACAACAACAACAATAGAAAGAGGGAGAAGAAAAGAGTCTTGGAGGTAGGAGAGATTGCAAGTCTTGTTTGGGCAGAATTGGGTTTGGGGTGCTTGTGGAACATGCATTTGGAAAAATCGAAGCAATATTTAGAGATTACAGTTGAGAGAGAGGAAGGAGAGAGAGAGAAACAGAGGGAGAGAGAGAGAGATGGAGTTGCAGATTTAATGAGTCTTCTGATTGAATTCATGTTAATGTGTGAAATTTCCAGGGATGGAGTCAGAAGGAAGGAGAAGTCAATGTGTTGTGAAATAGAGCATATAGAAGAAGAGAGAGAGAGAGCAAGTGAGATGAAGAAACCAAAGAGATAGTAGGAAAAATTTTCAGGTTGGGGGTTGTGCACTTCATATTCTGGACCTTTCTTAGGCATTAGATCCACCTAAAGACATGATGTCAGAAGGGACCAGTCCCTGGAGAAGGATATCATGCTTGGTAAAATGGAAGGTCAACAAAAAAGGGGAAGGTCCTCAATGAGATGGATTGGCACAGTGGCTGCAATGATGGGCTCAGGTATAGCAAGGATTGTGGGACTGGCACAGGACTGGGTGGTTTTTCGTTCTGTTCTACATGACCATGAGTCAGAGCCAACTTGATGGCACCTAACAACAACAACAAAGACATAGGACATTCTGAGGTGGAGGAGTAGAGGGGCTGCTTATCTGATTATCTCTCCGAGCAGGAGGCAGAAAGGGCAAGGCTGAGCACCAGAGAGAGGCAAGAAGTTTCAGAAGAGCCAATGCGGGCGCCTAGGTCATAAGGAACCTAGATCCACCCACATGGAGGACCCCCCTGAGATTGAAGGACATCAGCTTGTAAGATTGGTTAGGGTCCCCTCACCCTGGCATCATCTGGTGACCTGGGAGCAGGAACAGAGAAATGTGACTGAGTTTAAAGGAGATTGAGGATGGGCAAAGTCAAGAAGCCAAAGACTTAAAGGTCCACTAGTCAGCACAGGCCAACTGGGTTGGGAGAGAGGTTGACTCACATTAGGCCTAGAAGCTTAGTGACCAGCTCATGAGGCTGGACTTGAGGACTTGAGGGACTTAACTCTTAGTCAATTCAGGAGCTTTGGGCAGGTGCTAGACAAATAGGCAGTGAGCTGCTTGCCATGGGTCTATATTCTGGTAGCACAGTGCCTAAGGCATCTGACTGCTAACCAGATGGTTAGCACCAGCCGCTCCATGGAAGCAAGACCGGGCAATCTACTTCCGTAAAGTTTTACCACCTCGGAAACCCAGCGGGGGTCGCTATGAGTCAGAATCGACTCGACAGCAGTGGGTTTGGTTTTTGGTTTTTATCCTCTTTCCACTCCACCAGATAACAGTATGCCTTACACTGAATAAGACTCAGATATATGACTGACAACTCTAATCTCATTTTAACTGCTTAGGCTTATTATATTTATTCAACCCAGAGTCTATTTACAAAAATGCAAACAGAATTTTAATAAGGATTCCTAATGCCTATACCATCAACATGCTAATTGGGTAAACAATAAGGAAATTCCATTTTGAAAATCTGGAATCATTGTAGACATTACACTATTCCACAGGACTTGCTTAATTGCTATAATTTTCCTTATTTTAAAATCTCTGAATCTCATGCTTTTAGGAATGTGGCTGAACTGAATGTGAGAATAATTTGTCATCGTGGGTTTCTGTGATGGGTGAATTACTGGAAATAATGAGCTAGCTTTATGTGGAAGTTTAGGTGAATTTTCATTATAATGTATCAATTTTCTGAGCACCTACTATGTGCTTAGCAACCTGCTATGCCCCTGCAACAAAGAGATTAAATTTTGGTTTGGGAGATCCTAGGTTAAACTACAAATTCCTCCATATGCCTATACTTGGATCTATAAAAAATTCTCTCTTTCCCCTAAGTATGATAAATTGTTCAAGCTGGACTCATAGAACAGACCTGTCTCTTCTAGTTCTTGCTCTGCAGGCCTGTCAATATAACCACAGGGTAGCACAGAGAAAAAACAAGCACTCTAGCTCTTCCTCCCTGATTCTCATTTCCAGCTGGCCATTTGGCCTGGTTACATATATCAACTGGTGTTCTAGATAAATATTATGAATTGTAGTGTTTCTTTGTATGCTTTGTAGATTGAATGTAGAGAGGCTGTGGAGGGGACCTCTCATAGAAAGTGGGACTCCAGTCCCAGATGATGCTCCTCATGCCCCTTTCCCCACTGTGGGACACTGTTCTGGTTTTCCTGAAGCTGGAATACAGATCTTGAATGTGTGAATCTTTTGGGTGATCAGGAAGAGGTATAGGGACTGCTTGCTCAGGTAGAGACAAGGGACCAAGGCACCATCAGAAAACAGATTATATGTGCCTCAGTTTTTTCTGCAAGAAGTGTCCATAGGGGAGGGTTGTAACCCCTGAGGATCTGAGGATGAGGTGGGGTATAAATTGGCTGAGCAAGGAGGACAGGGAAGAGCCTGGAAGGAATGGGGTGAGGGGAGTCAGCTCCAGGGCAGGACATATCCTGACACAAGGGAGTCATCCCTCCACCAGTTTGAAAGAGTTTCCATTTCAAAGAATTTCCATGTCATTATTCCGCACCATGGTGTAAACGGTTGATGTGGTTGGCTGCTAAATGAAAGGTTGGAGGTTCGAGTCCATCCAGAAATACCTTAGAAGAAAGGGCTGGTGATCTACTTCTGAAAAATCAACCTTGAAACCTTATGGAGCACAATTTTACTCTAACTAACACACTGGGGTCACCATAAGTTGGAATTGACTCGATGGCCAGGTTTTTTTTTTTTAACATAACACAAGTTTATGGACTGGAATGTGTTTTTGGAGTGAACAAGTTCTGTAATTCAAGAGGTTTTGATTGTCTCCTCATTTGCCCAGGGAGGAAACTTGACAATTAAGAGGGAGTAGGGTTGATGGGCTGATAAGTGGGTTTAAGGGAGCCCTGGGTGGCATAGTGGTTAAGTGTTTGGCTGCCGATCAAAAGGTAGGTGGTTTAAACCCTCCTGCCCCTCTGTGGGAGAAAGCAGTCTGCTTCTGTAAAGATTACAGACTGGGAAACTATGGTATGGGGCAGTTCTATACTGTCCTATAGGGTCGATATGAGTCAGAATCAACCTGAAGTAAATGGGTTTGGTTTTTATGTTTTTATTATTATTATTTCCCTTCACCCAACTTAATATGTGTCTATCCTCTAGTTCGTGGTTTATCCTTCCTTCCCTACCCACCCTTGGTAAATGCCAATGAATACTTTTTTTTTTTTTTTTTTTTAGAACCCTTTCCTTGACTTTTTACGTAGTGGTCTCATACAATATCTGTCCTTTTGTGATTGACTAACTTCACTCAGTATAATGGTCGCAAATTTCATCCATTTTATGAGATGTTTCCCAGATTCATCATTGTTCTTTAATGTTGTGTAATTTTCCATTGTATGTATTTACCATAGTTTGTTGATTCATTCCTCTGTTGGGCATTTAGGTTGTTTCCATCTTTTTGCTATTGTGAATAATCCTACAATGAACATGGGTATACATGGGTTCATGTCATGGCTTTTATTTCTATAGGATATATAATAGAATTGCTGGATCATATGGTATTTCAATTTCCAGCTTTTTTTAGGAACCACCAAACCATTTTCCATGGTGGCTGCACCATTTTATAATCCCACAAGCAGTGTATGAGAGTTCCAGTCTCTTCACATCCTCATTTCTTTTTTTGAACTTTACTTTTAGTGCTGGAGTGAGATGATATCTCATTGCTCTTTTGATTTAGTTTTTGTGTTTTAAAAAAGGGGTTAAAGCCAGGCTGTTATGAGAGAGGGACTGGGATGTTGTAAATGATTAGATGATGTTAGGGAGAGGCTAACTATTAGGATGGAATTTGTATCCAAAGTCTGCTTCCACTCAGCAAATCCTGACATTTCATGTTCTCTTGGTCTTGATGGAGAGCCCCACCCCACCCCATGGTTTCTTGCCCACCTTTGAAGCCAAGGAGCTGTGGCTTGGCAAGAAAAATATGCCATAGTGGTCTCAGCTGTTGCCTAATGGCCCCAGCTTTCTCCTTCAGCCTCTGGCCAAGAAGGACCTTTTTCAAACTGGTAGCATTGTCTGTGCAAATTAAAATATGAGTGTGTTGTTTTTCAGTCTTGGTGATTTCCCTGCAGACATTTCCCTACTATCATCCTTGTCCATGAGCATAAAGGATGAGTCAGGGTAGAGAGTTTCTGACGCTGGTGAAGGCCTCCTCAGTACTGGATGTGGCTGGGCTGGGCTGGGCTCCCTTACCTGAGGGAGCAGTTCATCCTAGACATACATTTTTTTTTTTTTTAATTGTGGTAAAATATATAACATACACAAAAAATTGCTGTTTAACCGGTCTTAATTGTATTATTCAGTAAAATTAAATAGCTCTGTGGCATAGTGGGTAAGGCATTTGGCAGTTGACCAGAAGGGTCAGTGCTCTGCGGGAGGAAGATGAGGCAATCTACTTCTATAAAGATTTATAGCCTTGGAAAGCCAATGGGGGTTGTTATGAGTTGAAATAAACTTGATGGCAGTGGGTTTGGGTTTTTTTTTGTTTCAATGATATTAATCACATTCACTACGCTATCACAGTATCCATTTCAATAAAATAATTTACATCACCTCAAACAGAAACTCAGGATCTCTTAAACAATAACTCTTCATTCTCTCCTCCTCCTATTCCTTGGCAACCCCTGATAAACTCTGGTCCCTGCAGGGGCCTATTCTAGATATTGCATAGAAGTGTAACCATATAGTATCTGTCCCTTTGTGTTTGGCTTCTTTCATATAGCATAATGTGTTCAAAGTTCATCAATATCATAACATGAATAAGAACTTCAGTTCTCTTTATAGTTGAATAAAATTGCATTGTGCATATATACTGCATGTTTCTTCTCCATTTATCTATTGATGGATACCGAGTTGTTTCCACGTTTTGGCTATTATGAATAATACTGTAGGGAACACTGGTGTGCAAGTATTTGTTTTAGTGCCTTTCAAGTCTTTTGGGTATATACCTACAAGTGAATTGTTGGGTCATGTGGTAATTCTGTGTTTAATTTTTTGAGGAAGTAGGCATAATATTTTAATTTCACTTTTAAATAAAATAAGCACATGGACCACAATTCAAAAGTAGAAAAAGTAGTATAAGAAAAAACAAGACTCCCTCCCATTTCTATTACCAGTTTTTTTTTTTTTTTTTGGTGAATCATCCTGGAGATGTTTGGTTAATATACAAACATATGCATATAGTTTATTCTTTCTCTTCAAAGCAAAACCAAACTCACTGCTACTGAGTCAATTCTGTCTCATAGCAACCCTCATTGGGTTTCCAAGGCTGTAAATCTTTCCAGAAGTGGACTGCCTCATCTTTCTTCCATGGAACAGCTGATGGGTTTGAACCACTGACCTTTTGGTTAGCAGCCAAATGCTTTAACCACTACATCACCAGAGGTCTTCATTCTTCTCTTAAACATAAATGACAACATAATACATACACTGGTCATAACCTTATGCTAGCATTTTTAGATTGTCAAAGAGGCAAGAGCAAAGCATGGATACATTTCTCCATCTAATTGAGACCAGAAAAAGAAAAAGAGTAAAGAGCTGTGTTTTGGGGAGTGGGTTTAGGGCAGAGGACTCTGTGTGTGTTTAGGTGCAGTGGGACTTACACACCTTGCCTGTCCATTCTGATGACATTTTTCCATCGGCAAGGTTTTGAGTATTTAATGAGTAAATCAGCTTATTCCTATTAGAAAGAATTTTTTTGGTGTATTGCTTGGCACAAAGTTCTCAGCATTTTAGGCACAAGGTGCAACAAGGCAGTTGTTCTTGGGAAGGCTCTTCTGAGGCATTATGTAAGGAGGAAGTCTTCTTTCTGAATTCCCAGAAGCAGGGGCAGTGCCACCCTCACCTGCTGATTCTTAGGTAGTGGCTTTGGGAGGCCAGTGAACTCTGTTCCTGGTACATGAGGACCAGGTGTTATGCAATGCTGACAGGCAGAGGGATGAGTGAAGTCAGAGGAAGTGTTTATTCTGTAACAAGTGAACTTCTTGCTTAGGTCCTGTCATAGTATAGACAGATTAAAATTTCTGGGAAATGAATATGTGTTCTAACTTCATAACCTAAAGCTCCATATTAATCTTGTTCAATTTAAACATTGCCTTATGCTACTACTTGTAGCCATTATCACATAAGAATCCTGCCTCTGCAACCACAATCCTAAGATCATAAAACCAAGACAGGAATAGCTCATAGGACAGAGCAATCACATTTCTCACATCCTGAGACCAAGGAAGAGACACTGCAACAGAAATAACACAAATGTAAATTTACTGCTTAGATGACATTTCCTGATAATAATTCTTAAGATGTCTTCGAGTCTATTATGCATGGTCAGCGTTAACCAGTTTTGGAGCCTGTGCACCCCTGCCCTTCTTTACTGCCTGATGAACTAAGATGGCTGATCTAAGATGGGACCAAGACTTGAACCAAGAGCAAACAGTAGAATACACCTGCTCAGAAGAAGTCATGGCATCCATGTTGAAATACTCCATATTAGAAAGAGATTGAGCATGCATCTAGCCTGGAAGAAGTTGAGGCTTATCTTTAATAATTTATCACAGCCTTGCTCCGCTTCCTGACTTTCACAAAAAGGTCAGGATTTTATGAGTATCCTGGCTACATAAGGTCTTTTGAAATCAAGTACTCCACAGCCTTAAAACTATTATAAAGACCCCTGGCCTGTAAGGTTTAGAGTGACACACCTGTCGTTGCCTCTGGCCCCATGTGTCTCCACCTTGCAAAGTTACTATCCTCTTATTAAATTTCTCTCTGCGCTACAGCTGACTTTCTAGTCATTATTTCAGAACCTCACCTACAACAGTCCCTGAAGGATTGCTTGAGTATTTTCATGGCTGGGATACAAAGTAATGCACAACACCTGGCAGTTATGGAAGGCTGAGAAACTAGGACACAGGAATGATAGCTGGGATAGGGCAATGACAAGTGGGATCCTGCAGTGATGGCTGGGATTGGTGAATGACAGCTGGGATCTGGGAATGATTGCTCCTTTCCAAGTGTTTATTTCTTAAAATTTTAATTTTTTTTTTTTTGTTGAGAATATACACAGCAGAACATACAACAACTCAACAGTTTCTACATGTACAATTCAGTGATAGTGATTACATGCGGTGGTTAAGACATGTGGCTGTTAACCAGAAGACTGGTGGTTCAAATCCACCAGCTGATCTTTGGGAGGAAGATGAGACAATCTACTTCTGTAAAGATTTACAGCCTTGGAAACCCTGTGGGTCACTATGAGGCAGAGTCAACTCAGTGGTAGTGGGTTTGGTTTGGGTTTTCTCAGTTGTTCCTCCCTCATCAAGTAACTCACTACTCCTTAAGCTTCCTACCTACCTTTTCTCAAGTTGCTGTTGTGAATCTGATTTTGAATAGAGAGCTCTTAAAAGAACATAATGCTTGAGGCAGACTTTCTTTACTAGTTAAGCTCAACTATTCTAATTGTTTCTTACTGGACACTCTCTTTCTCATTCCATCTATTTTCTCCCTGTTAGTTTCACTCTGCTGGGAAAGTCAACAGTTACAGGAATTAGGCCTGTTCACAGGAAGAAGCTGTTTTGGTCAAGTTGGTAGGAAAAGTGTGAGGAATGTGCCCTGCTGTGAGTTTTGCTCTGGGTGGAAAACTGGTCTTCTCTTTTTCTCCTTTGTTCACACAACAGGCGTAGGCCCTGCAGTCCAGGATTTGAATGACCCCATTGCCTTTTTGTAATCTTCTCTTCCTACACAGGGAGAAAAGGCTGTCACTTCAGAATTAAGAACCTTACACTGTTTTCTTTGGAAAGGAAGTTCTTTTCTGAGGGAGACCAAACCAAAACCAAACTCACTGCTGTTGAGTCAAATCTGATTCATAGCAACCCCTCCTTGGGTTTCTGAGGCAGTATCACTACGGAAGTAGATTGCCTAACCGTCCTTCTGAGGAGTGGCTGGTGGGTTTGAACCTTCAGCTTCAGTGTTGGCATGCTTAAGATTTGGGGCTTTATTTATGCCTATATGTCCTAAAAACTAGCTCCTGTTGTTTTTGTTGTTATGTGCTGTCGAGTCGGACCTGACTCATAGCAACCCCTCCTTAGGTTTCTGAGGCGGTATCACTATGGAAGTAGATTGCCTAACCTTCCTTCCGAGGAGTGGCTGGTCGGTTTGAACCCCCAGCCTTCTGGTTAGCAGTTAGGTGCCTTAGGCACTATGCTACCAGAGCTCCTAAAACTTGCTCCTAGCGACCCAATTTTGATAAGTTCAGTTTCAGGTAGGTTGATCGTTGATTTAGAACTTTCCCCTCTTCTTCCCTTTTCTTCCCACCCACTGCTACCTTGGCATCAGTTGTTTAAGCAATAACTCAAACTCTGGGCTCAAAAAAACACTAGGTTTGCTCTCTGATGATTTGGCCAAAGTGAGATTTCATTAGTGAACACAACCCCTAAATAAACATTCAATACAAGTCAATCACGAAGCTGGGTGTTTGGAGAATACATTTTATTCTATATGGCTGGGGAGACCTGAGGCTTTATCAAAGTAAGAAGCAGATTAAGCGTATAGTGGAGCTGACAAGGGACAAGGTTGTAGTCACTTCTTGGTCACAGCCAGCTACCCAGAGGGACCAAATAGTTGAACCTGTGGGCTTGGGACCATAGTCACAGGGGACATCAAGCTCAATTGGCATAACATACTACATAAAACATTGTTCCACCTCCTAGTTTGGTGAGTAGCGACTGGGATCTTAAAAGCTTGCAAGCAGCTATCTAGATGCAATGATGGGTCTCTCCTCATCCAGAGCAAAGAAGAATGAAGAAAACCAAAGATTCATGGAAAGAATTAGTCCTAGCGACTGGTACACCATGCGATCTGCAGCCTATACAACTATGAGACCAGAAGAACTAGATGGTGCCTAGCTACCAATGTCAACCTCTTGGAGAGGGATCTATGTAGGACATCCTGGATAGAGAGGGAGAACAATGTGGAACAAAACTCAAAATCATTTGGAAAAAAAAGAAAGGGGGCGGGACCAGGTTTGCTGGTCTGATCGAGCCAGGTGGAACCACAGACTATGGGCTTTAGCTGCCCTTCATGTCTGGAATTGAACACATACCTATGGTTTCCAGCCAAACAAAAGACAGGCATATGAGTTGAACATTTAATTGAGGTAGATACATTCCTTGGAGAGAACAATCATGGGAGAAAGAAGGGCTGTTTATGCACAGGGAGACAGCTCAGGGGGCAGGAGGGCATGGAGGGATGGACACAGGGAAGAGGTAACTATGGGGAGGAAGTGGGAGGGGAGCTGTTGCATTGTGGTAAATTGTAGTCAGTGTCATGAGACAAAGTGTATGTGAACTGCTGCATGGAAAGTGAATTTGCTCTGTAAATTTTCACCCAAATCACAAAATAAAAAAATGAAGAAGAAGATTAACTTCTCTGTTCCTCAACTCACAGACTGCCCTGGCTTCTGGCTTGGACGTTTGGTCAGGATGAGCAATGGGTGCATTGAGTGGAAAAGGCTTTTCACCCATTCACACTTTCAGAAGTTTGACTGAGCACCTTTTCTACTTTTGATGGCTCAGGGTGTCCATTAGCTTGGTGTACAGAGAACCGCTCATTCCATTAATGCACCTTGTTCTCAGCAGATGGTATGATTAGGCATACAGGTATGCTAATTGCCAATTGGGAAATATGTGAATTAGCCCCAAAGTGCATTGAGCCAGAATCCACCCAGCTTGGAAAGTTTGTCTGGACTTGTAGGAACTAGAAGGAGCTCTTGTGGTGCAGTAGTTAAAGCATTTGGCTACTAACCAAAAGGTTGGCTGTTCAATCCACCATCTGCTTCACAGGAGAAATATGTGGCAGTGTGCTTCTGTAAAGATTTACAGCCTTGGAAACCTGTGGGGGAAGTTCTACTCTGTCCTATAGGGTTGCTATGAGATGCAATTGACTTGATGGCCCTGGCTTTGTTTTCTGGTTTGGTAGGGACTAGAATGTAACTGTTGTAGGATCAGAAACTATGTCTTAAACTTAACCATTTTTATGCTTCTGAGTCTTATCTATAATTTTGCTCTTCTTTTATGCTAATGGGCCTTTTAAAAATTTCAAGTGTTTCATTCAAGTATGTAAAACATCATTGGCTGCTCTGAGAGATGCTAATATGTATCTAGAAACCTGCAATGATGGGGAAAGTACTATTGGGTTCCTGGCTGGCCCAGGATAGGTGTCTGTTCTTCCTCATTGTTGATGCATAGGGCGTAGGGCAGGAGGCTTCTAAAGGAAGGAAACTGCATTCTTGTTGGGGCTTTTCACCACAGGTCTTGATCCTTGCCCATCCTCTTGGACATTCCTGCTGGAAAAAGAGTTTTCTTATAAAAGGAAAATACACATCCCTCCATGATTCTAGCTGAGGGTTCAAGTTCTCCAGATAAATATTAGCATCTCCAGAGCTGCCACTGATGTCTGACATACACTTACTCCTCACTTATAGACTATCCCGCTATCCAACATTTCATGTGTATGGCAATAGTAAGAAAATCGACTGTCTATTTTGCACATTAATGATATACATCTGGCACCGAGGTATGAGGGGAGAGCAACACTGGCTGTGATGGTTAAGACTATGTGTCAGTTTGGCTAAGTCAGGATTTTCAATGGTTTGGCAGTTATGTAATAATAAAATATGGTAGTTATGAAATAATATAATTTGACAGTATGTAATAATGTGGTCATCCTTCATTTTTGCATAACACTGATTTACATATAATGATGTGGTCTTTGGAACCTAACCATGTTGACAGGTGAGGAGTGGGTGTACTTGAATGAAATACTTGAAGTCTTCAAAGGGCCAATTAGCATTAATGAAGAAAGAATAATTCCAGAAAAGACCCAGAAGCATAAATATGGTAAAGCGTGAGACACAGAAGTTTCTAGCTGAAAGCTCCAGAGGAAGGTCTAGGGAGTGCTGGGGGATGATGGGGGGGGGGGGCAGGACTAGGCACCACTGCAGCCATCTCCTCATCTCCATGGGGTGGCTTTCCTTTAGTTCCTCTTTCTGCAGTCCCTGCTAAGTCACTTGCCATAGTCCAATTGTTTTTTTTTTAAGGGGGATGTGGTAGTTAAATTTGTATGTCAACTTGGCTGGGCCTGGTTGAGTGGCTGGGCAGCTGGTGGTAGTTATTCCCCACGATGAGACTGGCAATCAACTCCATGGTGGGATCTATCACAAGAAGCTGAGTAGGTGCCTTTGGGATGTGGTCTGCTTCCTGTATATAAGGAGAAGCCTTGGGAATAGTCTCTAGCTTATGGCATGCTTGGACCTTGCATGTAGCTGTGTCGTCTTTCAGTAGCCTGCCATGCTCTGCTGACCTTGGGACTTACAATGTACTTGAATTAATGGCCTGCCATGGGTTTTGTAACATCAGGACTGTGCCATTTTATTTGTCAACCTTGGGCTTGTTAGCCTCAGAAGTCAGTAGCTGCCTAAGTGAAGAGATGCCTCTAGTTTCAGTGGGCTGGGAGCAAGAGGCAGAGCTGAAGCCCAAGGTTGAGGGGCTTTCACACAGCCCCTAGAGCCTGGCACTTTGAACTTGGACTTAAAACCTCCAAACTGAGAGAATAAACTCCCATTTCTTCAGCCATCTCATTTGTGGTATATTCTTGTCAGAATGACACCAGGTAACGAGAACGGGAAAAATGAAAAAATTTTGATCACTAGAAGAAATAATTGTGAAAAATCAATCTTGAGAAGCAGAGTGTGGTGATCCTATAGTGCCTATGTACACTACCTTAATGATTTAGAAAAGCTTTATAAGCACCTTTTGGGCTTCCAAGCACCTTGGTTCCCTGTGTATTTCCAAGCAGCAGGTGCCATCTTGGTTTGTGATTCCTTTTCCGGTTGAGTAAGGAAAATAGGACACCATTTACTCCTTGTGATACTCACAACCAATTGGCTTTGTGACTGTGAATCTGATCTTGTTAAACTGATTGGCAGGACTGTGGTGGTGCCCTGCTACCCTCCCAGGGGTTCTGTACCTCTTGCCTCTGGGGAGAACTGCTATCCACTCATCTTACTCCTCCCCTAGGAGGTAGCATCACCCATTTGGAAAGTGGCTTCACTCACTCACACCTGTAATAGAAACCTTAATCCAATCTTTATCAATGGGAATGAGTGTATACAACCAGGCTGCTATCATAGGAATACAGAATGAAACAGTATGTTTAAAAAGAGAACTTCTAAAGGTCTACAAGCAAGATTAGGATCCATGGTGGCACAGTGGTTAAGCACTTGGCTGCTAACAGAAAAGAGTGGCAATTCTAATCCACCAGCCATTCTACAAAGATGGGTCAGTCTGCTTCTGTAAAGATTAGTCATCAAAACCAAACTCGCTGCCACCAAGTTGATTCCAACTCATAGCAAACCCCATTGGGTTTCCAAGGCTACAAATCTTTCCAGAAGCAGATTGCCTCATCTTTCTTCCATGGAGCAGCTGGTGGGTTTGTACCACCAACCATTTGGTTGGTAGCCAAGTGCTTTAACCACTACACCACCAGAGCTCCTTAAAGATTACTGCCTAGGAAACTCTATGGGACAGTTCTATTCTGTCCTATAAGGTCACTATGAGTTGGAATCGACTTGATGGCTGTGGTAGTTAAGGTTGTGTGTCAACTTGGCTGGGCCTGGTTGAGTGGCTGGGCAGCTGGTGGTAGTTATTCCCTATGATGAGCCTGGCAATCAACTCCATGGTGGGATCTACGCTGAGTAGCTGCTTTAGGGATGTGGTCTGCTTCCTAGATATAAAAATCAGCTTTGGGAATGGTCTCTAGCTTATGGTGCTCTTGAACCCTGCGTGTAGTCATGTCGTTGTTCAGCAGCCTGCCATGCTCTGCCTACCTTGGGACTTTCAATGGACTTGAGTTAATGGCCTGCCATGTGGTTTGTTAACATTGGTACTGTGCCTTTTTAGTTGTCAACTTTGGGCTTGTCAGCCTCAGCATCCAGCAGCTGTCTGAGTTAAGAAAACCCTCTAGCTCCAGTGGGCTAGGAGCAGGAGGCAGAGCTGAAGCCCAAGGCTGAGGAGCTTTCACCCAGCCCCTAGAGCCTGGCACTTTGAACTTGGACTTAAAGCCTCCAAACTGTAAGAGAATAAACTCCTGTTTGTTAAAGACATCCCATTTGTGGTATCTTCTGTTAGAGTGGCACTAGATAACCAGAACAATGGCATATAACAACAAAAGCAAAATAAAAATTTGAGCACTTCCACTTGGGGAAGAGCCATAGATTTTTGTTGGAGGAAGGATGGTGTCTTTCCAAGAGAGATGAGGGGTGGGATTTGCTTTAGCATAGGATTCTTTTCCAATACCAGGCCTGAGCTCCAGGGTTCCTGCCCACCTTTGAGAGCTCTTCTGGAATCTGAGTCCTTGAAGTTTATTTTTCAGATGACTTGACTTATAAAGGACTGTAATTGTAGCCCTTGGCAAACTGCCAAATTCCTAGCTGTCTAGTACCATTATGTTCTCTTGGGGTGGCAGGAGGGATGGTTAGGAAAAGAGGGAGTACACCCTGCATTGTTGGCTCTCTGACTAACCCTGAGAGCAGCAGGTCTAAATAATCCGTTTGCTGTTGTCACTTGCCTTCCAGTCAATTCTGACTCATGGTGACTCCTTGTTTGGAAAGTAGAACTGCTCCATAGGGTTTTCAAGGCTGTGACTTTTCAGAAGGAGCTCTAGTGGTACAGTGGTTAAAGTGCTTGACTGCTAACAGAAAGGGTTTTTTTTTTTTTTCAAAATCTTTCAGAAGCAGATCTCCAAGCCTCTCTTCCGAGGTACTCTGGGTAGGTTCAAACCCCTAACCATTGATTGGAAGTCAAGGGCTTAACTCTTTGTGCCACAAAGAATTTTTCTGTCTCTACCAATTTTCATGTAGCTATTGATAATCATTTCAGCTACCATTGTGTTATTTTCCCCCAAGCATGGAGCCAGTTGGAAATCAGCCATTGGGTAGGATATCTTAATCCATTGTAAAATAACATGACCACAAGAATCACTGCTCTCTTCTGACACATTAGGCTGTGTTAGAATGATCGAGTGCAGACCTTTGGGCTGTAAAACTGGCTGTACAATTGTGAATAACTGATTACACAAAAGACCTGTAGGAAAAACTACTGAACATCTCTGCCTTGAATTTCAGTGCATTCCAGAAGGGTAGCTAGCCCCTGCTCTCTTGTGCCAGCTGATGATAAAGTTGTTTAGTAAATACATTGTACACACCACCTGGGTTGATTATTTTCACTTGTAGAAATTTACGGAAAGACATATTTAGCAAGGAGTTCCTGGGTGGTGCAAATGCTTAATGCACTTGACTGTTAGCTGAAAGGTTGAAGGTTGAGGGCCACCCAGAGGCATCTCAGAAGTTAGGGCTGGTAATCTACTTCCAAGAATATCAGCCATTGAAAACCCTATGGAGCACAGTTCTACTTTGACACGTGGGGTCGCCATAAGTTGGAGTAGACTGTATGGAAACTGGGAAGTAACAAAGAATTAAAGTTTACCTGAGTCTGCTTGTGATTTAACTGGCCAGCAGGGCCCAGTGGTAGCAGAGCCTATCCTGACACTGGCTGATACAGGGAGCGCCTGTTGCCCGTCTCCCTCCCACACTATTGTGCTGGCCTCTTACCCTGTCTCCCTGTTTCTAGGTTTCGCATCTGTGATCTACTCATACCATCAATGGATTTATCTTTCTACCATGTGAGACAATCATATTATTCTCCAGTTTGAAAATACTTGTGACTTCCCCAGGCTAAAATCTTGGATTGGACAGACCAAGCCTCTCACTGACTATTCTCATTTGGAAGCTGGACCTTTTGTCCCCAAGGGATAATATGGAGCAGGGAAACTGGTCTTGCGGCTGCTGCTAATTAACTCTCCTCCGATGGGGCTTCTGGATCATGCTGCCCCTAAGACAGTTGAGAAGTGACTGGATGTCTTGTAGTACTTGCCTGTCTTTTCAGATGTTGATTTATGGTCCTCTCATTTATATGGCCTAAGCTTTCATTGAACCAAGGCAAGATCCTCCTCGTAAAGCAGTTTAATTACCAATCAACCTGGGTTATATTTACCCATGGCAAAATGACACCTTGTGGATTTATTTCCTGTGAAAGCATGTGGAGTAAATGTGTGGGGGTGTGAGAGATGAAAGGGGAAAATGTACTCATTGCAGATAAAGAAGAACTAATGAGTTTTATTTGTATGGAGTCCAGTAGGGATAAAAGAAGGACACCTGGTGGCATAGTGGTTAAAGGACTCAGCTACCAACTGAAAGGCATTTCAAATCCACCAGCCACTCTGCAGAGAAAGACGAGGCTTTCTAATTCTATAAAGATTGTTGTTGTTGTTGTTATGTGCTGTCGAGTCGGCCCCGACTATAAAGATTACAGCCTTGGAAACCCTTATGGCGCAGTTTACTCTGTCCTATAGGGTCGCTATTAGTCGGAATCAACTCACTGGCAATGGGTTAGGGTTAAAAGAAGAAGAAGGGCCTGGCAATCTACTTCTGAAAATCAACCAATGAAAGCCTGACTGTCAGATCACAGCCAACCATGGGTATGTTGCAGGACCAGGCAGAGTTTTATTTTGTTGTGCATGGGGTCACCATGAGCTGGGGGCTACCTTGATGGCCACTAACAACACAGGGCTAAAATTAGAAGATGAAGCATCTTTCTAGCCAGCTTGCTGTCTTAGATGTTACTGTCCCTAGCTTTTCTCTGACACAGCCACAGTAAAATTGATCAACCCCAAGATTTAAAAGATGGAGTCCCTAAAACGAAACTCACTGCCGTTGAGTCAGATCCAACTCATAGCAACCCCTCCTTGGATTTCTGAGGTATCACTATGGTAGTAGATTGCCCAACCTTCCTTCCGAGGAGTGGCTGGTGGGTTTGAACTGCCAGCCTTCTGGTTAGCAGTCAAATGCCTTAGGCACCATGCCACCAGAGTTACCAAACAGTTTGTATAGACATTTGCCTAAGTAGTTAAATCCCAGTAACATGTGTCTATTTGCAGAGGAGCAGAGAAAGAACCATGCAAGGTCATTTGTATCTAAATAGAACTCTTTGGCACAAGTGCTGTACCTGTAGCAGATCTAAACCTCCCCAGTTGTTAAAGTGTGGAATCTAGAGTTAGATTGAAGTTTTCATCTTTAAAGTTTTGATCCTTTGGTCAAGTGATTCTTTCCAAGTCTTAGTTTGCTAAGCTTCATGAAAAGCATTTGGTACAATTCTTGGCAAAAGTGAATGCTCAATAAATGTTGATGTGCCATTGAATGGATTCTGACTCACAGGAACCCTACAGTACAGAGTAGAACTGCCCCATAGGGTTCTTCCTAGGCTAAAATCTTTTTTTTTTTTTTTTTCAATTGTGATTTGGGTGAAGATTTACAGAACAAATTCACTTTCCATACAGCAGTTCACATATACTTTGTCTCATGTCATCGACCACAGTTTACCACAATGCAACAGCTCCCCTTCCACTTCCTCCCCATAGTTACCCCTTCCCTGTGTCCAACCCTCCATGCACTCCTGCCCCCTGAGCTGTCTCCTTGTGCATAAGCAGCCCTTCTTTCTCCCATGATGGTTCTCTCCAAGGAGTGTATCTACTTGAGGTAAATGTTTAACTCATATGCCTGTATTTTGTTTGGCTTGAAACCACAGGTGTGGGTTCAATTCCAGACCTGAAAGGCAGCTAGGGGCCATAGTCTCAGTGGTTCCACCTGGCTCTATCGGACCTGGAAACCTGGTCCCCACCTTTTTTTTTCCTCCAAATGATTTTGAGTTTTGTTCCACATTGTTCTCCCTCTCTATCAAGGATCTCCTACATAGATCCCCTACCAAGTGGATGACAGTGGTAGCCGGGCACCATCTAGTTCTTCTGGTCTCATAGTTGTATAGGCTGCAGATTGGATCATGTACCAGTTGCTAGGACAAATTGTTTCCATGAATTTTGGTTTTCTTCATTCTTCTTTTCTCTGAAGGAGGAGAGACCCATCGTTGCCTCTAGATGGCAGCTTGCTAGCTTTTAAGATCCCAGTTGCTACTCACCAAAGTAGGAGGTGGAACAATGTTTTGTATAGTATGTTATGCCAATTGAGCTTGATGTCCCCTGCAACTATGGTCCCAAGCCCGCAGGTTTAACTACTTGGTTCCTCTGGGTATTTGGCTATGACCAAGCAGTGACCACAGCCTTGCCCCTTGTCAGCTGTACTATACACCTGGGAATTCTGATCATTCACATAAACTTATAGGGCCATTGTCTGCCAACCCTATATATGTTCTTGGATACACTCCCCATTTCATAGACATACCTAATCGTTTAGCCTGTCCACCCGTCTATCCATCCATATACCCATGTTTGCCTTCACTGACAACGCAGTACTGTATGTGCAAAAGGGTTCATCTTTGTTGTCTGTACCTCCCATGTACCTCTCTATGTCTTTCTCATCTTCAATGCTGCTAGACTAAAATCTTTACAGAAGTAGATTACCAGGTCTTTTCTCCCATGTAGCGGCTGGTGGATTTGAATTGCCAACGATTTGGTTAGCAGCCAAGTGCTTAACCATTGTGGTACCAGGTCTCCTCAATAAATGGTAGATGCTATTATGTTGTTGTTATACAAAAGAACCTGAAATAGGGTCTTGTCTGCATACAAAAACTTTGACGGTTCTCACTTAATTATCCATGTACTTTAATGGGAATGCCAGTTAAAACTGTATGTGGTCTTTATTACATTTTATGTTGTTGGTTGATGGACTTTTTAGAAGCAGTTCTTTCAATGACTCAAAGGAAAAAGTGAGTCAGTAGCACAATTTTAGAGAAAATGTAGATTAAGTGTTAGTTAAGACTGAAACCCTACTCACTTTCAGAGAGTATAGTTTAAAGACACATTTTACTTAGAGTATATCTAGAATTAGAACAGAAGCCACATAAAAGAAATAAAGAAGAAACCTAGAAGGAGGCAAGTGTTAAAATTAGGCAAGTCTGGCATAAGAAGAATTAAAAAAAAAAAAAATCCAAAAAACAGAAAAACTAAGAGTCAAAAAATTATGTGGAACCAGTTTTGAGAAGAAATTGAATGCTGTTTTGGGGTTCTTCAGAGTTCTGTATACTTTAGTGTTGGTGGTCAGATTCTTCTATTTCCTGTCTAATTCTCCTCATAGAAATAGTCAAACAAAAGGAGGGTTTAAAACTATAATTAGAACTCCCTTCTGGGATATTTTCTGTCTATAACATTGCTCTCTTTTCCACTATCAGGTGAAAATGAAATCCTTGCAACTCTGAATGCCATTTCCAGCAAAAACCAGATTTGGAGATCATATATTGGCATGGGCTATTACAACTGCTCAGTGCCACAGACAATTGTGCGGAACTTACTGGAAAACTCAGGATGGTAACATATTTTTCTTTTTTGGGGGACTGGGCTTTAAAGAACAGAAATATATTCTTTCATAGTTCAGAAGGATAAAGTAAAAATTCAGGGTGTGGCTGTAGGGGGAGGTCCTTCCTTGCCTATTTCAGCTTCTAGTAGCTGCTGGCGATCCTTGTAGATGCATTTGTCTCATTCTGGCTTCCTCTTCTCCCTATGTGTGTTTCTGTGTCCATTCTTCTCTTTTTAGAACTCAGAAGTGATTAGATTTAGAACCCAAACTAATTTATACAACATTCCAAACAGGATCATATTTATAGGTATAGGCTTCAGGATTTCAATACATATTTTGGGTGTATGTGTGGGGGACACACCACACAATTCAATGTGTAACAGGTGTGAGTAAGTAACTTTAACTTGTGGTACTACCAATTGCCCCTGAGTCATTTCCAACTCATGATGACTCCATTTGTGTCAGAGGAGGACTGTACTCTATAAGATTTTCAGTGGCTGATGTTTTGGAACTAGAGAGACAAGCCTTTCTTCTGATGCTCTTCTAAGTGGGCTCAAACCTTCAACCTCTCAATCAGCTGCCAAGTGCATTAACTATTTATATCATCCTTGGGATCCTAATTTCTAGTAGGACCATTACGTGAGGTCAGAGTAAGTCGTTGTTTTTGTGATTCAAAGATATTTCTAGCAAGATGTTTTTCAGGTGAGCATACTGTATATAAGAAATCATGGAATTACTTCCATAGGAGTTCTTGAAATAACACAAGTGTATGTCCAAAGGAAGGAGTCCTGGTTGTGCAACGCTTAAGAGCTCAACTTCTAACTGAAGGGTTGACAGTTCAAACCTACCCATTGATCCTAAGGGAGAAAGACCTAGTGATCTGCTTTCTTAAAGATTGCAGCCAAAAACCGTGCTATGGGGCAATTCTACTCTGTCACATGGAATCACTGAGTAAGAATTGACTCAATGACACCCAACAACAACAACATGCCTGCAGTGCAGTGAGTTACTTAATATGGCCCTTCTAGCCATAGTCCTTCCTAACTCCCACCAAGTGATTGGGTATTGTTGTTATTGTTGTTATGTGCCGTCGAGTTGGACCCGAATCATACCGACCCCTCCTTGGGTTTCCGAGGCAGTATCACTACGGAAGTAGATTGCCCAACCTTTCTTCCGAGGAGTGGCTGGTGGGTTTGAACCGCCAGCCTTCTGGTTAGCAGTCAAGTGCCTTAGGCACTATGCTACCAGAGCTTCTAAGTGATTGGGTAGAACTATGCAAATAAGGGGCTTGTAGCCCATCAAGGGGATTGAACAGCTTGCTAATAATGCAGATAAAGTGCATGGCATTCTTGTGGGCATGGAACTAGGCAAATAAGGTATATGGAATCCTAAAGAGGGATTGGTCAGTTTTGCCATCCCGCTAGTCTTAAAAGATCCAATCCCAGAGCAGAGAGGGGGCTACTACAATCAAAAAGGAGAGACAGGAGCGTAGCACATCCTTTGGTCCCTACATCTTTGCACTGGGAACCTCCTAGACCCAGGAGTCAGAGACTTGTAAAACCAGAGACAATGAGAGACTGCAAGAAGCAGAGGCAGAAGAACTGGGAGATTGATACAAGACAATACAGTGGGCTTCCTGGCCCATGGAAAGAGAGAGCTAAGCACCTTCAGGCCAAGGCTTACTAGCAGAATGAGGTGCCTCCAGGAACTTATTGGTGGAGCTAAAGGTCTCTGTAACACTTGCTCGAGCAGGGCAGAGGCCAGGCCAGCCCAAGTGGCCTGAGGCGCCTGCCTCTTGGTATAGCTGAGAAGAAGCTGTGCTGACCAAAAAACTGTATCCTGAGTTATTTCTACTCCTAAATTGTAACTTGGTAGTTCCGTAATAAACCCCATAATCTTGAGTACTGTCTGATTTCTGTGTGACCATTGCAATGAATTACTGAACCCAGCAGAGAAGTAGAGAGTGCCATGAGAAAGATGGTTAGTGTCAGAATTGGTTAAAAAAAAAAAAAAGTTGTAGAGAAGTGGTATGCCTTGGGCTGTTGATCTTGATCCTCCTAACTAGAGGAGGTCAGATGCTACCTCTATGGCATTTTTATAAATGCCCAAAGCCATGAGTCTTAAAAATTTGCTGAGTACTTTGTATCTTTTATCTACTTTTCCACAGTGCAAGTGCAGTCATGGTTGGTAAGAGCTTGGCCCTAATGTAGTCATTTGTGTCATCAATTTAGAGCCAAGTCTTTGGGCTTCATCACTTTTCTTCTTTTTTTTTTTTTTTTTGTTTACAACATTTATTTGTGACAAAAACCCACTGTCATCCAGTCCACTCTGACTCGTAGCAACCGCCATTGGGTTTCCAAGGCTGTGAATCTTTACAGAAACAGGTTGCCTCATCTTCTTTAGTGGAGCAGCTGGTGGGTTGGTGTTTTGGTTTTGTAGTACTGCTCTAACAGAAAAATACCACAGGTGGGTGACTTTAACAAATGGATTTATTCTCTTACAGTTTAAGAGTCTAGAAGTCCATGTTCAAAGTGCCAGATCTAGGGACTGAGTGAAGGCTCCTCAACCCTGGGCTTCAGCTCTGCCTCTTGTTCCCAGCCTATTAGAGCTGGAGGTGTCTCTTCACTCAGGCAGCTGCTGGCTGCTGAGGCTGACAAACCCAAGATTGACAAGTAAAATGGCACATCACAAGATTATCAAGCAATATGGCAGGCCATCAATTCAAGTCTATTAATAAACAGTAGCAAGGTTGGCAGACAACATGGCAGGCCATTGAGATGAAGACTTGATTACATGCAGGGTCCAAGCATGCCAAAAAGCTCCCCAACCTTTCTCAACGCTGACTTCTTATATACTCGAAGCAGATCATATCCCTAAAGCAGCTACTCAGCTGCTCAGGTAGATTCCACCATGGAATTGATTACCAGTGTCATCATGGGGAATAACTACATCCAGTTGCCCAGCCACTCAAAATCAGGCCCAGCCAAGTTGACACACAACTACCACAATTCCACCACTTGTCAACTTGGCATCTGTCACAGGGCCTCATCACTCTTGCATTGTATCTTTGTACAGAGCTTTTTATTGCAATGTGCTCTGCTTCTTTTCTTAAAGATTATTTTATTATGATAAACATATATGTTGTTGTTGTTGTTGTTATGTGCCGTCGAGTCGGCCCCGACTCATAGTGACCCCTCCTTGGGTTTCCGAGGCAGTATCACTACGGAAGTAGGATTGCCCAACCTTCCTTCCGAGGAGTGGCTGGTGGGTTTGAACCGCCAGCCTTCTGGTTAGCAGTCAAGTGCTTTAGCCACTAAGCTACCAGAGCTCCTGATAAACATATATATGTGTATATATATATATATATATGCATATATAACACAACATTTGCCAAGTCAACATTTTTTACATGCACAATTCAGTGACATTCAACATGTTCATCATGTTATATAACCACCATCGTTAACCATTTCTAATACACTACTACCATTAAGAGAAGCTCAGTATCCCCTACGCAAAAATGACTCCCCCTTTCCCTCTCCCTCATACCCCCACTAGAAAATTTGGTCTCTATAGATACCATTTGCCCACTTGTTGAGTGCTATCAAGCTGATTTTTGGCTCATAGACAACACCATATGATAGAACAGAACTGCACCATAGGATTTTCTAGACTGTAATCTTCACAGGTGCAGATTGCCAGGCCTTTCTCTCATGGAGCTGTTGGGTGGGTTAGCAGCCAAGCTCTTAACTGTTGTGCCACCAGAGCTCCTTCCTATAAGTGGGATCATACAATATTTGTCTTTTTGTGATTGAGGTTTTTCACTGAGCATAATGCTTTCAAGATTTACAGTGTCTTCAAGATTCCATAATTTTCGCAAGATTTCAAGATGCTACATTGTAGCATTACGTTTTTAAAAATTAATAAAAGAACAGGAAAGAATAACTGTCTAAGAACTACTTTTTCTGCTTTTATGAGATATAGAGCGTGGCTTCTTTCCCACTGTGGTGCTGCTAGAAATTTGAATGGTAAACTCTAAGTTGGATTTAAAAAGAAAATGGCCTGTCTCTCTTTCCTCTTAGGAAAAATAAATAAATAAGCCTCAAACATCCATGAATGGGCTACCACAGCCTGGCTGTCTGAGTCTTGGCTCACAGCCTGGCTCTTGGTGGCCATACAGAATATTCCCCATATTGCCTTCTGCCTGTGAGCGAATGTGTTCATTCACTGTGGGAGCAGCCAGCGTTCCGAGAGAGAGCTAGACCATGTTCTGTTCTTTTCAGTCCCAGTTTTGAGGTGCATTTAAAATATTGTTCCTTTTCATACTGCAATAGCTGATCTGGACCAGGGATGATACTGTACCACTTGGTGCTGATAGAGAGGATCAGGCACATGTGGGAGGGTAGACTTCACATTATCACCCTTCTGAATGGTTTCCATAGAGACGGAACCAACAAATTCCGGCAACGTGAGGTGAAAATAAATGGATAACATAGCTCTGAAAGAATAAAACAATTTGGGCTCTTAAAAGAAAATGTACATCAGGTCCAAAATATATTTTATGGGCTCCACTTGTCCAAAATTTTGACTCTTGATAACATCAGTCACTAATAACAGAACATTGACACTTTCCTTGTGGCTATTTCTGTTTTGTGTGATTTTGGCACCAGGATAAAAATGAGAGGATCTCATGAATGTCCTACTACCAAGAGCCCCTCCCCTTCTTTCCCCATTCTGAGAGAAAGTTGCAGCCAAAATGATAGAGCACACTGATTATTTTGGAATAATCAAAGTATCCTCTTTGAGGTGGACTGAATGTTTTCTTGCCTGTGTAGATACATTTATAAAATACTAAAATACACTTCAAAACAAACTAGTTGAGTTAAATTGTCAATTTGAGCATAGGAACTATAGATTACAGACACATTTGCTTAATCATTATGCTTTGCCTAGCCTGGAGTTTGGGGATTGTGGCTGATTTTATTTTCTTAATAGTTATCTGAGTTTCCCAACTTTTTACAGTGAACATGTGTAATATAAGTGTGTGTTGGGGGAGTAGTGGATACATCCTGACACATAGAAAGTGGTAAATAAATGGTAGCTGGTGTCTTTAACATTTAGAACATAGCAATAAAAAGAAAATGAAAGTTACTGTAGATTATACCACCCAGAGAAAACCACCTTTTTTTAAAAAAAAAAAATTTATTGTGATTTTGGTGAAAGTTTACAGAGCAAATTCATTTTCCATACAGCAGTTCATACACACTTTGTTTCATGACATTGACTGCAATTCCCCACAGTGTAACAGCTCTCTTCCTACTTTCTCCCTGTAGTTACATCTTCCCTGTGTCCTTTCCTATGCATTCCTGCCCCCTGAGCTATCTCCCTGTGCAAATACTGCCCTTGTATTCTCCCATGATTGATTGTTCTAAGGAGTGTATCTACCTGATATAAATTTCACCCTATATGCCTGTCTATTCTTTGGCTGGAAGCCACAGGAGTGAGTGAGTTCAGTTCCAGAACTGAAGGGTAACTAAGGGGTCATAGTCTTGGGGGTCTCATTAGGTTCTATCAGACCAGTAAAACTGGTCTTTCTTATGAGTTTGATTTTTGTTCTACATTATTCTCCCACTCTGTCCAGGATCTCCCGTTCTGTGTGGTTGACAGTGGTAGCTGGGAACCATCCAGTTCCTTTGGTCTCATGGTCCCTTGGACTAATTGTTTCCATGTGCCTTTGGTTTTCTTTATTCTTCTTTGCTCTGGATGAAGAGAGACCCATTGTTGCATCTAGATGACTGCTTATAAGCTTTTACGATCCCAGTCACTACACACCAAAGTAGGATCTACAACAATGGTTTTGTGTGGTATGTTATGTTCATTGAGCTTGATGTTCCTTGGGACCACGGTCTTGAGCCTACACGTCCAACAACTCACTCTCCATCCAGGTGGTTGACTGTGCCTTAGAAGTTATCATAACTTTTCCCACTGTTAGTTCTAGTCATATGTACAGAGAAAACCACTTTTAACATTTCAGTCCACTTACTCCTTTTTAAAAATTTATAAAAATGGTATCATAGAACTTTAAATTAGAAATATCCCTGAAGTCTTCTTTAACCCAAACAACAATGTTAATTAGTAAAGAATGTCTGCCTTGAGCATCATGCTCTTTTAAGACCTATCTACATGGGATTAAATTGACAATAGCAACTCAAAAGATCAGATGGGGAACACTGCTAGATAGGTAGACACAAGTAGGGATTTGAGTGGAGGGAAGGGCAATGTACCAAAAGTGAGTGCCCAACACAGTGGCACTGAGGAAGAGGAAGACACAGAGAGGTACACATGTTGTATGTACCTCTATCTAGCAACGTTCCCTCTCCTCCCCTTCATCCCTGGTAACCAATAAAGAATGTTTCCTTCCATATATAAACCTTTCCTTGACTTTTTACAGTAGTGAACTAATACAGTATTTGTCCTGCTGTGATTGACTTTTTTCACTCAGCATAATGTCCTCCAGGGAGCTCTAGTAGCATAGTGCCTAAGGCACTTTACTGCTAACCAGAAGGCTGGCAGTTCAAACCCACCAGCCACTCCTCGGAAGGAAGATGGGGCAATTTACTTCCGTAGTGATACGGAAACCCAAGGAGGGGTCACTATGAGTCGGGTCCGACTCGATGACACATAACAACAGCAACAACAACGTCTTTCAAGTTCATCCACGCTATGCGATGTTTCACAGACTCTAGATTATTCTTTAGTGTTGTGTAGTATTCTACTGTGTGTATCTACTATAGTTTGGTAATTCATTCTTCTGTTGATGGGCACTTAGGTTGTTTCCATATCTTTGATGTGAGTAGTGCCATGATGAACATGAGTGTGGATATATCTGTTCATGTCCTGGCTCTCACTTCTTTAGGATACATACTTCATAATGGGATTGCTGATTCAAAGGGTATTTCTATTGCCAGCTTTTTAAGGAATTGCCATACTGATTTCCACAGTGGTTGTATCATTTGACAGTTCCATCAGCATATGAGGGTCCCAAACTCTCCACATCCTTGCCAGCATTTGTTGTTTTCTGTCTTGTTGAACTTTGCTATTAGTGCTGGGATGAGATGATATGTCATTGTTTTTATTTGCATTTCTTTCATGGCTAATGATCGAAAACATTTCTACATGTGTTTGTTGGCTGCCTGAGTGTTTTCTTAGGTGAAGTATCTATTCATGTCTTCTGCCCATTTTTTTTTTTTTAATTGTGATTTGGGTGAAATTTTACATAGCAAATTCACTTTCTATACAGCAGTTCACATACACTTTGTCTCATGACATTGACCACAATTCACCACAGTGCAACAGCTCCCCTCCCACTTCCTCCCAACAGTCACTTCTTCCCTGTGTCTATCCCTCCATGCACCCCTGCCCTCTCAGCTGTCTCCCTGTGCATAAACAGCCCTTCTTTCTCCCATGATTGTTCTCTCCTAGGAGTGTATTTATCTCAGGTAAATGTTCAACTCCGATGCCTGTCTTTTGCTTGGCTGGAAGCCACAGGTGTGGGTTCACTTCAGACCTGAAGTTAGGGACCATAGTCTCAGTGGTTTCACCAGGCTCTATCAGACCAGCAAACCTGGTCCCTCTTTTTTTTTTTTCCCAAATGCTTTTGAGTTTTGTTCCACATTGTTCTCCCTCTCTATCCAGGGTCCCCTACATAGAGCCTCCTCTGAGTGGTTGACATTGGTAGCCAGGTACCATCTAGTTCTTCTGGTCTCATAATCATATATGCTGAGGCTCGCATGGTATCCCAGTCTCTAGGACTAATTCTTTCCATGAATCTTTGGTTTTCTTCATTCTTCTTGGTGCTGGATGAGGAGAGACCAATCATTGCATCTAGATGGCTGCTTGCAGGCTTTTAAGATCCCAGTTGCTACTCGCCACAGTGGGAGGTAGAACAATATTTTGTGTAGTATGTTATGCTAATTGAGCTTGATGTCCCCTGTGACTATGGTCCTGAGCCCACAGGTTCAACTACTCGGTCTTCTGCCCATTTTTTTAAATTTGATTGTTTGTCTTTTTGTTGTTGAGGTATTGGAGTTTTCTTTAAATTTTCGAGTTAAGTCCCTTTTCATATATGTCACTGCTGAATATTTTTTCCCAAGCTATAGGTTCTCTAATTACTCTTTTGGAGGAGTCTTTTGAAGCACATAAAAATTTAATTTTTAGAAGGTCCCAATCATCTGGCTTCTCTTCTGCTGTTGGTGCATTTTGAATTATGCTTGCTAATCTATTTATGCCATACATTTTGGCCCCTAAGTTTGCCCCCATTTTCCTTTGATGAACTTTATAGTTTTAGGTTTCACATTTAAGTCTTTGATCCATCCAGAGTTACTTTTGTGTATGATGTGAGGTATGGATCTTGTTTCATTTTTTCTGCGAATGGACATCTAGTTTTGCCAGCACCATTTGTGAAAGACACTATCTCTTCCCCATTTAATGGATTTTGGCCCTTTGTCAAAGGTCAGCTGACCATAGTGGATAGATCTATTTCTGGATTCAGTTCTGTTCCACTGGTCTATGTGTCTGTCATTGTACCAATACCAGGCTGTTTTAATTACTGTGGCTGTATAGTAGTAGGTTTTGAGATTGGGGAGTGAGATCACCTATTTTGTTTTTCTTCTTCTTCAATAGTGCTTTGCTTTTCCAAGGTCTCTTTCCTTTCCATTTAAAATTAGTGATTGGTTTTTCCATATCCTTAAAGAATGCTGATGGAATCTGAAATCTCATATAGCTACTTCTTAAAAGAGGATATTGTTCAAGGCAGACCTTTTTTACTACTTAGGCTAAACTGTTGTTGAGTTTTAATTTGACTTCAGGGGACGTTTTTGGTTTCAGGTTTAAAGAATATATTGGGAAATAGTTTCAGCCCGTTTCTCCTCAGATCCCTTTGTTGCTTGCATGCACCATGTATCGTGTGCCGGGTCATTCCAGTTCACTAACCACTCACAATTGGCCAACCAATTTACAGTTGCCTAGCCAGGCTGTTCAAGGAGTTGATTGAAGCAGAAATTCACTCTGCTGAAAACACACATGCACACACACACAGTTACTCCAAGAAAAGGTTCAGGAAATTATTCCAAGGTTTTGACTTTGTACTGCTTGGCAACACAAGCTCTCCATGCCTTCCCCCAGAGTAAGAAGAGATTGAAATTATACTTTATTTAAAAACTTACCAAAAACAAAAGATGGATAGAAATATCCTGAAAGTTATTCTGAACATGAAGCAGAGTAGAAGGAAAAGGGCTTGAAAAAACAACTCAAATCATGTCTGACTCAGGGCAGTATTTGCACAGGGAGATAGCTCAGGGGGCAAGAATGCATAGGGAGGGATACAAGGAAGAGGTAACTACAGAGCAGAAGTGGAAAGAGAGCTGTTACATTGTGGGGAATTGCAGTCAATGTCACAAAACAAAATATATAGGAACTGCTGTATGGAAAATGAATTTGCTCTGTAAACTTTTATCCAAATCACAATAAAAATTAAAATAAAAAAAAATAATTTAGGGAAAAAAAAACATTGTCTGGCTTGGGCATACAGAAACAATAGAGATATGACCCACACTTGAACTGTTTCTGATGAGAGTCAGAGTGAATGGAGCTTAGGTGAGAAGGTAGCAGCTCTGTCATTGGTCCTCAGTCACCCTCAATCCTATTACCCTATTTCATTTTCTTTAAAACATGTAGCATTCTAAAATGACTGCAGTTATTTGCTATCTTTTATTCCCCACTAGAAGGAGCCATAGTGGCTAAGACACTTGCCTGCTAACCAGACGGCTGGCGGTTCAAACCCACCAGCCACTCCTCGGAAGGAAGGTTGGGCAATCCTACTTCCGTAGTGATACTGCCTCGGAAACCCAAGGAGGGGTCGCTATGAGTCGGGGCCGACTCGACGGCACATAACAACAACAACAACAACAGAAGGAGCCCTGGAGGCACAATGGTTATGTGCTTGGTTGCTAACTGAAGGATCAGCAGTTCAAATCTATCAGCATCTCAGCAGGAAAAAGATAGGCAGTCTGCTTCCATAAAGACGACAAGCCTTGTAACCCTATGGGGCAGTTCTAGTCTATCGCTGGGGTTACTATGAGTCGTGATCAACTTGACTCACATGACAACAGCCAACAACGGCAGCAGCATTTCCCTCTAGAGTATATTCTTGAGGTCAGGAGCTGTATCCATTTTGCTTATGTGTCACCAGAACCTCTAAGAGGTCTTGGCATTTATTAGGGTCTCAGTAAACATTTCTGGAAGGAGTAAATGTATGGCGGAATTTAAAAAAAGGATGGAGGAATTAAATCGGTATATCACACACTGAAAGCCTAATAATTACCTAGTAACTGGAGATTAGAATTTATATCTATACTGCCTTCTAATCTGCCCATTTGTATCCCTGACTTTAATAGTAGTGCAGTTAACTTCCATAGTCTTAATAATTGATTAACGAAAATCCTCACATTGAACTTCTCTTGATTAGTATAAAACAAAGATTTAAAAAGAAAAAAAAAGATTTTGAGTATTAGATTATTAGATTCTGGGATGCTTTTCTATTGTAAATTTGAATGAGGTGAATTTTTATCTGGACAGAAGATAATAGGAAGTGAGATTTCTATTTATTCTACTGTAGGTAAACTCCAGTAGACTTTAAGAGCCAGCTTACAATAACACATACATACAATACAATCATTAAGTAGAAACGTAAGATTTAAAAATGTTATTAGTTGCCATCAAGTTGATTCCAACTCACCGAGCCCTCCTCTGTGCAGAGTAGAAGGGTTTCATAGGGTTTGCAAGGCTACGTCAGAAGCAGATCATCAGACATGTCTTCTGAGGCACATCAGGGTGGATTTGAACCATGAACTCTTTGGCTAGGAGTTGAGGGCTTAACCATTTTTTCCACCCAGGGAAGAGGAATAGAAAAGTAAGTATTGTTCATTCCCAAACCAAGGATAATATTGTTACTACAAACAGACCTGTCTTGGAGGAAGCACAGCTAGAACACTGCTTAGAAAAGAGGATGGAGACTTCATCTTGCTTACTTTGGACATATTATCAGGAGGAACCAATCCCTGGAGAAGGACATCATGCTTGGTAAATTTAAGGGTCAGCAAAAAAGAGGAAGACCTACCTTATGGATTGCCATAGTGGCTGCAACAATGGGCTCAAACATAGCAATGATTCTGAGGATGGTGCAGGACTGGGCAGTGTTTTTGTGCGTGTGTTGTGTGTGTGTGTGTGATTTAGGTGAAAGTTTACAGACCAAATTCCTTTTCCATTCAACAGTTCATACACATTCTGTTTTATGACATTGATGGCAATCCCCACAAAGTAACAGCTGTCTTCCCACTTCCTGCCTGTGGTTACCTTTTCCCTGTGTCGTCCTTTCCTGTGTATTCCTGCCCTGTGAACTGTCTCCCTGTGCAAAAGCTGTCCTTCTGTTCTCCCATGGTTGATTGTTCTAAGGAGTATGCTTACTTGGTGTAATTGTTCACCTTTTAGGCCTGTCCATTGTTTGGCTGGAAGCCATGGGAGTGAGTTCACTTCTAGGCTTGAAGGGTAACTAGAGTTCATAGTCTCAGGGGTTTCACCATTCTCTATCAGACCAGTAAACCTGGTCTTTTTTTGTGATTTTGAGTTTTGTTCCATATTTTCCTCCCACTCTATCCAGGATCTCCAATTTTGATCCTTTTTTTTAGGAGTTGGCAGTGGTAGCTGGGTACCATCTAGTTCTTCTGGTCTCAAGATCATGTAGGCTGAAGTCTGCATGGTCCACTAGTCCCTCAGACTAATTGTTTCCACGTGTTTCTAGTTGTCTTCATTCTTCTTTGCTCTGGACAAGGAGAGATCAATTACATCTTAGATAGCTGCTCACAAGCTTTTAAGAAGCCAGTCTCACCAAAGTAGGATGTAGAACAATGTTTTTGTGTAGTATGTTATGCCAATTGAGCTTAATGTTCCCTGTGACCACAGTCCTGAGCCCGTGGCTCCATCTATTCACTCCTTCAAAGTGTTTGGCCATGGCTAAGAAGTTATCATAACTTTGTCCTGTTAGCTCTGTTATGTATATGGACATTCTTGTAGCACATACAAATATGTATGTAGAACCATCATCTGCCAGACTGTTGTATGGTCATGGGTATATTCCATTTTGTCTACCCATACCTGATCATTTTGTTTGTCTACCAATGTATCCACTTGTAGATTAAGATTTGTTACCACTGATAATGCAGTACTGTATATGTAAAAATGTTTACCTTTGTTGTCTGTACCTCTTGTGCCCCTCTCCTTGTCTTTCTTTTTCTTAGTGTTATTGTGGGCAGTGTTTCATTCTAACATACATGGGGTTGCTATGAGTTGGAATCAACTTGAGGGCACCTAACAACAACATTTTAACTAAGCTTCCTTACAGAGTCCAAAAGGAGAGCTTACTGATTTGTTCTCTAATTCTCCTGAAGGGAGACAGTATTGAATTCTAAAATGAAGACATTTTGGGAGTTTCTCTGGACAGCAAAGTCACAGTTTGGACTTGAGCCTCTTGTTTCTCCCACAGGATCACCCAGTATACTCCGTACCAGGCAGAGGTGTCTCAGGGCAGGCTGGAGAGTTTACTCAACTACCAGACCATGGTGTGTGACATCACAGGCCTGGACAATGCCAATGCATCCCTGCTGGATGAGGCAACAGCAGCAGCTGAGGCAATGCAGTTGTGCCACAGGTGAGGTCAGCCTCAGATGGGGATTCCCTCAGGGTGATGACGTCCTCCGGTCTCTCCTGCCATCCCAGTTAGTCAATGTCCAGTGAAGTCTGTCTATCTACCTGTCTGCCACTTTCTATTTCACTGTCTCTCTCAGGCACACATATACTTGTATGAGACACATTGTATCAGCTAGGGCATTGTTGCTAGCTGCTGGTAACAAAAACAACAGAAATAACAGTGGCTTAAATGAGCCCTTGGAATCACTGGGTGATGCAAACAGTTAACACTGCCCAGCTGCTAACTGAAAGGCTGGAAGTTTAAGTCCACCCAGAGTTGCCTTGGGAGAAAGACCTGGTAATCTGAAAAATCAGCCATTGAAAACCCTATGTTCTATTCTGACATACGTGGCATTGCCCTGTGTTGGAGTTGACTTGAAGGCAACTGACTTGCTGTTAAATAAGCCATTATTGTATATTGCTTAACATTATGTAAGAAAGATGTTTTATTTTCTCTTATGTGTTTTTAGTCGAGGGGTGTATGACAACTCCAAAATACCATCAAAGATCAATGTACCTCTTTCTCTGACTTCTTTAATGTGACCTTTAATGTGAAGCTTTCATCTTCATGGTCACAAGGTGACTGCTGGAGCTCTAGCAGTGACATCTACACTCAGGAAAAAGAAAAGGGAAAGGGTAAAGGGTGCTTATAGCTAAATAATCCCCTGCTAAAAAATTTTATGGAAATTGATATTCAACGTCTGCATTTTGTTGGCCGCCTCTTCTTGCAAATGAGATGGGGAATTTTTTTTTTTTTTTTTAATTTTTTAAGATGGGCACGTGCTGCCCTTTATACATTGGAGTTCTGTTATTAATCATGAAAAGGAGAATGGATAATGGGTAGAAACTAGCAGTTTGTAAAACAGATATAATTATATCCTTTTTTGAAGAGTATCGTTCTTATATCATACTTAATGTTTTAGAGCCTATTATTATTTCCTATTCAACAATATATTGTGAATGTTTTCCATCTCTTCAGTCAGCTTTCTAGAATGTGACTTTTAATGACTACGTGGTAGTACTCACTTGCATAATTTATTTAACCTCATCCCTGTTGGTAGATGTTTGGTTTTTTCTCCCTTTTTGTATACTTATTAGCAATACTTTATGAGTATCCTTTGTCAAAACTTCTGATTATTTCCTGAGGATACATTTTCCCAAGGATACATTTGAAGAAGTGGAATTACCAGATCATGGTGAATAGTTAACAACTACTTCACCTTCCTTAATCCTCTCTGTTGTGTGTACTTTTATGCTTACATTCATAGTACATGTATCTGAGGATTATGCTCCTGAGCCTAGTGCCCATGGAAGCCCCTTTTGGCTTCCAGGGACTAGAGGAGACACACAAAATCACACCACAGGTCTGGAGATCTGCATGTGCCTCCTCAGCCACAGGTTCCTCTGCTTCCTGAGCAGGTGACTCTGAGTGTTGGTTCCGGCTCTCCCTCCATTCCCTGAATTACAGCCACATAGGAATGCCATCTGCCTATCCCTCTAATTATTATTCTCCGCTCTTTACTCATGTCATCTCACTCTTCCTCATTCCCATCCTTTCACATCTCTCCCATCCTCCCTCTGCCTATCTGCCTATTTTTCTGAGCAAAAGCTTTCATTTCATACTTGAGGAAGCTGAAGACATCCTGAGCTGCTTAGTGTTAATGGGCTAATCACATTCTGTAAATGCTTGGCTTGCTTCCATCTGCTAACTTCCATTCCTTTGGGCCTGTACTTAGTCTTACTTTTGAAAGGTAGCCTGAAGAGCTTCATTTCTGGAATGATAGTTATCTGGCCTTTTATGTAAAAGGGTAAAATCCCTTTTTTTTCTATGGAAACTCCACTATGAAAAAATGCAAAAGAGTTTTAAATAACAGTGGAATTTTACTTTATTAGGAAAACTGTATTGTTTGGTACTGAAGGAAGAAGTTGAAGCTACACTGAAGGAACTGACGAAAAACAAGCCTCCAGGAATTGAAGAATAGTCATTGAGATATTTCAACAAACAATGCCACACTGGAGGTCTTACTCATGTATGCCAAGAAATTTGGAAGACAGTTACCGGGCCAACTGATTGGAAGAGATCTGTATTTGTACCCATTCCAAAGAAAGGTGATCCAACAGAATGTGGAAATTCTGATATTGTGAACAATATCATTAATATCACAAGCAAATAAAATCTTGCTGAAGATAATTCAAAAACGATTGCAGCTGTTTGTTGACAGGGAACTTGCAGAAATATATGCTGGATTCGGAAGACAACGTGGAACAAGGGATATCATTCCTGATGTCAAATGGTTCTTGACTGAAAGAAAAGAATAACAGAAAGATGTTTACTTGTGTTTTATTGACTATGCAAAAACATTTGACTATGTGGAACATAACAAATTATGGATAACATTAAGAAGAATGAGAATTCCAGAACACTTAATTGTACTCATAAGGAACCTGTACATAGACCAGGAGGCTGTTACTTGAACAGAACAAGGGGATACTACATAATTTAAAATCAGGAAAGGTGTGTGTCAGGGTTGTATCCTTTCACCATACTTATTCAATCTCTATACTGAGCAAATAATCCAAGAAGCTGGACTATATGAAGAAGAACGTGGCATCAGGATTGGAGGAAGACTCATTAACAACCCGTGATATGCAGATGACAAAGAAGTGTTTGTTGGAAGTGAAGATGACTTGAAGCACTTACTGATGAAGAGTAAAGACTATAGTCTGCAATATGGAGGATACCTCAACGTAAAGAAAAGGAAAATCCTCCAAATGGACCAATAACCATCATCATGATAAATACAGAAAAGATTGAAGTTATCAAAGATTTCATGTTACTTGTGTCCACAATCAACACCAATGGAAGCAGCAGTCAAGAAATCAGATCTTGTATTGCACTGGGAAAATCCGCTGCTGAAGACCTCTTTAAAGTGCTGAAGAGCAAAGATGTCACTTTGAAGACTAAGGTGCACCTAACCCAAGCCATGGTATTTGCAATCACCTCATACACTTGTGAAAGCTGGACAGGAATAAAGAAGACCAAAGAAGAGTTGATGCTTTTGAGTCGTGGTGCTGGAAATAATAACCAAAGTACCATGGGCTGCCAGAAGAAAGAACAAATCTGTCCTGGAAGAAGTGCAGCTGGAATGCTCCTTGGAAGCAAGAATGGCCAGACTTCATCTCATCTACTTTGGTCATGTTGTCAGAAGGGACCATTCCCTGTAGAAGGATATCATGCTTGGTAAAGTGGAAGGTCAGCAAAAAAAGGGAAGGCCCTCAACAAGATGGATTGACCCAGTGGCTGCAACAATGGTATCAGGTATAGCAAGGATTGTACATAGGATCACTATGAGTCAGAGCCAACTCGAGGGCACCTAACAACAACAACAACAACAGGAAAGCTATATGTTTTAAACACTGTTGAGAGGCTTTGTGCTTTTTTTATCTTAAGCATAGTTTAAAAAAAAAAAAAGTGGTGTTTTTGTCTCCATCTTAAATGACTTAGGCTTTAAAAAAAAAAAAAACCTGCCTCCAAGTTAATTCCAACTCATGACCCTGTAAGATAGAGTAGAACTGCCCCATAGGGTTTCTGAGGTTGTAAATCTTTGTGGAAGCAGATTACCCCATCATTCTCCCCTAGAGCATCTAGTGGGTTTGAACTGCTGAACTTTTGGTTAGCAGCCAAATGCTTTAACCACTGCACACTCATTATTTAGGTTTAGATAGCTCTTTTTTCCAGACTTGTTTAGATTTAAGCTGCAAATAGCATTGCACATTTGATAATTAACTGCTTTCTTATCTCCTCCACTCTACGTATGCCTCTGTTAAATGTATTTTTTGTTATAAATTTTCACAGTGAAAATGCTAATGGTAGAGAAGGATATAATGAAAAGTAACCTACTCTTCTCCACTCCACTTTTCAAAGCCACTGTTAACTGTTCTTTGTGTGTCTTTTTGGGAAATTAAATGGAATAGCACAATGTCCAACTACCCACTGCCTTTGTTTTTACTCAGATGTGTTCATAGTATCTGAACTGTTGGCCTTCCTTATCCATTTTGTTTCCTGAAATCACGGGAGAAAAGAGGATGCCCAGACTTTGGCATCATATTTGGTGAAATAGAGGGCCAGTGAGGGAACCTTTGATGTGCTGAATTGGCATAATAGTCACAGCAATGGATTCAAATGAGCCAGCAATCATGAGGATGATTCAGGACCGGGAAGTTTTGTTTGGTTACGCATAAGGTCATCGTGAATCAGAGTCACTTAGACGGCAGCTACTCATAAAACGTAAGAGACTTTTATTGTCAACAGAACATGTAGGGATTATCTAAGGCAAGCATCCTCAGTCAACAGAAGAGGAAATGGACTCAGAATGGTTGTGATATGTGTTAGGCCACATGGCTATGGAAGGAGCAGAGTTGGGTCTAGCGATTGATCCCTCCTGATGATATACCCAAAGCAAGCAAGTCAATGTTCTGTTGTGTTCCATAAGATTTTCATTGGCTAATTTTAGATAGCCAAACTTTTCCTCCTGGTCTGTCTTAGTCTAGAGGCTCCACTGAAACCTGCCCACCATAGGTTTCCCTGCTAGTATTTGAAATAACGGTGGCATAGCTTCCAACGTGATAGCAATGTGTAAGACACCACAGACTAACAGCTGGATGATGGGAATGTTTTTATTAGAACAATAAATTTTGATTTTCATTTGTACCTAAGCACTAACCTTTTCTTTCTTTTCCTCTTAATACATATTTTTAAAAGTTTTGAACTATTTTAAGTCTGATTTTGCTGAAAGAGGTTAGACTAGGAATTGAATTAATTGGGATTCTCTTTACTAAGTACCACTAATCATTAATGACTCTATTTTTCATACTCTGCTCAAACTTTCCCTAAGTGCCATCTTTGCTTTGTGTTCTTAGAAGATACCCTAATTCCTTTTATGCTCATATTTGAATGTAATTTTTTCTTTAAAACAGATACAACAAGAGGAGGAAATTTTTTGTTGACCCTCGTTGCCACCCACAGACAATAGCTGTCGTCCAGACTCGAGCCAAGTAATTAATTCTATTCGTGTTTTGAACTCAGGGGTACTATGGTCATCTCTACTGTTTCTCTTTCTCACTTCCAAACTGATTGGAGGTGAGGCTGGTTTTTTGCTACTGTTGTGTTTTATTTTCGATCCTCTTCTACCATCTGATCTACCCTCCTACTTTCTTCCTTGGATCTCTCTGGTGCGTGAATTGTGTCCAAATTCAGGGGAGAATACGTGGGGACTTTGGTTGCCCTTGCTTCATAGTTAGGTATCATGTTGCCTTTGCTTTCTTCCTGTAAAGCATTAATTAAAGCTATGAAAGTAATTGCAACAGTGCCTCAGAAACTTTGAAAATCAGAGGGAGAAAATGGAATCCGCATACAAGTGTTAATGATTATATGTGTATTCCCTGCAAACATAGATTACAGGGAATCCACACAATACCATGGTGTAGTATGATGTACAGAGAGAAGTATATGATATCTATTCATCAGATAAAACCAATCCAACACTACTCCCCTTTGGAGGGTACATTTATTTGCTTTCTCCTTTATAAAAGCTGGTCAATCTTCCCCCTCATCCCATCCCACTATCCCTTCAGAGGGAATTTCTGACACATAATGGGAATGAGATGATTTCAAGAATCTAAGGAAAATCTTCCTTCTTGTCTTGTTTCCGTTCACCTAAGACTGGTCTCAGGTGAAAGTGGTTATGCGTCTGTTGTTTCAGGTATCAGGTTGTTTAGCCCAAGTCTTCTCTGAGGAACAGCTTCTGAGAGGAAGTGGGGAGGGAAAGTGGTAAGGATAGAAAGAAAAATGGACTGAGCTGTTAGGATGCACTGGTATGAAGGACTGCTGTCCTGATGGGCCAGGTATGGGATGAAGTAGATGTAGGGGGTGTGGGGAGGTGGAGGATTGAGAGGGGTGCACAGAAAATTAATGATGTATCACTGAAAAGAAGCTGTAGGTGACTCGCTTTCTGTTTGTAAATGGAAAGTATTGCTGTCCTTTGTCTCTTTTCCTTCCAGATATACTGGAGTCCTCATTGAACTGCAGTTACCCTATGAGATGGACTTCAGTGGCAAAGACATCAGTGGAATCCTGTTCCAGTACCCTGACACTGAGGGGAAAGTGGAAGACTTCACAGAACTTGTGGAGAGAGCCCATCAGAGTGGGGTAGGAAAACCTCACTTCGTGGGGGCCTACTGAGCTGTCTCCCAGTTTGGGATTTATTTTTATTTTCAATTTCCTTACCTTTATTACATAGAATGATAAAAACTCTCTCCTTCCTATCTCCTTTCTTTAAATTTGCTTCATTCACTGATTTTCTAGCACATGGTAGGTACACAGTAAATATTCCCTGAATGAATGAATGAGTAGATAAAGTTCACAGAATATTGCGACCCAACTCTGACAGTCTGTCTGTGAGATCATTTTTCTACTTGCCTACTACTCCTAGGGGAAGGTAACAACATTGTCCATTTTTCTGTCATCTCATTTTCAGAGCCTGGCCTGTTGTGCTACGGACCTTTTAGCCCTGTGTATCTTGAAGCCTCCTGGAGAATTTGGGGTGGACATTGCCCTGGGAAACTCACAGAGATTTGGGGTACCCTTGGGCTATGGGGGACCCCACGCAGCCTTTTTTGCTGTCAGAGAAAACTTGGTGAGACTGATGCCGGGGAGAATGGTCGGGGTGACAAGGTAATGTTTCTCATGTTTCTGCCTTTGTATTGTGGTGATGGTTTCTCTACATCTTGCCCTGATTACAACCTATTGCTCTGAATTTAACTGGGCCATATTGGGTCCATTAAGGAAGTGCCTAACACAGACTTAGAAGAGAGACTCTGTTTAGGGTATGAATTAGTGTTGTTATTGTTAGCTGCTGTCAAATTGGCTCCCATTCATGGCATGCCTATGTACAACAAAATGGAATGTTTCCCAGTTCTGCACCATCTTCACAATTGTTGGAGACCATTGTTGTGGCCACTGGGTATCCTGAGTGCCTTCCAACATTAGGGGCTCATCTCCAGGTACTATATAGGACAGTATTGTGTTGTGATCCATAGGGTTTTTTATTTTTTTAAAATGCAATATAGAAACTTTATTAAACAAAAGTTAACAGGTAAAATCAAATAGGCACTTATATTAAAAGAAAAACTGACTAGAAGAAAAATTTTTTCTGACACACCTTACAGTAATCTACTTGCAGTTGCATTTAACTGAGTTCTGTTGTGAAGAATACAGCTCATGCCCAGGTATGGATGGATGATTTGTATGTCTTTCAAGTATTCACTGAGTTCTACAGTATATACACATATACATTAAATTTGAAAAGATTTCAATGGCAATCCCCAGAGAGTCCTCATTTTTGTCGATCTCTTGGCAGAGGTCATCTATAGAAAAGAATATATGGTTCTGGTTTATGAATCATGTAATACATCTAGCCTAGACTCAGTTGAACACCAAGAATCCTCCACTCCTCTTCAGACATTAGATGGGTTTGGGGGACTTGTTTGGAAAGTTCTCTGGGTAACATGCCATGCCAGTATTCGTAACACTCTCTGAAGTATTGAGTAGTGCATCTGCTTGTGGGCCATCCTGCAAGCACCATAGTGGGACAGGTAGGTCAGAGAGCAGGAACAGCAAACCCAATGACCGTGCCAGGCTAAAGCAATGACACAAATCACCCATAGATTTTTTTTTGTTGTTGTTAATTTTCAGAAGGAGATCACCATGCTTTTTTTCTTAGTCTGTCTTAGGCTGGAAGCTTTGCTGAAACCTGTCCATCATGGGTGGCCCTGCTAATATTTGAAATACTAGTGGCATAGCTTCCAGCATTATAGCAACATGCAAGCACAGTATAACAAAATGACAGATGGGTGATGGACTAGCACATCTTCTTAAATGCTATAATTTTGTACATGTTTGGAAAAGTGTGTGTATAATTTATAACTTATTAGTGCTAAAGTTAGATAAATAAATTTATTTGTGGTTGTTGTTGTTTAGGTGCCAACGAGTCAGCTCTGACTCATAGTGACCCTGTGTACCACAGAACAAAATACTGCCCAGTCATGTGCCATCCTCACAATCCTTGCTATATTTGAGCCCATCATTGCAGCCACTGTGTCAATCCATCTCATTGAGGCTCTTCCCCTTTTATGCTGACCCACCATTTTACCAAGCATGATACCCTTTTCCAGGGAATGTTCCCTTCTAACAACATGACCAAAGTAGGTGAGACAAAGTCTGGCCATTCTCACTTTCAAGGAGCATTCCAGCTGCACTTCTTCCAGGAAAGCTTTGTTCATTCTTCTGACAGTTCATAGCACTTTCAGTATTCTTTGCCAGCATCACAACTCAAAAGTATCAACTCTTCTTTGGTCTTCCTTATTCATTGTCCAGCTTTCATAAGTGAATGAAATGATTGAAAATACCATGGCTTGGGTTGGGAATGCCTTAGTCTTCAAAGTGACATCTTTGCTCTTCAGCACTTTAAAGAGGTCTTCTGCAGCAGATTTGCCCAGTGCAATACAAGATCTGATTTCTTGACTGCTGCTTCCATTGGTGTTGATTGTGGACCCAAGTAACATGAAATCTTTGACAATTTGTCTTTTCTCCATTTATCATGATGCTGCTTACTGGCCCATTTGGAGGATTTTCCTTTTCTTTATGTTGAGGTGTAATCCATACTTCAGACTGTAGTCTTTAATTTTCATCAGTAAGTACTTCAAGTCATCTTCACTTTCAGCGAGCGAGGTTGTGTTCTCTGCATATCACAGGTTGTTAATGGGTCTTCCTCTAATCCTGATGCCATGTTCTTCTTCATATAGTCCAGCTTCTTGGATTATTTGCTCAGTGTACAAATTGAACAGGTATGGTAAAAGGATATGACCCTGACACACACCCTTCCTGATTTTAAATCATGCAGTGTCCCCTTGTTCTGTTCAAATGATAGCCTTCTGGTCAATATACTTGTTCCTCATGAGCACAATTAAGTGTTCTACAATTCCCATTCTTCTTAATGTTATCCATAATTTGTTATGATCCACATAGTCGAATGCTTTTGCATAGTAAATAAAACACAAGTGAGCGTCTTTCTGGTATTCTTACTTTCAGTCAAGATCTATCTGACATCAGGAATGATATCCCTCATTCCACATTGTCTTCTGAATCCTGCTTGCATTTCTGGAAGTTCCCTGTCAATATACTGCTACAACCATTTTAGAACTATCTTCAGCAAAATTTTACTTGTGTTTGATATTAATGATATTGTTTGATAATTTCCACATTCTGTTAGATCACCTTTCTTTGGAATGAGTACAAATATGGATCTCTCCCAGTCAGTTGGCCAGGTAGCTGTCTTCCAAATTTCTTGGCATAGATGAGTAAGTGCCTCCAGCATGGCATCCGTTTGTTGAAACATCTTGATGGGTATTACATCAATTCCTGGAGCCTCATTTTTTGCCAATTCCTTCAGTGTAGCTTGGACTTCTTCCTTCAATATCGTTGGTTCTTAATCATATGCCACCTCCTGAAATAGATGAACGTCAACTACTTCTTTTTGGTACAGTGACTTGTGTGTGCTTTCTGTCTTCTTTTGATGCTTCTTGCATCATTCAATATTTTGCCCATAGAGTCTTTCAATGTTGCAACTTGAGGTTTGAATATTTTCTTCAGTTCTTTCAGCTTGAGAAACACTGAGTGTGTTCTTCCCTATTGGTTTCCTTACTCCAGGTCTTTGCACATTTCATTGTAATAATAGACTTTGTCTTCTTGAGCTGCTCTTTGAAATCTTCTGTTCAGCTCTTTTATCTTGTCATTTCTCCCATTTGCTTTAGCTACTCTCTGTTCAAGGGCAAGTTTCCAAGTCTCTTCTGACATCCATTTTTGTCTTTTCTTCCTTTCCTGTCTTTTTAATGACTTTTTGCCCTCTTCATGGATGATGTTCTTGATATCATCCCACCATTCATCTGGTTTTCGGCCATTGGTGTTCAATGAGTCAAATCTGTTCTTCAGATGGTCTCTAAATTCAGGTGAGATATATTCAAGATCATAGTTTGGTGCTCATGGACTTGTTTTAATTGCCTTCAGCTTCAACTTGAACTTGCACATGAGCAGTTGATGGTCTTTTCCACAATCAGCTCCTGGCTTCATTTTGGCTGAAGATAGTGAGCTTCTCATTGCCTCTTTCCACAGATATAGTTGGTCTAATTCCTGTGTATTCTTGGTGAGGTCCATGTGTATAGCTGCTGTTTATGTTGTTGAAAAAAGGTATTTTCTATGACTAAGTCATTAATGTTGCAAAATTCTATCATGTAATCTCCGAAGTCATTTCTATTGCCAAGGCCATATTTTCCAACTACTTATGATTCTTCTTTATCTCCAACTTTTGCATTCCAATCACCAGTAATAATCAATACATCTTGATTGTATGTTTGGTCAATTTCAAACTGCAGAAGTTGGTAAAAATCTTCAATTTCCTCATCTTTGGCTTTAGTGATTGGTGTGTAAATTTGACTAATAGTAGTATTAGCTGGTCTTCCTTGTAGGCATATGGATATTACCCTATCACTGACAACATTGTTCTTCAGGATAGATTTTAAAACATTTTTTTTTGTGATGATGAATGCTACACCATTCTTCTTTAATTTGTCATTCCCAGCATAGTAGATCATATGACAGTCTGATTCAAAATGGCTAAAACCAGCCAGTTCAGTTCACTAATGCCTGTGATATCAATTTTATGTGTTCCTTTTCATTTTTAACAACTTCCAATTTTCCTACATTCCTACTTCATACATTCCATGTTCTAATTATTAATGGATGTTTGCAGCTGTTTCTTCCCATTTTGAATCATGCCCCCATCAGCAAACAGGGGTCCTTAAAGCTTTACTCCATCCACGTAATTAAAGTTAGCTCTACTCTGAGGAAGCAACTCTTCCCTCATTGGATTTTGGGTGTCTTCCAACCTGAGAGGCTCATCTGGTACTATATGAGACAATGTTTCAGGGTTATTCATAAAGTTTTTTTTTCATAAAGTTTTCCAGTAATGTATTAGACACTGTTTCACTCCTGTTTATAAAATTTTCGCCAGCCAGTTCTCTGAAAAGTGGATGGCCCCTTCCTTCTTCCTAGTCTCTCTTGCTCTAGAAGCTCTGCTGAAAACTGTGACCATGGGTGACCCTACTGGTATTGGAAATACTGGAACCATAGACTCTAGCCTCACAGCAACATACAAGCCACTACCATATGACAAACTGACAGATGAGAAGTGACACTATAGACTAGCACATCTTCTCAACTTCTTCTATAACTTTGTACATGTTTAGAAAAGTTTGTGTATAGTTTATAATTTATTAGTACTGAAGTCAGAGAAATAAATTTATTTAGGTTAACGAAAGCTCTGAGAAGTTGAACATCATAGGTGTATTTTATATCTAACCAGTTTCTTTCTCAGAAGTGTTGTCATGCCACACAGTTCTGTAAAGGTAAGCATGATGAGGACTTGTGAATGTACACTCAGTGTGAGCCACATGATTTCCCAGGGGCTTATGCCACTCACCATCCAAGTAACTTCCAATGTACTTTCTCGAGTGCTTCTATTGATGAAGCTTTTTAGATTAAGAATTTATTGTTATTATTATTTGAGAAATGAAGGAACTCTGATGGTGTAGTGGTTAAGATATTTGGATGCTAACCAGAAGGTTAGTGGTTCAAACCCACCAATTGCTCCATGGAAGAAAGATGAGGCAGTCTGCTTCTATAAAGATTTACAGCTGTGGAAACCCAATCGGGCTTTCTGTGAGTTAGAATCTACTTGATGGCAGTGAGTTTGTTTTATTTTTTTATTAGGGAAATGGAGCATGATCTTTTGGACTTATCATAATAGCTGGGCTATTAACATAAGTGAAAAGTCCAATTTAGTGAATGATGTGGCATGAATTTTTGAAATGCTCTCTATTTGTCAGATGAAAACAAAAAGTCCTTTGTTTTTTAATGTAAAAATAAAAGATTCTTCAAGTTTTACATTAGTTTCTTCTATTAATGCTCTTCACCAGATGAGATGTGGAGGATGCTTTCCAATGAAAAACTTTAGATTAATTATTGTGTGTTCATTTCTAAATAGGATGTCTTACCTTTCTGAAAAATGGACCCAAGAGTTTGGTGAAACTTGAATCTTTGTTTCTTCAAGACTTTTTTTTTTTTTTTTTTGAAGCAGCAGCAAATTTTTTAGAGGGACTTAAATTAAAAATAGATTTACACCATGATTAAAAAATATATGAGAGCACAAAAAATCACAAAAAATTCAGATCCTTAAAGATTTCCCTTTTTTTTCTTTCTTCTTTCTTCAAGTATTTGAATTGTATTAGAAAGGGAAACATTTTATATTGGACACACATGGTAATATGTATAAACATCTTTTGTTTTAATAGCCATATAGTCATTTTAGAATTCCAGTACAGGAATTCTGCCTCCTATTTGAGATATGTCCCTTTTTCCTGTGTCTGGCAAGAAGCTCAGAGAAAAATTTCATCTTTAATCACCAGCATTGCATTACACTAGGCAATTACTGGGAAAATTTCTTTCAAGTTTCTCAGGCTTGCATATATATATAGTTGTTATTGTTAGGTGCTGTCAAGTTGGTTTCAAGTCACAGAGACTGTATGTACAACAGAATGAAACATTGGTCATTGGTCAGTCCTGCATTATGCTCACAGTCATTGCTATGTTTGAGCCCACTGTTGTAGCCACTGTGTCAATCCATCTCATTGAGGGTTCTTCCCGTTTTTTGCTGATCCCCTTATTTACCAAGCAAGCATTTATTCCTTCTGTAGGGACTGGTGTCACGTTATCAACGTGACCAAAGAACATAAGACAAAGTCTCACCATCCTCTCTTCTAAGGAACTGTATGTACTTCCAAGACTGACTTGCTCATTCTTCTGGCAGTCCATGATATATTCACTATTCTTTGCCAACACTACTTCAAATGCATCAACTCTTCTTTGAACTTCCTTATTCATTGTGCAGCTTTTGCATGCATATGAGACAATTGAAAATACCATGGCTTTGGTCACACCTTAGTCTTTTAAGTGACATATTTACTTTTGAACATTTTAAAGAGGTCTTTTGCAACAGATTTGTCCAGTGCAATATGTTGATTCCTGACTACTGCTTCCATGGGCATTGATTGTGAATCCAAATAAAATGAAATCTTTTACAACTTCAATCTTTTTGCCATTTATCAGGATGTTGCTTATTGAATCAGTTGGGAGGATTTTTGTTTTCTCAATGTTGTGGTGTAATCCATACTGAAGGCCGTGGTCTTTGATCTTCATCAGAAAGTATTTCAAGTATTTTTCACTTTCAGCAAGCAAGGTTGTGTTATCTGCATATTGCAAGCTGGTAATGAGTCTTCCTCCAATCCTGATGCAATGTTCTTCTTCATATAGTCCAGTTTCTTGGATTATTTGCTCAGCATATAGGTTGAGTAAATATGATGAAAGGATACAACCATGATGCACACCTTTCCTAATTTTAAATCACAAATTATATCCTTGTTCTGTTCAAATGACTGCCACATGAACACAATTATGTGTTATGGAATTCCCATCTTTGCAATGTTATCCATAATTTGTTATGATCCACACAGTCCAATGCCTTTGCATAGTCAGTAAAACACAGGTAAACTTCATTCTGGTAGGCTCTGCTGTCAGCCATGAAAAAATGATATCCCTTGCTCTATATCCTCTTCTGAATCTGATTCAAATTTCTGGCAGTTCCCTGTTGATAGATTCCTGCAACTGTTTTTAAATGTTGCTCAGCAAACTTTCACTTGTGTATGATATTAATGATATTGTTTGTATGTTATCTATACAGGCAGGATACTGTGCTGTGGTCCTCTATTCACAAGTTGACAGTACTTATATACTCACCACCTGTCTCCTTTCCTTTGTCAGCCTCTCATATGTCCTTGCTGACCCTGGCAAACAGAGCCTGTTCTTAGGTCCCTGGAATCCAAATGAGAATGCTATCACTTTAAAATCCAAAATGGTTGCCACTTGTAAAGATTCAAAATGGCTGTGCCCTTGGTCACTTTAAATATCCAAAATGGCCACCATTTGTGAACATTCAAAATGGCTGTGCCCCTGGTCACTTTAAATATCCAAAATGGCCACCATGTATAAACATTCAAAATGGTTGCACCCTTGGTCACTTTAAATATCCAAAATGCCTGCCACATGTAAACAATCAAAATGACTGTGCCCTCCAGACAGCAAAAATTCCACAGCTCAGGTTGTTTCCCTCCTTGCTGTTTCCCTTCCTAGTCATAGGCCACCACAGCAGTTGTCCCTGCAGCCCTTGGTGACCGGGACTGATCTTTAGGTCAATTCTCAGGTTCCAACACCACTTGGAAATATTCAGGCTGTTGGTTTTGTCAGAGTAGCTGACAGTCCACAGCTCCGACCATCTCTGTACTCACTGTTTTCATTCAGGTTTTTCCACTAGTTGGTGCCTAATCCACTTCTGTATAGTTCTTTTCAGAGCTCAGGGTTCCAGGATTATCTTCTGTTTCTCTGTCAATTGGTTTTTCTTTTCTTTGTTGAAGAGGGTCTGTGTCGCTTCTCTGCCTATTCCTCCATCTTACCGGAAGTGCTCTTTCCTGTCTTTTTAATGATCTTTTGCTTTCTTCATGTATGTTGTCCTTCTGGTCTTGAGTCATTGTTCAATGTGTCAAATCTATTCTTGAGATGGTCTCTAAATTTTGGGCCATGAAATATATATAACATAATAATAATAATAATAATATAATATAATATAATATGTATATTGTATATATTATGGTACCTTAAGTTCTCAAAATATAAACTAAAAATCAGTTGTCCTATTGAGAAGAGGGGGGTCCCAGGATAATACAAGAGTTTGTGCTGGACTACTAACTTAAAGATTGGCTGTTCAGACCTACCCAGTGGTATCACAGAAGAGCGAGCTGACAATCTACTTCTGTAAAGATCATAGCCAAGAAAACCCTATAGAACAGTTCTACTCTGTCACATGGGGTCACTGTGAGTTGGTATCAACTCTAAATTGTTTCTTTATAACCTTGTACCCAAGCAAATTTGCTGAATTCAGTTCTAGTTGGGAAGGAAAAAGGCAGGTTCATTTGTGACAGTCCTGGTGAAATGATGTTAACCAGATGCTTTCTTCTTGGTCCAGAGATGCTGTTGGGAAAGAAGTATATCGCCTTGCTCTTCAAACCAGGGAGCAACACATCCGGAGAGACAAGGCCACCAGCAATATCTGTACAGCTCAGGTAAATCATATACCTGGCCTGGCCAGTGAATGCCTTACAATCCACAGAAATAAGTTCCTCCTCCAGCCAATCATTCTTCATTCATTCATTCTCCACCGATTTAGCAGTGTACATACCAGAAATGGCGGGGTTTTATGGTGGAAAAGCCTCCTGGTCTTGTTAGAACAAAATGCAAAGTCTTTTACTGGTGTTCTGTGTAGTTACACATGTCACCTATGCAATCACATCAATAAAAGTATTTTAATGTAAAAGAAAGGAAAATGCTAGCTCATATATTCCCCTAAAATCCTATCTTTAGATCTGGAATTAGCCAAGCTTAGATAAAAGAGAAAGATGAAAATTGTTTACAATTATGATAAAATATATATAACAAAATATTTGTCATTTTAACCAAGAATCACAGGAGCCTTGGTAGCACAGTAGTAAAGTGCTTAGTTGCTAACTGAAATGTCAGCAGTTTGAACCCACCAGCTGTTCCATGGGAGGAAGCTATGGCAGTCTGGTTCCATGAAGATTTACAGGTTTGGAAACCTTACAGGGCAGTTCTACTCTGTCCTATACGGTGGCTATGAGTTGGAATTGACTTGACAGCAATAGGTTTTTTAGTTTTAACTGATAATCATATCTAATACTTAAGTGTACAATTTGTGACATTAATTACATTCACTGTGGTGTGGAATCATCACCACTATCTATTTCCAACAGCTTTTCATCACTCCAGACAGAAACTTCATGCCTCTTAAGAAAACATCCCCAACCATCCCCTGCCCCTGTTACTGATATCACAAAACCGCTTGCCATCTAGTTGATTCCAACTCATAGAGACCGTATAGGACAGAGCAGAACTGCCCCACAGGGTTATCAAGGCTGTAATCTTTATGGAACCAGACTGCCACATATGGAGTGGCTCGTTGGTTTGAACTGCCTACCTTTTGGTTAGCAGCTGAGCACTTAACTACTGAGCAACCAGAGCTCCTTCTTCCCTGGTAAGCACTAATAAACTTTGGTCTCTATGAATTTGTCTTTTCTAGATACTTCACATAAGTAAGACCAAATATTCATCTGTTGATGGGCTAGGGTGTTTCCATCATTTGGCTATTGTGAACAGTGCTGCAGTAAACACTGGTATATAAGCATCTGTGTGTGTTCCAGCTTTCAGTTCTTTTGGGTATACACAGTCAGTGCATGGGTTATGAACATCCAACTTACATACAACATTACGAACCAACTCCTGTAAAGCTTATTACATTAATAATTTGAGGTACGTACAATGGTTTATAATAACAAACACGCACTGTTTTGTGGTGTTCCTCAAAACATTATTACCGTGTTATATTTTAGTGCATCTGGAAGTGTTTCTTTAATGTTTTTTATGCATAGAAAGGTACACTGTATACTATATTTTAAGACAAACATTTGACTGATGTTAGATAGGAACCATACCTGTCTTTACTTATATACAAATTCTACTTAAAGATAATCTTAGGAACACAACTTGTTCATAATTTTGTGACTGCATGTCCCTAGGACAAGGACTGTTGGTCACATGGAGTTCTATGTTTAACTTCCTAAGGAACACCAGACTGATCTCCACATAGCAGCCATACTGTTTTGCATTCCCATCCCCAGTGGGTGAGGGTTCTGATTCCTCTACATTCTTTTTTGGTGGTGGTGTTCCATCTTTCATTGCAAGTGGTATATATTAAAGTCTCCTACTATAACTGAGCTCTGGTGGAATAGTGCCTAAGCCATTTGACTGCTAACTAGAAGGCTGGCAGTTCAAACCGCCCAGGCGGTCCTCAGAAGGAAGACTGGGCAATCTGCTTCCGTAGAGACACCACCTTGGAAATCTAAGGAGGGGTCCTATGAGTTGCAATCGACTCAACAGCAGTGAGTTTTTTTTTTTTTTTTTTTTTTCACTATGACTGAGGACAAATAATCTATTTGTCTCTTCAGTCTGATTTATGTATTTTGCGGCTCATCCATTGGGTGCATTGATATTTATTATGTGTCTTGTTCAAGCGATCCTTTAATCATTATATAATGCCCTTCTTTGTCTCTTATGGTGTTTCTTTTTTTTAAAATTCAATTTATCAGAAATTAATATTGACACTCATGCTCTTTTTTGATTGCCATTTGCTTGATGTATCTTTTTCCAACCTTTGATTTTTAGTCTATTTTTGTCTTTATCTGTAAGGTATGCTCTTGTAGACAGTATATTGATGGGTTATATTTTCTTATCCAGTCTGCAACTCTCTGTCTTTTGAGTGGTGCAGTTAATCCATTTACATTCAATGTAATTATCAACAAGAATTAATTTGTTCTTGTCATTTTGTTAAGTGTTTTTTCATGGTGTTGCTGATTTTTCTGGTCCATATAATTTTCTGTGCTAAGCCTCATTTTGTTTATGAATTGTATTATCATTTCCTTTGTTGCTATTGTTTTAGCGTTTGTGCTAAATATTTATGCTTGTTTTCTTTTTTATTTTGATGCAAAGGTTTATCATTTTTCATTGTGGTTACCCTGTGATTTAAAATTTCCTTCCCATGTTTAGAACAGTCCAGTCTGTCTTGCAATTGTCTTGCCTTCCTCACCATTTAGAAATTCTGTAACAACATTATTTTTCCCTCTTTTTGGTTTGTAATTGTCCCATTTGCCAATCAATGTCTGTGGTTCCCTGTTTACAATCTTGTAAACTTATTTTACTTTGGATACTTCCATAAGTGGCTTTGCTTCTGGGTTATGTCATCACATGTGTTAATGGTTGGTTGTTGTTGATTCTCTGTTCAAAGGACTCCATTTAGCATCTCTTGTAAGGCTGGTCTGGTTTTAATGAATTCCCTTAATTTTTGCTTATCTGGAAATGTCCTAATTTCACCATCACATTTGAGAGACAGTTTTGCTGGGAATATAATTCTTGGTTGGAAATTTTTTCTTCCAGGGTATACCATCCCGTGCCTTCTCACCTGCAGGGTTTCTAGCCAAGAAATCAGAGCTTTAGTCTTATTGGTTATCCTTTGTAGATAACTTTTTGTTTTTCCTGTGCTGCTTTCAGGATTCTTTCTTTGTCTTTGGTTTTGGTGAGTTTGATGATGATATATCTTGGCGATTTCCTTTTGGGGTCTATCCTATTTAGATCCTTGAATAGATATATTCTCATTTTGCATCATATTAGGGAAATTCTCTTCCAACAAATCTTTGACAATTTCTCTGTGGTTTTATTTGTGGAACTCTGATTACTCGTAGGTTTTTCCTCTTGATGGTATCCCATGTGAATCTTAGACTTTCTTCATTTAGTTTTGATCTTTTTTCTGATTGATCCCTTTCCAAAGAAGTATTAAGGTATTTGTCTTCAATCTCATTAGTTCTGTCTTTCATTGATTCGATTCTACTCCTTTGCCCATTTAATGTATTATCTGTTTCTGAAAATTTAATGTTAACCTTCTGGATTTCTTTTTGTAGATTTTGTATCATTTCTAATTTTTCATTTATTTGTCCTTGTTTTGTCTTCTGAAATTGTTCCAGGGTTTTCTCTGTGTTTTACTTAATTGTGTCATTGTTTTCCCTAATCTGTCTCTCAATCATTTGAAGGTACCTAAATATAATTCTTTTGAAATCCTTATCAGGGAGTTCCAATGCTGCTGCTTCCTCAGGGATGCATTCTCGGTCTGTATTCTGGTCTCTTGTTTTTACTGCTTTATCTTGCTTCTTTCTGTGGTCTGTGATGGTCTGTTGTCTCCAAGATATTATGACATTGTTGTATTTATATTTAATTGATGGTTGTATGTTGGATTTTAGTTTTCTTTGTTTTGTTTGGATGTATCTGAGTAGGCAGGGTACTATGCTCCTTATTGGCTAGTTGGCAGCACTTACACACTTACCACCTATCTCCTTTCCACTTGTCAGCATCTAGTATGTCATGCTGTCCCTGGCAACCAGAGCCTATTCTTAGGTCCCTGGAGTCTGAACAAGAATGCTGTCACTTTAAATATCCAAAATGGCCACCATTTGTAAGCACTCAAAATGGCTGCACCCTCTAGACAGCCGAAAGTCCACAGTTCTGTTTGTCTCCTTCTTTGCTGTTTCCCTTTTTAGTCATCAGGCACCAGTGCCATAATCCATGTAGCCCTTGGTGAGCAGGGCTGATTTTTAGGTTAGTTCTCAGATCCTAACACCACTTAGAAATATTCAAACTGTCCATGCCATCAGGATAGCTGACAGTCTGCAACTCTATTTGTCTCCTTATTCACTATTTTCATTCAGGTTCTTCTACTTGTTGGTATTTAATCCACTTCCGTATCCTTCCTTTCAAAGCTCAGGGCTCCAGGATTATTTTCTGTTTCAGTGTCAATTTCTCTTTTCTTTATTGAAGAGGGTCTGTGTAGCTTGTCTGCCTATTCTGCCATCTTATCAGAAATCCCACTGATTCCTCCATGTTCTTGCCAACATTTGTTATTTTTGCCATCCTCTTTTATTGACCCTGGGTGCCATCACAAGGAGCCCTGTTGGCACAGTGGTTAAATGCTTGCCTGCTAACCAAAAGACTGATGATTCAATGCCACCAGTGGCTTTGTAGGAGAAAGGTGTTCCAGTCTGCTTCTATAAATATTGAAGCCTTGGAAACTCTATAGGCCAGCTCTACTCTGTTCTATTGGGTTTCTATGAGGCAGCCTTCATGGTAACGGGTTTTTGTTTTTATTTTGTTGTTGTCATCACAGTGGATCCCTTCTTTATACACAATGCAGGACTCACTCACTGAAGCCTCTTTACCAGAGGTAAGATATCCTTTATTTCAGAAAGAAGCCAGTGTCATCCCTTTTCATTTTCTGTCACAGTAGAACACTTGTTGTTAGGTGTCATCGAGTCAGCTCCAACTCACAGTGACCCTATGTACAACAGAACAAAATACTGTCCCATCCTCCAACAGCCTCATAATTCTTGCTGTATGTGAGCACTGTTGCAGCCACTGTGTCAATCCATCTTGTTGAGGGCCTTCCCCTTTTTCAATGACCCTCTACTTTACCAAGCTTGATGTCTTCCCTGCAAATATTCTTCTGAAACCTCAATTCAGTGGTCAGGAGAGATATTTCTACCTTGCTGCCAGCTGGGAATAAACCAATAGATTCTGATTTTCTCTTTCTTATATATTTACTGACAATTTGGTTTGGTTTGGTTTGGTTTCCCGTGTCCCATGTCTTCATCTGTGCCAGTCCTTTGCTACAGACTCTCCATTTACTTCTTGGTTGGCTGGAATTTAGCATCTAGAGCGTTACTTAAGTCCTCAGGAGAATTGTACAGTAAAACCTGTGAAAGACAGAACCTATGTAAGGTGGAAATGTATCAGCGAAGGGAAACTCAAATGTTTCCCACTAAAATAAGCAATAGAAAAGTGGTAAGACTGTACCCTGTCAAAGGTGGAAAACTTGTGAGACCCAGAAAAACAAGGTAGTCTGTTATGTTCTGGTTCTCACAGTTATTGTGTGTTTGAAAATCTATTGTTGTTTTTATCCTTGAAAAACTGCTTGAGTATCAGATTCTTGGATTTCACTTTATTATTTTCCTGAGGACTTTATTGCTTAACTGTCTTCCAATGTTAAATACTGTTTCTTAATGTCATTTTCCCCCATTATGGGTGACATGCTTACATTGGCTGGATGAGACCCCTTTATAATGGTGGACTTTGGAGATTTAGTCTAGTGACTCCAAGATATCTTGGCTGCTGTGTTTCCCCCTCAGGTAAGTAGGCAGGTTGCAATTGGCCTTCACCAATGAATGAAAGAGATTGGATACTCTTGTCTCTGTTTTCAATTTTGGCATCCCAAGTCAAGTCTCTGTGTCCTTTTAGGCCCTCTTGGCGAATATGGCTGCCATGTTTGCAATATACCATGGTTCCCGCGGGCTGGAGCAAATTGCAAGGAGGGTACATAATGCCACTCTAATTTTGTCTGAAGGTGAGTCAGCTGTCTGTTTAAAAACATTAGGTCATGGCATGACTCATAAATTTAAGTAAAATGAGAAACTCACTTTGTGTCCAACACTGTGTGCAAAATTAATTGTCAAGAAAGAAACTTGGAGAAAAATTTCAGCATCTGTAACAGACTGAGGATTAGTATTTATAATATAAAGAGCTCTTACTTATTCTTCCTAATCTTCCAAACAAGAAGGATGACCACTGTGATAGAAAAAATGTGGAGGAACCATTTTAAACATTTTAAAGTGTAATTGATATGTTAGGACAGGGGAGAAAATAGAACTATACAAATCACCTAATTAGAACTGAGAACACCAGAAAATAGAAATGCAAAGCTGTTCATAACCTATTAAAGTTATTTTCACAGGGAGGATGTGAGAAGAGTGCTACATGGTAGGGACTGAATGGAATGCCAAAAAACAAAATGTATAAGAATTGTTGAATGGAAAACCAATTTATTCTGTAAACTTTTACCCAAATCATAATTAAAATAAATAAATAAATACACACACACATACACACAAAGTTATTTTAAAATTCATATATATAACACATAGACACATGCACATCACTTCTAGGGGAACATAAATAAAAATGTAAACCGCAGTTATTTTGGGATAGCAATTATGGTGACTTTTCTTCTCGTTTTATATATATTTCATAATTTTCTATAGCCCAGTAGTAAGAATACTTAAATTTGTTTTTGTTTTTTAAAGAAGCAGCCACCAAAATACTAGCCAGGACCAAGACCAGACTGTAGTAGACTTTATCCTTTATTTCTCCATGAAATGTCAATGGCAGACAAGCAAGAGGTTTTTGGGTAGAGATTCTTGGCTCTCCTGTCTTCTTTAGGTCTCAAGCGTGCAGGGCATCAACTCCAGCATGACTTGTTCTTCGACACCTTGAAGGTTCAGTGTGGCTGCTCAGTAAAGGAAGTCTTGGATAGGGCCACTCAGCAGCAAATCAATTTCCGGCTCTTTGAGGATGGCACAGTAAGTCAAATTTCCATTGTTTTTACAAATTCTCTAAGTTTCATGACTTTTCTCATTAAGAGGTTTCCTGTTTATATTTTTTGAAAATCAATATTGGAAAAATATCAATAATGAAACTTTGGGTACAGTCAATTTTTTTGTCAATATTTTTCATTTCAATCTGGAGTACTGTGACTGTCTGTGGTGTAGTAAATTACATGGTATGGCTTTTCTAGCTGTTCTGGTTACCTAGTACTGCTCTGACAAGAATATACCACAAATGGGATGGTCTTAACAAACAAGAGTTTATTCTCATACAGTTCAGGAGGCTAGAAGTCCAAGTTCAAAGTGCCAGGCTCTAGGGGCTGTATGAAAGCCCCTCGACCTTGGGCTTCAGCTCTGCCTCCAGCTCCCAGCCCACTGAAGCTAGAGGTGTTTCTTCACTCAGATAGCTGCTGGGTGCTGAAGCTGCCAAGCCAAGGATGACAAATAAAAAGGCACAGTCCCAGTGTTACCAAACCACATGGCAGGCTAACTCAAGTCCATTGTAAAGTCCTAGGGCAGCAGAGCATGGCAGGCTGCTGAATGATGACATGGCTACATGCAGAGTCCAAGCGTGCCATCAGCTAGAGACCATTCCCCAAGGCTTCTGCTTATATACAGGTAGTAGGCCAGATTCCCTAAGGGAGCTACTCAGCTGCCCACAGTAGATTCCACCTTGGAGCTGATTACTAGTCTCATCATGGGGAATACTACATCCAGCTGCTCAGCTACTCAACCAGGCCCAGCCAAGTTGACACACAAACTTAACTACCACTAGCCATAGTCTTTGTAACTCCCACTGGATTACTGGCTGACCAAACCAAAAACCAAACTCACTGCCATCAAGTTGGATCTGACCCATAGCGATCCCTCCTTGGGTTTCCAAGGCAGTATCACTATGGAAGTAGATTGCCCAATCTTCCTTCCAAGGAGTGGCTGATGGGTTTGAACTACCAGGCTTCTGGTTAGTAGAAAAAAACAGGCCTTGGGCTGCTGATAGTGATTCTGTCTTCCTCTTGTGAAGTTAGAGGAGGTCAGAAGATGCTGCCTCCCTGTTCCTTTAGCAGTTGGTGTCAGAAGTGGGATTCATTGCAGTGGCTCCAGACTCATAGAAGCATGGGACTTTGTAAATGAAAAAGGAAGGGGCCTGGGAAGTGAAACTCTGGATTCTCAGATGGTTCCTTTGGTTGGTGTTACCTGTAATGGTGGAATATAGAGACATTAAGCTGGAGCTGAGGGGAGAAAAGCCTGAGGCAAGAGCCAGGCCAATTAAAGGAGATAATTGATTCAGAGGCTAGGGCTTTTGGTTACACCCAGCCAAAAGCCCAAGGCTATACACATAGAATGGGAAGATTATCAAGGTGAAGAGATGAAACTGGAATGTGTTAAATAGAATAATGTGTTTTGGTTATGTGTTTATCTGAATGAACTATGGGTATCGAATGCTCTCTCACCTACTTGTACATTAGAAATGATTATGGGGTAATAACAAAGAACAAGTCCACCTTCAGCCAATACTTGATTGGACATATTAAAAGGGGAATTAAAATTTGCCCAGAAGAAACATAGGCTTTTGTTTCAAACTCTATGTGTAGAGTATGGGGTAGAAAACCTAAGCTCCACCCAGAACCTGCTGTGTGAGGAAATTTGCATTTGAAAAGACTCAACTAGAACTACTGAGAGAACAGAAGATTTGCATTTGAAGAGAGGACCTGCAAGAAAAAATGTTAAGCAAGCAGTTAGGCTTTGAGTGCAAGGAGGCAGGAAAGTCATGGTCCATGAGAGAAACTCCTTCTAGGACTGGAAGTTAAAGGAAGCTGCCAAGTAGATCATGGCCTTGTATGCTACTCACTTGTGACACCTGGGTCCACTTGAGTGGAAGGGGGAAGTGCAGCAATGAAGAAATGGGCTGAGTTTGGTTCTCTTTGACATAGCCGATGGAGGCTGGGGATGAGAGGAAGAGTTGGCTGGTCTGAAGTGCAAGAAGCTGTGAGTATACAGGCATGAAATAGTCCCTGAGGACTAAGGATAAGAGAAAGGAGGTGCTGGCTGGTCTGGAGTGAGGGAGGAATGTGACTCCCCAACTTGCAGGTGGTACCCATGACCTAGCTGGGATGGCTAGGGCTGAGCTGACCAGAACCTGACCAAATTAAGAGGAAGATGTTTGACACTGAACTGGTGTTAAGTTGCTGTAATCTGATAGGTTGAGCTGGTCTGGACTTTGCTTGTTTATGGATGCAGATGCCCAAAGTTTCCAGCAGAACAGAAGATTCTCCAGAGAGAAAACATGCTTATCTCCTTAGAGTACTGATTTGATAGTGATGGGCAAATTAGAAATTGGCTATCTAAAATGGGGGGAGATAAAGGCATTTAGTGGCTGGCTTACACACTTTCATGGATGTGGTTATTCTTAAACTGATGGTGAAGGGGATGTTAATTTTTGAAGTATAAAAGAGAAAATGGCTAGAAAAGCCAGGGGGTGGCCTGTGGTGTAGTAAATTACATGGTATGGCTTTTCTAGCCATAGTCTTTGTAACTCCCACTGGATTACTAGGTGGGACCATGCAATTTAAACTCCTGATTGTTAAAATCATCCACCTGGAGTATTTCTGTTGGAGCAGCAGGAAGTAATCTTCTGGGAAAATTTGCTCTATCTCAGGTGTGTAGAACTCTGATGTTGGGGTTGGTTGGTTTTGCCACTCGGCCAGGCGTAAAATGAGTCCACCTAGAGGCAGAAGGAATCAGACTGCCAGCTGAGAGAAACACGCTGCTGACAGAGAGAGAGAGAGAGAGATGCCCGGCTGAGAGAGGGATGCCCAATTCAGAGAATGCCTGGCTGAGAGATGGTAGCAGTGGAACCAAGAGGCATGAGACAGAGCAGCAGGTTTACCTGGCCCACAGAGGCAGAGGCCAGGCCAAGAGGCCAAGGGCCAGAGAGGCGTGTCTAAGGGCACAGCAGAGGAGAGACTGTCCTGACTGAAGAACTGTATTCTGAGCATGTTCCTGAATTTGAATTGTAGCCTGTTGCTTCCCTAATAAATCCCATAATCTATGAGTTCTGTGTGGCCACTGCAATGAATTATCGAACCCAGAAGAGAAGTGGTGGGTGCTATGGGAGAGATGGTTGGTGTCAAGATTGGTAAGAGGGCTGGAGGGTGGCGGCACACTTGGCTTCATAGGAACAGGCCTTGGGCTGCTGATAGTGATTCTGTCTTCCTCTTGTGAAGTTAGAGGAGGTCAGAAGATGCCACCTCCCTGCCCCTGTAGCACTGTTTCAAAGAAGGGATAATCCATCCTCAGTTTTCCTTAATACATATTTTCCTAAGGGACTCAAAGGCACCTATTTTGCTCAAGATTCCTGTGAATCTCTTCACAATATTACTGTTAAAAGTAAAGGTATGATTAGTGTTATCATTAAGTAAGTTAAGGGATGAAAAAGATAAACATATCCAGTACCACATAGGAGTGCCCTCCAGCCATTGGCCAGTCCAGAGCTGGCTTGCAAAACCAAACCATGTGAACTCTAGAACTGGTCCAGTTGGCTTTCCCTGAAGGCCAACTTGGACACAATGATATTCTGATATTTTGGACAGATTGAGTTTTGTCCAACACCTTCTCAACCTTTGACTTCTTTTGGGGATTCTCCAGTGGTCTTAAAGTTGAAAACTGATTGATGTTTTTTTCTTTTTTTTCATTTTCATAGCTTGGTATTTCTCTTGACGAGACAGTTAATGAGAAAGATCTGGATGACTTGCTGTGGATCTTTGGCTGTGAGTCATCTGCAGTAAGTAAAATAAAAACACAGATTCCTCCAAAATGGGATTCTTAATGACTATCTGAGGTGATGTCAAAGCTGGCTTTGCCTCTTGTGAATCTGAGTATGGCAGAGAAGTGGTCCTTGCCTCTAGAACTGTGCACTAAATTTAATCACAGCGATTGCTCCATGTATTTGACTAATATTTGTGGAGCAGAACCCACACAGGGCTCTAGATGGCTATACTATTAGCCTGGGACAGAATAAGAACATTCATTGGGTGTTCTCTAAGATATAAGCTCTGTGTCAGGTGAGAATCCTTATTTGAATAGCATCTCCTAATAACTTATTTCACAGCCCTTTACTGAAACTTGTTTCACTACTTAGTGAACATGAGGAAGATGTCAATTTTTTTGCAGTAAAAATTGCACATTTTTTCTATATCCTGTTGCAGAGGTCAATAGAACTTAGAGGGTGCTCTGGAGAATTTCCACAATTCATAACTTCTGACACCCATTACCATACCATAGAAAACATCCAGTCAGGTGATTTCCTACACTCTGACAGAATACAGACTCAGGTTGTGTGGCTTTGAAGTTTGAATGTCTCCACAGAGCTCCAGTCATGGTTCTTGCCCTTGAGTTTCTGTGGTCTCTCTATGTAGGAACTGGTTGCTGAAAGCATGGGAGAAGAGCAGAGAGGTATCCCAGGGACTACATTCAAGAGAACTAGCCCGTTCCTCACACATCAAGTGTTTAACAGGTTTGTGAGCTTTTGTGACTCCTGTATTTTGTGCTGTGGCAATAAAGCTGGGGAGCTGCTTGAGACCTCAACTGTAATGTGGCCAGAGTTATTGGAATGAGGCATTGCTCACTAATAAATCCTATTGTTAGTTGCTGTCAAGATGGCTCTGACTCATGGTGACATTTTGTATAAGAGAATGAGACATTGCCCAGTCCTGTGCCATCTTCATGATCTTTGTTACATTTAAGTCCATTGCTGTGGCTCTTGTGTCAATCCATCTTATTGAGGGTTTCCTTTGTTTTTGTTGAACCTCTACTTTACAAACCATGTCCTTTTCTAGTCGTTGGTCTTTCTTGATGATATGCCCAAAGTGAGTGAAGTCTCACCATCTTCTTTTCTAACGAACATTGTGGTTATTTCTTTTTGTCATTTGTGTGAAAGTTTACAAACTAAATTCATTTTCCATTCAATAGTTCATATACATTTTGTTTTGTGACATTGACTGTAATTCCTACAATGTAATAGCTCTCTTCCCACTTCTTTGTGATTACCTTTTTCCCTGTGTCCTTCTTTCCTGTACATTCCTGCCTTTTGAGCTTTCTCTCTATACAAATGCTGCCCTTCTGATCTCCTGTGGTTGATTGCTCTAAGGAGTGCACCTCCCTGGTGTAATTTTTCACGTCATAGGCCTCTCTATCATTTGTCTTAAGGTTAAGCCCCTGGAGTGAGTTCCATTCCAGGCCTGAAGGGTGACTAGGGGCATAGTCTCGGGGTTTCACCAGTTGTGTCAATCCATCTTATTGAAGGTTTCCCTTGTTTTTGTTGAACCTCTACTTTACAAACCATGTCCTGTTCTAGTAAGTTCAGACTAGTAAGTTCTGGTTGTATATCTTATAAAATTGATTGTCTGTTCTTTTTACAGTCTATGGCATATTCGGTATTCTTTGGCAGCACCACAATTTGAGTGCATCATTTCTCCTGTCTTTCTTTTTTATTGTCAAGCTTCTACATGCACTTGAGGTGATTGAGAAGGATATGGCTTAGGTCACATACACCTTAGTCATCAAATAAGCCATAGCTGTGAAGATCCTATCCCTGACTTGGGCAAAGAACACCTTCTTATCAGGTGCCTCTGCTCCCTTGATATTGTTAGGGAGAGGGAGTTTGGTTTTGTACAGGCTAAAGTTCACACCCATGACCTTGATATCCTCCTCTTCCCAAGCTGAATCTTATACCCACAGGCAACTTCTTGTCAGGCACCCTCTGATGCTCACAGAGGATGATGGTCATCCTCTGAAATCACAAAGGTTCTATGTTTTTCCCCTAAAGCACTATTGACATGTTGTCCATGATCCTGTTCAATCTGCATTTTGCAGGTAGAGCTCAGTGTGTCTTACCTTTCAGGAGGGTGTGTGTGGACTCATCTAATTTTATTGACCTGAATCATATGCTTTGTGTTCATAGCTATCACTCAGAAACAAATATCATCCGGTACATGAAGAGACTGGAAAACAAAGACATTTCCCTTGTTCACAGCATGATTCCACTGGTACTTATTACCCTTCTTCCTATTTCCAAACCTACCCTGATCCCCACCTCTGTGGGTCCTATCCAATGTGCTGCAGGAGGGATTAAAGGGTGGCTGCATGGGAAGCTATGAGGCTTGATGGGTGGCCTTTAAGGAATCACTAATGTGATGCATTTTGGATGTGTTTCTTAAAGGGATCCTGTACCATGAAGCTCAACAGTTCCTCTGAACTCACAGTAAGTAGGTCTCTATCAGTGTTCAGATGTATGTAAGCAGATAACTAGATAAAGCTACTGGGACAGGGATTCAGCACCTCTTTTAATAATCCTTCACATTGCTATTCAACTGTCTTGGAGGGAAACCCTAGTAATTCTCAAAATTTGATCATCTAAGTTTCTGGGTAAAATTATTTTTTTTTTAATTAAAAGAATTAAGTATATAGTATTTGTCTTCTTACCCTTCTCAGAAAAGAAAAAAAAAGAAAAACCACCAACCTGCTATATTTAAGCTTTTATTGTATCAATTTCTAGCTCTTAAGCTTAGGTAGAATTAAGAACCTTAAGCCTTTTTTCTAGAAATCCACCCACTGTGCCAGAAGTGTAAAGATTTGGGGTTTTAATTTACTTCTTGTGTCAACATATTTGTATAACTTGCCATTGTTGTTGGCAAGAATCTCTACTGGGCCAGGATTCATTTAGTGAAGCTAACTTGCTTGTTCCTTTTATTTCTTAGAATTATTATGATGTGAGAAATTATATCAGGCAAAGAACATCATTTTATATAATGATAGGAATAGTTTTCTCCATTTCCTTTTAGTTTTGTGTCTTGCTCTGCTTGACGAAGAGAAAGAACATGCGTGCTATGTGAGAGTTTGAGTAAACCATAACTGAGACAATTCATTAGGTCTCATGGGCAAAAATGTAGTTTAAGACCTTTTGGGAGCTCTGGTAATGTAGTGCCTAAGGCACTTGACTGCTAACCAGAAGGCTGGCTGTTCAAACCCACCAGCCACTCCTTGGAAGGAAGACTGGGCAATCTACTTCTGTAGTGATACTGCCTTGGAAACCCAGGGAGGGTAGCTATGAGTTGGATCTGACTCAATGGCAGTGAGTTTGGTTTTAGAGTTTTTAAAGACCTTTTGGTTTCTGAAAATATAGAAAAAGCATCTATTTTCATGTATACTTCCTTTCTGGGCCTCTGTGTCCTATGTGTAAAATGAAGATAGTAATGTACCTCATAAGATTGTGGTGAAGCTTAAATGAGTTAGTATAAAGTGCTTACAACAGTGTAGTTCATATAGTAGGAACTCAGTGTAAGCTATTGCTATCATCATCATCATTATAGTTGGTATTACATACACACACACACACACATATGTATAGATTTTTCCTCTTCTTGCTCTTCAGCCAATTACATGGAAAGAATTTGCAAATATCCACCCCTTTGTTCCTCTGGACCAAGCTCAAGGGTACCAGCAGCTTTTCCAAGAGCTTGAAAAAGATTTGTGTGAACTTACGGGCTATGACCGAATCTCTTTCCAACCTAACAGGTAAGAGGACTTCTGCTGTTGTTTCAGCCATCTATTGTTGTATAACAACCCACCCTAGAACTTACAAGTTTAAAACAATTTATTATTTGCATGATTTTGTTGAGTGGACTCTTGCATTTCACATGGTGTTAGCTGGTATGATGGAATGGCTAAAAGTTCCAAAATGGCTTCCTTCGCATGGTTGGCAAGTCAGTATATGTATCAAGTCATTTTACATAATGATAAGAATGTTTTTCTCCGTTTCCTTTTAGTTTTGTGTCTTCCCCTGCTAGTTGAAGAGAACATATGTGCTATGGGCTGGTGGCTAGAAGCTCAGTTGAGGATGTTAGCTAGGGTCTTGGTTCTTCCCCATGTGGACCTCCCCACATGGTCGCTTGAGCTTCTTCATGGCATGACATCTAGGTTCAAAACTGAGTGTTCCAAGTAAAGGATGTAGAAGTTGCAGACCTCTTAAGGCATAGCTCTGCATTTCCACAGCAGCACTTCTGGAGTGTTCTGTTAAAGCAAGTCAGAAGATTAGCACCAATTCAGTGTGGGAGGGGATAGGAGTATGAATGGGAGGCGTGGTTCATTGTGTGCCATCTTGGGAACTACCTACTATACCTTTCAGTGACATAGCATATGAGAATAAGAATAAAGCACACATGTTAACTCTTAACAAGCGGCATAGATTCAATATAGGAGGGCGGAAAGACCTTGGATCTTGCTTTGGTTCTGTCACTAACTTTGAAAGGTCCCTCCCCCTCTTCTGGCCTCATTTATTTTGCCTGTAAAATAAAAACTCTGAAGAGGAGCAGTACTTTTTAAAGCACAGGGTTCCATCAAAATCTCATAGGCACTTAAAAAATACAAATTCCTGCACCTTACTCCATAGCTTCTGGGCATAACCTCCAGGGATAGAGAGAAAGAATCTTTATTTTTAACAAGCAAGGCAAGTGATTCTGATATGCAGCCAGATTTGGAGTCCACTGGATTTGTGATTTCTCTACTTTCTAGGGGTGGATAAATATATAGAGAAATGAATTAAATACTGGTACATTATCTGTAGGTGAGATAACATTGTAGGATGTGTTCAGGAGTCACTTCTGCCCCTAGGTGCTCTAGCTCCTACTACTCAAAAGTTTAATTCTCCACCAGCAGCTTTAACATTGGCATCACCACAGTTTGTTAGATAATTTTCTATTTCAATATCTCAAAATCAAAGATATTTTGAAACTGAGACTTTTACAATCTCACTCTCTGATAAGAGTGCTGCCCGGAATTGAGTACAGTTTTAATCAGACATAATCAAGACCTACCTCCTCTTCGGTAACAGTAAAGCCAGACACTTTGTAAAAACAATGCACACTATTAAAATTCAAACCCATTAGGAAGTGGGCATATGGACAATGAAAAGATAGAGCTTGGTCAATAATAGCCTCTCAAACAAATGTCATCATTTAGCATTTGTTTGCTTGCTTTTTTTTTTTTTTTTTTTTTTGAGGGAAGAATCTATTAAAATTCAAACCCATTAGGAAGTGGGCATATGGACAATGAAAAGATAGAGCTTGGTCAATAATAGCCTCTCAAACAAATGTCATCATTTA
>NW_006921743.1:661333-662208 GCF_000298275.1 Orycteropus afer afer
TGGACAATGAAAAGATAGAGCTTGGTCAATAATAGCCTCTCAAACAAATGTCATCATTTAGCATTTGTTTGCTTGCTTTTTTTTTTTTTTTTTTTTTGAGGGAAGAATCTGAAAGTGAAGTCTTAACCCAAGACCATAATACATGCATTAAGTACTGAAAATGATGAAACTTCTCCCTTTAGTGATGGAACATGATCTCATCTTCAGTGTGATATTAGTAATGCCAACTCTACGTCATGAGCTCTTGCAGGAAGTTGAGGCCCTGGTCAGATAGCAAGACAGTAGTGACCTAAGGATGAGGATTGTTAAAGCAGTGGTTCTCCACTTTGGATGGAAACTAGAATCACATAGTCATCTTATAACACACCTGATATCCACATCACAGTCTCAGATTAAATCATCATCTCAATGGGAAAGAGGGGGTGAAGGGAGGGATCTAGGCACTAGTATTTCTTTAAAGTTCCCTAGGCGATTCCAACTCAGAGCCAAGGTTGATAATCACTGTCTTAAGTGCCTCTGTTTTCTTGTGTGTGTGATTTGGGTGAAAATTTACACAGCAAATTCACTTTCCATACAGCAGTTCATATACACTTTAAATCATGACATTGAAAACAATTTACCACAATGCAACAGCTCCCCTCTCACTTCCTCCCCATAGTTACCTCTTCCCTGTGTCCATCCCTCCATGCCCTCCTGCCCACTGAGCTGTCTCTCTGTGCATAAACAGCTCTTCTTTCTCCTATGATTGTTCTCTCCAACTAGTGTATCAACCTTAGGTAAAGGTTCAACTTATATGCCTGTCTTTTGTTTGGCTGGAAACCACAGGTGTGGGTTCAATTCCAGACCTGAAGGGCAGCTAGGGGACATAGTCTCAG
>NW_006921743.1:676846-678205 GCF_000298275.1 Orycteropus afer afer
TCCTCAGGGATGTGTTCTGGGTCTGTATCCTGCTCCCTTGTTTCTACCACTTTATCCTGCTTCTTTATGTGGCCTATGATGGTCTATTGTGTCCAAGACATTGTGGCATTGTTCTATTTAGATCTCTGTTAACTGTTTTGTTTGTAAAGAGCAGCCAAAGGTGATTCAGGGTTTTCTTGGTGCTTTTTTATCATTGGCCCATTGGTGGAGAAGAAGGTACTGGCTCTCACTCAATAAGTGAAGTTGCAGGAGATGTGGGTGTAGTTCTGTCATATGGGGACTGTTGCTGTCTCCCACTCAGTTAGACAAAAATTACAATTGGATAACCATCAAAAAACTAAAAGCACATAGACCAAAAACACAGCATGTAATCACACAGGAACAATAACCAAAAAAAGATAAAAGGGAAAAAGAAGGAAAAAAAAAACAAACCCTGCAATATCTGGGGGTAGGTCACTAAGAGAAAAAGGTAGAGAAGGAGAATAATGAAGAAAAAATGGGAAAAATGCAAAAAGAAAAACAAGGAATGCAGTTAACCATGAGAAAAAAGGGAAAAAAATTAAATTAAAAAAAAAAATTTTTTTTCCAACCAGGAACAGGGAAAAGAAAAAAAGCTGAAAACTAGGACCTGGGAGGGGGAAAATATAGAATAATAGTAAAAAGAACAAAAGTATTAATAATAATAGTAGTTTTTAAACAGACAAATACAAGCAAACTAAACACCAGAAAAAAGAAAGTGGAAACAAAAAAAATAATAATAAAAAAAGGGAAAAAAATCAGTGGAGGACAGGGCAAGGCACCCAGGCTCTGTCCGAGAACACAGACTGAGATGGAGTTTCTATGAGCCCAGAAGGTGGGTGGGAGTAGGGATTGCCACCCCTCTGTTCACCAAGTGGGTGTGGGATATAAGAGTAACAAGAGGAATGTCTCACTTTTTTCAGTTGTGCATGTCCAGAGTGTCCTTGGGGTTGCTGGCAAGCAGAACCTGTTCTTAAGTCCCTGGAATCTGGGAGAGTTCTGTGTCTTTAAATATTCAAAATGGTCAAGCTGCTTGTAAACATTCAAAATGGCAGCATCCTCCAGACAGGCAAAAGTCCACAGGTCAGCCGCCTTTCTCTTTGCCTTCTCTGTTTATTCCTCAGCCACCAGAGCAGTACTCTGTGCAGTCCCTGGCTAGCAGGGCTGATTTTTAGGTTAATTGTTAGGTCCTACCACCACTCAGGAATCTCCAAGCTGTCTGTGCCGTGCCATCAGGCTTGCTCAGGATCGCTGCCAGACCACAGCTCTGTCTGTCTCCTTTTTTGGTATTTTCATGCAAATTCTTCTGCTAGTTGGGGTTTAGTCCACTTCTATATCCTT
>NW_006921743.1:678980-685745 GCF_000298275.1 Orycteropus afer afer
TTGAACCGCCAGCCGTCTGGTTAGCAGGCAAGTGTCTTAGCCACTATGCTACCAGAGCTCCCACTCTGTCTTATAGGTTGCTGTAAGTTGGAATCGACTTGATGGCAATGTGTTAAACCCTATGAGGTAGTTCCACTCTGCCATGTGAGGTCACTGTGAGTCGAAAATTGCTTCAAACACACCCAACAACGACAACAACAGAGGCTGTGCATAAGTGTAGGCTTCACTGACCTTTTGAATGCCTTGGGACATTTAATACCCAAGGGTGTTTCCACCATCACCACCAGAAGCTGTGGAATTGATTTCTACTCATGGTGACCCTATATGTGTCAGAGTAGAACTGTGCTCTATAAGATTTTCAATGGCTGATTTTTCTCCAAAGTAGATCACCTGACTTTTCTTCAGAGGTGCCTTTGGGTGGACTCAATCTGCCAACTTTTCAGTTAGCAGCCAAGGTGCTTTAACCATTTGGACCACCCAGAGACTCCAAAGGCCTAAAACAAAAATGTAAAGAAACTTATTCCAGTTTCCCCTATTTGTTTGTTCAACCCGCAAACCCAGAGAACATTTTGAACTTGCTGGAGAAAATAGCCTAATAATATTTAACTACCTTTCCACATCCTACTCTGCCCAGCATGGCTTGTTCAACTTGTACCCTACAACACTTTGAGATTTTGAAAATCATTCTGCAGTTTACTAATACCCTCTAGGAACTGCTGGGTTAGAATGACTTTGTAAAGTTAGGCAGAAGCAATAATTAACATCTTCCATGGGTACATAAAGCAGAAATAGAAGTCTGAATTACTGTTAGCTCACTTCCTTATAAAACTGAAAAACCAGAAAAAAAAAAAAAAAAGCCAAACCCATTGTTGTTGAGTCAGATGCAACTCATAGTGACCCCTCCTTGGCATTCTGAGGCATTATCACTATAAAAATGGATTGCCGCAACCTTCTTTCTGAGAAGTGGCTGGTGGGTTTGAATCTCCAGCCTTCTGGTTAACAGTCAAGTGCCTTATGCACTATGCCACCAGAGCTCCTAAAGTGTGAACAGAGTGTACTTAATGGCCTTACATTTTATTGTGCCTGAAAATCACCTGGAGGGCTTGTTAAATTGCTAAGCCCCAGAGCTTCTGATTCAGTAAGTCTGGAATGCAACCCAGGAACTTGCATTTCTAACAAATTCCCAGGTGCTGCTGATGCCACTGGTCTGGGGACCACACTTTGAGAACCACTGGGGTTGCAGAGTTCTCACACCTGGCTCCATATTAGAATTACCTGGGGAATTTATGACTACCAATGCCTTACCCATGCCTGAGCCAATAGGAGCCTGGGGCCCAACCATCTTAATTTTCTACAAGTTCCTCAGGGAATTGTAATGTGCAGCCACTGGGTTGGGAAATGAGCTGACTTGAAAGAACACCAAATAAGGAGATTAGTTCAATGATGAATGTCTTCCACTACAGTAAACCTTGAAAGTGGACTTGGATGGCTAAGTCACTACATATAGGGCAGAAAGGCACATCTGGAATGTGAAGATCAAACACATTAAGATCCTCTTTTCAAATAGGAGATGGAGTCAACAGAAAGTGATTTTCAAAACACTAAAACAAAAAACTAAACTCACTGCCATCAAGTAAATTCTGACTCATAGCAAGTGAAGCAGATTGCCTAGTAGTCTTCCTTCCACTGAGTGGCGGTGGGTTTGAACTACCAGCCTTCTGGTTAGCAGCTGAATGACTTAGGCACTACCCCACCAGAGCTCCTTTTCAAAACACTACATAGAGTAGGAAATGTCTTAGACTTTTCCTTTCTTTGGACAACACATAATCATTGTTGTGTTGCACTACAAGTGTTGTAATATATGGAAGCTCTGGTGGCATAGTGCTAAAGACATTTGACTGCTAACCAGAAGGCTGGTGGTTCAAATCCACCACCCACTCCATGTAAGGAAGGTTGGACAATCTACTTCTGTAGTAATACCACCTTGGAAACCCAAGGAGGGGTTGCTATGAGTTGGATCCGACTAGATGGCAGTGTATTGGTTTTTGTTGTTGTTGTTGTAATATATATATATAGTAAAATACATTTGCTAATTCATTATTTCTCAAATGTACAACTTAGTGATATCAATTACATTAACCATGTTGTGTGCAGCCATTACCCATCATCGATGCCAAATTTTCCATCAATTACAGGGTTCATTTTGACAAGAGAGGTCAGGACAGAGAGATGATGACATGATGCAAGGGTAAAGTTCAGCTCTCGACATGTAAAGGGTTTTTGGTTTTCATATTTTTTGGACAACAATATATAGTTTAGCTTCTAAACATTACACTTTGCACAAAGGCCTGAATGCTAGACTTTATAGATATTACAGAGAACCAATTAACTTAATCTTTAAATTTACAGTGTATCATTTGTTGAAGAAATATTTCTAATGGAAAAGTATCCTGCTAATAGGGGGAAAAGTTATGATAACTGCTTAGCTACAGCCAAACACCTTGAGGGAGTAAATTGCTGGGCCCGTGGGCTCAGAACCATGGTGATGGGAGACATCAAGCTCATTTGGCATAACCTATTACACAAAAACATTGTTCTACATCCTACTTTGGTGAGTGACCACTAGATCTTAAAAGCTTGCTAGCAGCCATCTAAGATGCAACAATTGGTCTTGCCTCATCTGGAGGAAAGAATAGTGAAGAATATCAAAAAGGCATGGAAACAATTAGTCCAAGGAACTAGTGGACCATGCAACCTCAGCCTATATAACCCTGAGACCAGAAGAACTAAATGGTGCCTGGCTACCACTATCAACCACTTGGAAAGGAATCAAAATTAGAGATCCTGGATACAGTGGGAGAAAAATGTGGAACAAAACTTAAAATTATTTAAAAAAAACAGAAAACAAGCTTACTAATCTGATAGAGGCTGGTCTGATAGGTGAAACCCCTGAGACTGTGGCCCCTACTCACTCTTCAGACCTGGAGTTGAACTTATTCCTGTGGCTTCCAGCCAAACTGTAGGCATGCCTACAAGGTGAACAATTATACCAAATGGGCACACTCCTTAGAACAGTCAACCATGGGAGATCAGAAGGGCAACATTTTCACAGGGAAATAGCTCAGAGGGCAGGAATGCATGGCAAAGAAGGACCCACAGAAACAATCACCACAGGGAAGAAGTGGAAAAAGAGCTACTCCATTATGGGTATTGAAGTCAATGTCATGAAGCAAAATGTGTATGAACTATTGTATGGAAAATTAATTTGGTCTGTGCCAAAGGGGCAAGGAGGCCTCAACTTCTGACCTTCTCTAACCACACAAGAGGAAGACAGAATCACCATCAATAGCCCAAGGCCTGTTCCTGCGAGGCCAGACATACTGCCTCCCTCCAGCCCATTCACCAACCGTTCCTCCCGCAGCACCTATCACCTCTCCACTGGGTTCAATAATTTGCTGCAGTAGCCACACAGAACTCACAGATTATGGGGTTTAATAGGGAAGCACCAGGCTACAATTCGAGTTCAGGAACAATGCTCAGTCTCTCTCAGCCCACCATCTCTCAGACAACAGTCTCTCCAGTCTCTTTCCCAGCAGTGCATGTCTCCCTCAGTAATGCATGTCTCTTGTGTCTCTTTCCCAGCAGCACATGTCTCTCAGGAGTGCATTTCTTTCAGGAGCATGTTTCTCTCAGCAGCACGTCCTTCTCAGCCAGCAGTCAGAGAGACTTCTGCCTCTAGAAGGCCTCCTTTTGAGCCTGGCAGGGTGGCTAAACTAACCAATCATAACATCAAAATTCTAAGCACCTGAGAGAGTGAACTTCCCGAAATATTGCTTTGTGCCACTGCTCAACAGAAATACCCCAGATGGATAACTTTAGCAATCAGGAGCTCCTCATTTGCTCATGGCAAATTCTACCTCAGAGTTTACAAAGACTTATGGGTAGAAAAGCCACACTAAGTAATTTACTACACTGCAGTATGTAAACTTTACCTAATCACAATTTAAAAAAAAAAAAGAAAAAGAAAATATCCTTTTCAATGTAATAAAACATATTTTTAAAAACACAGTGTAAGAAACTTTTTAGGACATTCAAATATTATTCAAAGTTAAATAGGCCCACTGACTTGGAAACAGTTTAAAACTTTCTTGAAATTACACACTGAATGTGGTCAATGTGTAAACTGTAGTGGTGTATTAAGAACCATAAAGTGTTTTTCATATGTATGTCTAGAGAAAATTAAAACCAAAGTAGATAGGATTAAAATAAAATAGATCTGGTAAATAATTCATAGCAAATTGAATTTTGAATTCTAGGCACCAAAGAATATGTATATTTTATATAAATGTATACATATATAAATTTTATTATTGCCCAGTCTTCCTTCTGAGGAGTGGCTGATGGTTTTGAACTGCCAGCCTTCTGGTTAGCAGTCAGATGGCTTAGGCACTATGCCACCACAACTCCTAAATTTTATATATAACTATAAATTTTGAATTCCTGGCACCCTGTCTGAAAAATGTTAGAATCCATAACAAGCTCATCTTCTTTAGGGCATATTTTTAAATATATTACTTTGATATAGATATAACATCCCACTGGAGAACACAAATACTCTTTTCTAATTATAATTTACCTGGAGTTTCATAATTTCTGCTATTCATCTAAAAGCATGAATTAGAAGATATTTTGCAGAATGGGTTCTATTTACTTTTTGATAAATACAAACATCACACAGGAAATTTACTATTAAAACAACAGCTACAATGACCCATTTCCAAATATTCCAAAGCTGCCACATTTGAAGACTTTCTTATGGCATCCATGAAATCAGCCACCTTTTTTTCTTAAGAGTGGAAAAACATAGTTATTTTACATTCATGATTGATCCAGAATGATTTCTGCAGTTGGCAACAAATGTACACAATCACTGACCAAAATGCCTCCTTTACAGGATGAAACTCATTTCATAACCTTGATCCATTTTAGGTAATGCAGTGCTTTCCACCCGTGACTATTGGCTGTGCATGCTCTACAAAATCATCTATAAGAGCAGGCATCACATGGGTTCACCATAAGTTGGAATCAACTCCATGGCAACTAATAACAACAGCTTATTTTTCATCACAGTTAGACATATCATCTGTAATCACATTCCAAAACCAGATTAAATGCAATTCCAGTATGTAACAGCCATTTCTAACTCTAAGACTTTGTTAAGTTTTTATTTTGCCTAGAGTTGTTGGTGATGGTAAAGGTAAACTGCTATAAATCTTTGGACTTGACTGTGTTCCTAAACTCTTACGCTAATCTTGGCAAAAGAGTATTTAGCACTCTCCTGTACCCAGCTCTGTTGTGCCATCTATAAATTCCCCCCCCACCACCTTTTTTTTTTTGCTAAGTTCACATTGAGTAGTTGCCCCCAACTTCCACTCTTAGAACCAAACAGCTGATAGGGACGGGGTCTAGGTTTAAATCATCACCAAATGGTCAAATCCCATGAACTTCCATTTATTTTCTCTGTGTGGGTCTTTGTATCTGTTAGAAAGTTCTAATTCTTCTTGTTTCATCTTAATTTCTGCTGGACTCTTTATAGAATGGATCTTCTAAATGGAAGAAGCCATCCTGTAGTTTTTCCTTGTTTTACATTAAACAGTGCAGATGACAGCAGTTCTTTCAGCAGTCTGTGTAGATGATGTCAACTGGCAGCCTTGGCTGAAGGTGTTGCGGGTTCTGAGGGTCTGAGTTCCTGGCAGCCTCCTTGCTGCAAGAGGTGAATCACCTCAACTTCAAATAGATGTCAGAAAACCATTTGTCATGGTTTCCCCTCCATGTGCAGTGATGATTCTGATGGTCTTCTCTCAGTCTGGGTGATGCAGTTATTTTCTATGAAACTTTTCCACCAACAGGTGGCACTAATCACCTCCCTTATTTTTATAGCCTCCCAGTAGTAAGCCTTGAATGATTAGAACACATTGTTTGCACTTGGTGGATTGCAACATAGATGACTGACTTTAAGAGCATGTGAGGCAAACATAAACATAAACAAGGACAAAGCCACATCATTTCTTTCTTTCTTTCTTTTTTTAATTGTGATTTGGGTGAAAGTTTACAGAGCAAATTAACTTTCTATACAGCAGTTCACATACACTTTGTCTCATGACATTGACCACAATCTACCACAATGTAACAGCTCCCCTCCCACTTCCTCCCCATAGTTACCTCCCCCCTTTGTCCTTCCCTGCACTCCTGCCCCCTGAGCTATGTCCTTGTGCATACACAGCCCCTCTACTCTCCTATGATTGTTTTCTCCAAGGAGTATATCTACCCAGAGTAAATGTGGCACCTCATATGCCTGTCCTCCATTTGGCTAGAAGCTACAGGTATGGGTTCAATCCCAGATCTGAAGGGCAGTCAGGGACCACAGTCTCAGAGGTTCCATCAGGCTCCATCAGACCAGCAAACCTGGTCCCCTTTTTTTTTCAAATGATCTTGAGATCTGCACTAAACACTTTCCCTTGTTACCCTCCCGAGAGGGACCAGGTCTCCGGGAGCAAGGTAAGCACGGGCGGACTTGTGCTTAGTCCCCGGGAACGAGGTAAGCATGGGCGGGCTTGTGCTTAGTAACCGGGAGCGAGGTAAGCACGGGCGGGCTTGTGCTTACTCACTGATCTGCAATGAACACTTTCCCTTGTTACCCTCCCAAGAGGGACCGGGTCTCCGGGAGCAAGGTAAGCACGGGCGTAGCACAGAGTAGCAGGCCGG
>NW_006921743.1:694433-696999 GCF_000298275.1 Orycteropus afer afer
GATAACCAAACTCTGGTACATACACACAATGGAATACTATGCAATGCTAAAGAATAATGTAGAATCTGCAAAACACTGCATAACATGGATGAACTTGGTGGACATTATGTTGAGTGAAATAAGTCAATCACAAAAGGACAAATATTGTGTTAGTCTGTTATTGTACAAGTCAAGGAAAGGTTTATCTGTGGAAGGAAATTTTCTTTGTTGGTTACCAGGGGTGTGAGGGGAGGGGAGGGGACACTGTTAGATAGGTAGAGAATAAGTGTTGATTTGGGTGAAGAGAAAGGTAAAGTACCAAATGTGAGTGATCAACATGGTGGCTTTGAGGAAGAGAAAGACATAGTGAGGTACATGGGATGATGAACCCTTTTGCGCATACAGTACAGCATATACAGTACTGCATTGTCACTGAAGGCAAACATAGGTATATGGGTGGATAGATGGGTGGACAGGCTGAACTAGTACATATGTCTATGAAGTGGAGAGTATACCCAAGATCATGTATAGGATTGGTAAACAATGTTCCTATAAGTTTATTTGTATGATCTGAATTCCCAGGTGTATAGTAGAGCTGACAAGGGGCAAGGTTGTAGTCACTTCTTGGTCACAGCCAGCTACTCGAGTAGTTGAACCTGTGTGCTTGGGACCATAGCCGCAGGGGACATCAAGTTCAATTGGCATAACATACTACACAAAACATGTTTCCACCTCCTACTTTGGTGAGTAGTGACTGGGATCTTAAAAGCTTACAAGCAGCCATCTAGATGCAATGATGGGTCTCTGCTCATCCAGAGCAAAGAAGAAAACCAAAAATTCATGGAAACAATTAGTCCTAGCAACTGGTACATCATGTGATCCTCGACCTATCAACTATGAGACCAGAAGAACTAGATGGTGCCCCGCTACCACTGTCAACCACTTGGAGGGGGATCTATGTAGGATATCTGGATAGAGAGGGAGAACAATGTGGAACAAAATTCAAAATCATTTGGAGAAAAAAAGAAAAAGGGGGGGGCGACCAGGTTTGCTGGTCTGATAGAGCCTGGTGGAACCACTGAGACTGTGGCTCCTAGCTGCCCTTCAGGTCTGGAATTGAGCCTCACCTGTGCCTTCCAGCCAAACAAAAGACAGGCACATGAGTTGAACATTTACCTGAGGTAGATACACTCCTTGGAGATAACAATCATGGGAGAAATAAGGGCTGCTTATGCACAGGGAGACAGCTCAGGGGGCAGGAGTGAATGGAGGGATGGACCCAGGGAAGAGGTAACTATCGGGAGGAAGTAGGAGGGGAGCTGTTGCATTGTGATAAATTGTAGTCAATGTCATGAGACAAAGTGTATGTGAACTGCTGTATGGAAAGTGAATTTGCTCTGTAAATTTTCACCCAAATCACAATAATAATAATGAAAAAGAATATAAATTCATTTTCTTACAGTTCTGGAGGCCAAAACGAAAGAAAATCCACTGCCATTGAATTGATTCCAACTCATAAGGTCCTTATAGGACAGAGAAGAACTGCCCCATAAGGTTTCCAAGACTATAAATCTTGATGGAAGCAGCCCACCTCATCTTTCTCCCGCAGAGTAGCTGGTGGGTTTGAACCGCTGACCTTTTAGTTAGCAGCTGAATGCTTTAACCACTGCATCACCAGAGCTCTTTTCCTGGAGCCCAGACATCTGAAATCAGGTTACACCGGGCCAATGTCCTAAAGTCAAGGTGTTGGCAGGGCTGGCTCTTTCTGGAGGCTCCAGGGAGGAATCCATTTCCTTGCCTTTTCTGGCTTCTGGATGCCACCTGCATTGCTTGGTTCATGACTCCTCCCATTACCTCTTGCTTTAGTCTTCACACTTACTTTCTCTGAGGTCAAATCTCCTTCTACTTCTCTCCTACAAGGACTTTAGATTACTTTGAGGGCCCACCTGGATAATCCAGGAAACATCTCCTCATCTCAAAATCCTGAACTTTTCACATCTGCAAAGTCCCTTTTGTCACATAAGGTACTGTTCACAGGTTTTAGGGATGAAGACATGGACATCTTTGGGGGCCAGTAATCAGCCTACCATACAATGGCTGATATTTTTAGCTTGAATGTTTTTGCTTTAGTAGAACTTTCCTGGATTTTTAATTTATGCCTTTTACATATATCTTCATTTTTTAATTATCTTCATTTTTAATTTAATTTAATTTAATTTAATTTTAATTATCTTCATTTTTTAAAAAGTATGCTTGAAGCTGGAGCAAATAATACTTTTTTGTTGTTTTAAATTGTGCTTTGAGTGCAAGTTTATCTTATATTCATTTTTAATATTCCCTTTCCCTCCTTTATCAGTCTTCTGCCCTGAAGGGATCCTCTTATTCAAAGATCCTTTTTTTTTTTTTGTTGTTGTTATGTGCCGTCGAGTCACCCCGATTCATAGCGACCCCTCCTTGGGTTTCCCAGGCAGTATCACTATGGAAGTAGATTGCCCAACATTCCTTCCGAGGAGTGGCTAGGGGGTTTGAACCACCAGCCTTCTGGTTAGCAGTCAAGTGCCTTAGGCACTATGCTACCAGAGCTCCT
>NW_006921743.1:697099-705086 GCF_000298275.1 Orycteropus afer afer
GGTGCGGGATCGGGCAGTGTTTCGTTCTGCTGTGCATGGGGTCGCTATGAGTCGGAAACGACTTGACGGCACTTAACAACAACAACAACAACAACTTGAGTTTTGATCCACATTGTTCTCTCACTCTATCCAGGATCTTCTACATAGATCCTCCTCTGAGTGGTTGACAGTGATAACTGGGCACCATCCAGTTCTTCTAGTCTCATAGTCATATAGGTTGAGGAATGCATGGTGTACCAGTCACTTGGACTAATTGTTTCCATGAATCTTTGGTTTTCTTCATTCTTCTTTGCTCTAGATGAGGAAAGACTCATTGTTGCTTCTAGATGTGTGCTTGTAAGCTTTTCAGATCCCAGTCCCTACTCACCAAAGTAGGAGTGGAACAATGTTTTATGTAGGATGTTATGTCAATTGAGCTTGTGACTATGAAAGCCACATCATTTCCGATCAAGTGATTACCATACTGGCTTCCTCATGGAATTCATGATTCCAACCGTCTCTTCTTTCATTGCTAGCCCAAACACCTGGGTTGGTCTTCCATCAAAACAAGATGAGTAGAAGTCAGAAAAACACAGGAGGAAAGAGAAGAAACATTGTTGAGGCCCCTTACCATGGGGGAAAAGATGGCATTAATGTGGAGTGCCTGGGCTGGAGGGTAGAACTCAGTTTTGAACAGATTTCCTAAATATGTCTTGCAGAGCTGCTACATGCATAGGGCTGTTCCGCATGTTTTTTGTGGGGAAATAGAAACCTAAGATCTGGATCCTACTCTCAAAGCTTACATTAACTGAGAGGCACAGAGAGTAAATGTGAGATTTGTACTAATTTTCAATGTACAGTACATGTGTGGGGTGGTAATATCAGGTAAGTGGTAAATGTATAGGTTACAAAACATTTGCCATTTCAACATACACAGTTGTCATTGGCTGATTTTTGGAAGGTCACTAAGCCTTTCTTCCTAGTCCATCTTAGTCTAGAAACTCTGCTGAAACCTGTTCAGCATCATAGCAATAGGCAAGCCTCCACTGACAGATCCATGGTGTCAGCATGTGCGGAGCATTGGCTGGAAATTGAACCCAGGTTTCCTGCATGGTAGACAAGAATTCTAACATTAAACTACCAATGCCTCATAGTCTGGTATATCCAAACCCAACCCAACCCACTGTCATCGAGTAGATTCTGACTCATAGTGACCTTTAGGACAGAGTAGAACCACCGCATAGTGTTTCCAAAGCTGTAAAAACATTTTTTTCCCATTTTATTTATTTATTTTTAATTTTTATTGTGATTTGGGTGAAAGTTTACAAATTCACTTTCCATGCAGCAATTTATACACATTTGTTTCATGACATTGACTGCTATTTATTTCCCACAATGTAACAGCTCTCTTCCCACTTCCTTTCTGTAGTTACTTCTTCCCTGTGTCCTTCTTTCCTATGCATTCCTGCCCTCTGAGCTATCTCCTTGTGCAAATAATGCCCTTCTGTTCTCCCATGATTGATTATTCTAAGTGTATCTACCTGATATAAATATATGCTTGTCCATTGTTTGGCTGGAAGCCACGGGAGTCAGTTCAATTCCAGACCTGAAGGGTAACTAGGGGCCATGGTCTTGGGGTCTCACCAGGCTCTATCAGACAAGTAAATTGGTCTTTTTTTTTTTTTAATGATTTTGAGTTTTGTTCTACATTGTTTTCCCATTCTATCCAGGATCTCTGAGGCTATAAATTTTGACCGAAGCAGCCTGTCTCATCTTTCTCCTATAAAGCGAATGGTGGGTTTGATCTGCCGACCTTTTGGTTAGCAGCTGAATACTTTAACAACTATGCCACCAGAGCTTCTTGGTCTTGTATGTAAGAAGTACTTAATTAAGGGAGCAGCTTGTATTTATTATTCTTATCAGTCAGTGCATCAAGCCTTTCTGCTGCTCAGATGTGCCCGCTCTGTGGAAATTACTTTTTTCTTCCCATTCTCCACCAAGCTCCAAAGGCCTCTACTCCTGGCCTGAACCCCAAGCTTTACCCCTGTTCTCTGGCCTGTTTCCGTACTGAGCTCCAGATCACCAGTTCTGCTGCCTCCTGACGCAAACCACCAATACTCTTAATAGTGTGCAAACATTTAAAATCTAAATTGTTCCATCCCAATGTTCCCTCAAAAACAAAAACAAAATACATTCTAGTGCCCTAAGTTTTAGCTTTTAGTTTGGAAATATAAATATTTATTTATTTAGCTTTGGGCCTTTGTAAAAGCTCACTATTATGGGGTGACCAGAGGGATGAACCCCAATCCCACTCAGATTTCAGAGTCAAAGGATGGTGTGAGTTTGTGACATGGATGACATACCTATTTTGATTGGAACTAAGGAACCTATTACTCACTTCCTTTTCCTTCTTGCACAGAGATCTGGAAACATTAAACACCAGTTTACCATTGCCTCAGACTTGCCCACAGGAATGTCCATCATTAACTAACTGCTTAAAAGTAGTGCCTTTGAAAACTATGAGATGAGAATGGCCATGTGCTGCTCTCATCTGCTGGGGCCTGGGAGGACATCAATTACAGTGGTACCAGGTTAAAAGTACTTAGTCATTTTGGGGGTAATCTGACCACTCACTAAATATTTGATGATATTAGGAAATTGTTATTATTATTATTTATTCTTTTTCTTATTATTATAAATTATTTTAGTGGTGATAGTGGTATTATAGGAGCTCTGTGGCATAGGGCCTAAGACATTTGACTGCTAATCATAGGCCTGACAGTTCAAACTCTCCAGCCACACCTCAGAAGGAAGGTTGGGCAATCTACCTCTGTAGTGATACTGCCTCGGAAACCCAAGGAAGGGTTGCTATGGGTCAGATCCAGCTCAATGTCAGTGAGTGAGTTTAGTGGTATTATAGGTATATTCAAAACAAAAAGTTATTTTTAAAAAAAAAAAATTTTCATTTTGATTTGAGTGGAAGTTTACAGAGCAAATTCATTTTCCATACAGCAGTTTATGCACATTGTTTCATAACATTGACTGAAGTTCTCTACAACATAACAGTTGTCTTTCCACTTCCTCCTCATAGTTACCTTTTCCCAGTGTCCTTATCTTCCATGCAACCTCCCCTCCCCCCCAGGTATCTCCCTGTGCAAACACTGCCCTTCTGTTCTCCCATGATTGATCGCTCCAAGGAGTGTATCTTCCTGATGTAAATGTTCACCCCATATGCCTGTCTATTGTTTGGCTGGAAGCCACAGGAGTGAGTTTAATTCTAGACCTGAAGGGAAAATAGGGGTCATAGTCTCAGGGGTCTCACCAGGCTCTATCAGACCAGAAAACCTGGCCTTTTTTTTTTTTTTTTTTTCTCTCTCATGATTTTGAGTTTTATTCCACATTGTTCTCTCACTGTATCCAGAATCTCCTGCACCAATTCCCCTCTGAATGGCTGACAGTGGTAGCCAGGCACCATCTAGTTCTTCTGGTCTCATGGTCATGTAGGCTAAGGATTGCATGATCTACTAGTCATCAAGGCTATTTTGTCTATCCATATAATGGAATATTACTCAGCCATAAAGATAAATGAAGTTCTGGTACATGTCAGAACATGGATGAATCTTAAAAACCTGATAACTGAGTGAAAGATATCAGACACAAAATTATATGAGCCTACTTAATCTAATAATATCTAGAATAGGCAAATGCATAGAGACTAAAATTTATTAGCGATCACCAGGGTTGGGTGAAGGGGAAAGGGGGAATTATTGCTTAAGGAACACTGAGTTCCTGTTAGGTGTGATGGGGTAATTTGGAGAGAAGTGGTAATGATTGTACATGGTAAATGGAACTAATGTCACTGAGTTGTACACATGAAAATGATTGAAATGGCAAACATTTTGTTATATGTATTTTACAATTAAAAAAATTCTTACCTTTGATACCTACTTAAGTTTTTACCAATAAAATGAAATGATGCTTGGGATCTGCTTCCAAATAATTTTGTTCAGAGTGAGGGGGGCTAGCGAGGGATAGAGTTGAAGCAAGATTAATTATAAGTTGATCATTGTTAAAGCTGGGTGATAGGTACATGAAGGTTCATTATATTCTTTTCTCTGTTTTTTAAAATTTTTAAATTTTCCATAATTAAAAAAGTTCTCTTTAAGTGCATTGTCGTGAATGAAAGCCTAAAAGGACTATCTTTGAGCAGGAGTGGGTGAACTTTAGGGCACCACCAGCTGCTGTTCCTTCCTTTGGCTTTTCACAGCCTTGTCACTCATGTAGAGAACCCAAATGGGCTTCCCATAGTGTCCAGGAGGGTGACTGTGTCACACATTGATGAATGACTGGCTGGTGCCCAGTGAAGACTGAACGTGTAAATGAAAGCAAAGCCCTGATCCTTTTCTTCTTGTCTTGCAGTGGAGCCCAGGGGGAATATGCTGGGCTGGCCACTATCCGTGCATACTTGGACCAGAAAGGAGAGGGGCACAGAACAGTGAGTATGGACAGGTGGCGCTTGCCCACCAGGAGGCAGCAGTGTGTCTAGCCCTCAGGCTTCTGGGGCTTGTCCTTTCCTTCTGTGAACACTCTCAGAAGCAGATAGGGGAAAGTTTTATAAAGAAACACATTTCTGTGAACTGACCATTCTGATCCTTGCTGCCAGGACATCTCATTTGACCACTGTGAGGGAAAACATGTAGAGATAAAAGTTTTTTGCTCAAATCCACTAAATAAAACCTTTCCAGTTGGCCGTGGAACTACTCTCTACAGGAAACAAAGGGAGGAATGGGCAGGAATGTTGCAATTTCCAGGCTTCCTCTCCTTGGCTCAGGCCTGGTTGTAGGCCTGACAGAGGGTAATTGTTCGGGAGTCCCCACTGTGCCTAAGCACAGTTCTGGTCATATTTATACTAAAATAAATATTTATTAAATAAATGAATTCCTCACAGATGATTCTCAGCTATAAGCAACAAAAATGAAATTGAGCAAGGAACCCTGGTAGTATAAATGGTTAAGAGCTCAGCTGCTAGCCGTAAGGTTGGTGGTTTGAACCCATCCAGCATTTGCATGGGAGGAACACTTGGAGAGTGAAGATTACTGCCAAGAAAATCCAATGGGCCAATTCTCCTCTGTCACATGGAGTTTTTATGACTTGAAGTCAATTTGAAGGCACCTAACAACGAAAGATTTACAGAAGAATGACATGGGACATGGAACAGAGTTTGTGTTTCTGTCTCATCATTTGCTTTGGGTATGAGAGTCTGTCTATAGTCTCTTAAGTGGGGCAAATAGTTGATGTGCTAGACAGCTAAGCTAAACATTGATGGTTCAAATCCACTGGAAAGAAAGGCCTGGTGATTTATTTCTGAAAAATCAGCCAGTGAAAACCTATAGAGCATTGTTCTACTCTGACACACATGGGTTCACCATGAGTAAAAATGGACTCAATGGCAACTGGTTTTATGAGAGTCTAATCTCCAGGGGGAGCTCTGGTGGCATAGTGCCTAAGGCATTTGACTGCTAATCAGAAGGCTGTTGGTTCAAACCCACCAGCTACTTCTCAGAAGGAAGTTTGGGTGATCTAATTCTGTACTGATAAACCAAAACCAAAACCAAACTCACTGCCATCAAGTTGTTTTCTGACTCATAGCAACCCCTCCTTTCCAAAGCTGTATCTCTACAGAAGTAGATTTCCCAACCTTCCTTCTGAGGAGTGGCTGGTGGGTTTGAACTGCCAGCCTTCTGATTAGCAGTCAAATGCCTTAGGTACTACGCCATCAGAGCTCCTTCCATAGTGATACTGCTTCAGAAACCCAAGGAGGGGTCGCTATGAGTCGGATCCAACTCAATGGCAGTGAGTTAGTTAATCTCCAGGGAGGTCTCCTGGGTCAAAACTTCCTCATGGGGTCCTTTGTCGAGACCAGCAGATGCTATTGGGCTTGATATAATTCTACTAGTTCTCAGTGACAGTGCATTTGGTTACAACCTGTGGCTTAAGGAAGTCTGTGTTCCTGGCTTCTTTATTCTGGTGATGTCCAGCACTAAGTGAAGACTTCTACTGAACTGTGGAGTCTGTTTTCTTAGAGGGAGCAGTGCGTATGAGTCAAAGGTGAGACAAAGGGATTTGCCAGTTCCAGGAGAGTTAGAGCATGGGGTACAGAGCTGGCTTCTGATGCCCAAGTAAGTGGGATGGGGCAGGTGATGGCCCAATCTTGGTACACGAAAGTGTCATGAAAGACCATTCCGCCCTGAATGACAAAGAGGAACTGGGTGCTGTACCTCAGGGAGGGAGGGAAGTAGAGGCAGGGAAGGCCATCCAGTCACTGAGCTTGTAGAAATACAAAAGTCACAAGTTTAGAAATGTTGGCATCCTTTCTAGATTAAAGGTCTTAATTAAGGCCAACTCTTTTAGTTAGAGAAGAAGAAAATGACTTATGACTCAAATAATCAGGGAAGATTTTTCTGTATCTGTGACATCTGAGGCAGCTGCTACTGCTGCACAATGGGCTCTAATGGAATCCAGTAAGATGTGTATTTCTGTTTCGAAAGGAGGTATGGGAGGGAAATATGCCACTGAACCACCTGGGTTCCCGAGGATTCTCCTGTTGAAAGCTGCTTCTTGAAGTTATTTTCACATTTGCTGTTAGGTTAAATTTCAGAAGTTCCAAAACTATAATGCCCACGTTCTTACTTTATCCGTTTCATCTGTGAGAAATAGAAGTTTATTTAGCAAACAGGTATACAGCCATTGCTATGTGCCAGACACTGCCCTGAACACTTAACAGCTCAATTTGCTAGTCAAATATCAATTCAAATTTGCTGCTCAGAGACTAGGTTCCTATGTAAAAGGAAAAGATTGACCAGCACCACCACAACAGCTGTTTGGAGACATTTTTCTCTTCCCAACTTCCTAAGGCAAATTAAGCCTTTGGATGCTGGATTTTACCAGTGGTAAGAAACCAATTTCCTTTGCATGGAAACTCTCCTCCTTACTCTTTCACTCATCCAGCAAGCCTTTGAGGATCATCTATACTGGGTGAGGTCCTGTGCCAGGCATGCTGCGGAGTTAAGAAAACATTGTTGTTAAGTGCTGTCGAGTTGCAACTGACTCATAGCAACCCCTCCTTGGGTTTCCAAGGCTGTATCACTACAGAAGTAGATTGCCCAACCTTCCTTCCAAGGAGTGGCTGGTGGGTTTGAACGGCCAGCCTTCTGATTAGCAGTCAAATGCCTTAGGCACTATGCTACATAGCATCCATCTAAATGGATGTAACCAAAGCATCAGTGGGTTCTGTTACTTCTATATCTCTCATAACAAACACAGTTTCAAAGTGAGAAGAAATTAATATCATAATAAGGAATGAAAGTCCTTTAAATAGAAGTATCTCCCAGCACCATATAAGTGAGTCATTGACGATTCCACTGAGACTTTTGCTTTGTGCTGCTCTTTCTATCGGGAGTCTCTGGGTGGTGAAAACAGGGTGCTCGGCTGCTAACCAAAAGGTTTGAGGTTCAAGTTCACCAGGGACACCTTGGAAGAAAGGCCTGGTGATTTACTTCTGAGAAATCAGCCACTGAATATACTATGGAGTGCAGTTCTATACCAGTGTGACTGCTGTGAGTTGGAGTCAGCTTGACATCAACTACTATTAGTTTTCTGTGGCTGCTGTAACAAGTTACCACAAATTCAGTGGCTTAAAAGAATATAAATTTATTTTCTTAACGTCAGTTCTACCCAAAGCAATTTATACATTCAATGCAATCCCAATCCAGATCCCATCAACATTCTTTAAAAGATATGGAAAAACCAATCATTAACTTTATGTGGAAAGGAAAGAGACCTCGGATAAGCAAAGCATTATTGAAGAAGAAGAACAAAGTAGGAGGTCTCACACTGCCGGATCTCAAAACCTACTATACAGCCACAGTTGTCAAAACTGCCTGGTATTGGTATAATGACAGACACATAGACCAATGGAATAGAATTGAGAACCCAGAAATAGATCCAT
>NW_006921743.1:708381-720642 GCF_000298275.1 Orycteropus afer afer
TTCCTTCCGAGGAGTGGCTAGGGGGTTTGAACCACCAGCCTTCTGGTTAGCAGTCAAGTGCCTTAGGCACTATGCTACCAGAGCTCCTAGATCCTTTTGGTGGACTTGAATAACTGTGAGAGAGACCCAAGCTCTATAGATGACAGATGACTCCAGCTTTGGTCCTCAGAAAATTAGAAAAAAAATTTAAAAAAAAAAAACAATAAGGGAAGCATTTAAACAAGAAAAATGATTTTAGGACAGCACAGTATAATCAGCAGGAGACCAATAGTCCTTCAAAAGAGGATAAACCTTGAATCAGCAGAAGAGTGAGCATCACACCAAGTCCATATTTGTTTTCTTTGCATATCCATGGTTTTCCTTAAGTGGACTGCTTCACTGTTTTTTGAAGAAGCAGCTGGAAACTAAGTATTCCCTTTATAAGCCCATTTTTATAATGCCCATCCATTTCTCTTTAAGAGGTTGCAATATTGTTCTGGGATAAAAAGCAGGAGGATTATTTTCTGGGCAATCACTGCTTCTCTTGTTATTATCTGTTGGGGAAACTTGGTGATGTACTTTCCCATAGAGATTCATCATTAGATCTGCCAGAATGTGTAGGTTTGCATGCACTCCATGACTGTTAGGAGGAAATTCAAAGGATTTAAATCTGGAAATTCCAACATTGTATCCCTCATCTTCCTTCCATAAGAATTCAACTCATCTTTAGGCTCCAGCTTAGGCTCCAACTGTTGAGATGCTTTCCTTATTTTCTCAACTTGAACCACATCTTCTTTTTCTGAGTTCCCTCAGACTGGGTCTGCTTGACCAGTACCAGTTGCCATTGAATAGATCCCAACTCATGGTGACTCCATGTATATCAGAATAGAACTGTGCTCCATAGGGTTTTCAGTGGCTGATTTTTCAAAAGTAGATCACTAGGCCTTTCTTCCAAGGCACTTCTGGGTGGACTTGATCCTCTAACCTTTTGGTTAGCAGCCAAGCTCATTAACCATTTGCACCATCCAGGCACTCCTCCAGTGGGCTCTAGATATTCATTTATATGTATGCCAGAATCGTGGAACAGAGGACAAGGTTTGGATGATTTTCATGCTTAGTTTATGATTCTCATGGCAATTACCAATCTGTTGCCTAGCGTTAACCCTGAAATTATGTCCACCATTATCACCTCTCCTGGGCAAACTGAGCAGAGCACTGAAGATCTGGTGTGAGCTTTTCACTCCTAGAATTCAATTCCAATCTCTGGTCTTGTAAGGCGTTTCCTATGTACTGTGAATGAGTCGAGGTTAGAAAAAGCACAGGCCTATTTTTCTTGTGCTGGGGTAGGAAAGAGAGTATGGATATCTGAAAGTCTTAGTGAACAATATTTGGGGATTAAATGGAAACTTTTTTTGGACATAGCTTTGCAACAACAGTAATTAAATTGGGTCAGTTTACACAGGGAAGAGATAACTACAGGGAGGAAGTGGGAAGAGAGCTGTTACTTTGTAGTCAGTGTCATAACACAAAATGTGTATGAACTGCTGTATGAAAAATGAATTTGCTCTGTAAACTTTCACTCAAATCATAATTGAATTTAAAAAAAAAAAGAGTTTAAATAAAAGTATGTGGCACCTACTTAATTTGTGGAAGCTCTGGTAGCATAGTGGCTAAGGCACTTGACTGCTAACCAGGAGCCTGGCAGTTCAAACCCACCAGCCACCCCTTGGAAGGAAGGTTGGGCAATCTACTTCCGTAGTGATACTGCCTCGGAAACCCAAGGAGGGGTCGCTATGAGTAGGGTCTGACTCAATGGCACATAACAACAACAATAATAACTTAATTTGTGTTTTAATTGTGGTGTAGAACCTTTCTGTCACTATGACTAGCCCTTTTTATTCTTATTTCTGTGAAAATGAATTCTTCCTTCCATAGAAGATTCACCAATTCAACGGTTTCTATGTGTGCATATCAGTGACACTGATTATACTCATTGTTGTGGTACAACCCCATCCCTGTCTTTTTCTTCATCATTCTACCACTGTTGATATGAATTCAGTGCCTCCCAAGCAAAAGCTCCCTCTTCCCTCCCACCTCCGGTAACCACTAATAAGTTTTGTTTTGTATGTATTTGCTTATCGCCATGTAAGTGAGATCATGCCATGTTTGTCCTTTTGTGATAAAATTTATTCATCATAATGTTTTTCAGGTTCATCCATGCTGTGGCATGCAGCAGGACTTCATTTCTCTTTATACATGAGTAATTTCCATTGTATGTAACCACAATTTACCCAGTCATCTATTGATAGACATTTAGCTTGTTTCCACATTTTGGCTATTATGAAGAGTGCTGTAATGAACACCATGCACAAGTATCTGTTTGTGTTCCCACTTTCAATTCTTTTAGGTATACACCTAGGATTGGAGTTGCTGAGTAGTGTTTTGATATTTTTTTTCTCCTTCCTTCTTTTCTCTCCATTCCTAAGGTTTGCCTCATTCCGAAATCAGCACATGGGACCAATCCGGCAAGTGCCCACATGGCAGGCATGAAGATTCAGCCAGTGGAGGTGGACAAATATGGTAATATCGACGCAGCCCACCTCAAGGCCATGGTATGAGCTGTCTTTCCTTTAGCAGCTGGGAGCATTCTGGATTGGGAAGGGGCAGTGGGGAGCAGAGCCCAGGTGGAGTACATCAGTGTATCTTCTCTTGCATTCTAATGAAAAGACTACAACTCCTCCTGGGAATAGCTTGGTGGAAAATGGTATAAGATAACAAAGCTAACAGTCTCTGTAGGGATAATGAAAAGTCAGTGCTCATATTTTTGGCCCCAAATAAAGCTGACCATGGTCTGCTTTACCCCTCCTTTTGCCAACAGGGGGATGATCATTTACACTGAAATCCTCATCCTCTAATTCAAATGAATTATTCATGGAAGTAGTAAGGATACTCCTGCCTATCTTAAAGTCCTACCCTGCCTCTTTCTGCCCAAACTTCTCCCTCCTTCTGTTCATTCCCTCATTAACAATCCAACTGGCAGTCACACTTTTAGTTCATCTTGTGATGGGAATTAGAACACAAATGTAGGTTTTGCAGATGTCTGTGACTGACCCAGCCATCACCTGCTGAATTTTGGGCAGCATTCCCATCCTTCTTATCTCAAACCCCAGCCCCCAATTCCAACCTCCCAATCTCCAGGAAGAGGTTGCTTAGCAACCATATCTGCTTTCTACTGGCGGACCTAGAGGCTGCATCTTAAGAGGGAAGGGAATCAGTTGAATAGCAATGCAATTCAGCCAGGGTTATTAGGCACCGGAACTGAGAACTCCATGTAATTACCTTCAAAAGGAAGGTGGAAATACATAATGCTGCTTATCTCTTCCATCCACGCCACCCTTCCCTAACCCACAAACTTTTTTCCCACAAATATTCTGAGCCAGTCAGTAGTTGTAATTATTAACTCTCTCCAATATAGAATACAATTGTTTCTTTTTCATTTCCACATGAGCCTGCTCTGACCCGGGGGACCTAAAAACAAGAACAGGCCTTTATATATGCTTGCCTTCTCTCAAAAGGGAAAAAGAGGGAGATTTTTTTTATCAGAGTAGGAACCCTCCTGGTGGGAATTCTAATTTCAGTGGAATGGGAGGGAAAAAGGGTAGAGGTGAGCATGTTAAGATAACTAGAGTGATTGACGGTGAGAACAGACATGTCTAGAAACAAAGAAGTCTGAGGTAATTATTGAGATGACTTAAATCCAAGGAAAACCAGTTTAGAGACTTGAGGCCAAAATATCAAACTCTTCTAAATAGTCTTTTTGGTCTTGACCTTGAATACTTAGCCTGAAAGGACCGTACTATTTCTTGGGAATGACTTATGAAGAGGGTAATCACTGTGGATCTTTTATGGTTGTCATTGTGCTTTGAAACACCTCCAGGAAAGAGAAGACCATGACTTATCTTTCTTAATTCTATAAGAATAGAGTGGGGGGAAATGTGGAACAAAGCTCAAAATCATAAACAAAAAGACAAGGCCTATTGGTCTAATGAAGACTGGTGGAACCCCTGAGACTATAGCTCTTAGGCACCCTTTAAGCCACGAATTGAACTTAACTCCAATGACTCAACTGTCAGCCAAACAATAGGCCTATAAGGTGAATGAATAGTAATACCAGAAGGTTATGCACTTATTAGAACACAAGAATATGAGATCAAGTGGACAGCTTTTGCCAAGGGATTAAGCTAGGAAAGAGGGAAGGGATGGGAAGGAAGGATGGAGGAAAGGGGAGGGCACAGGGAGGAAGTAGAAGGAATGCTGTTATAGTGTGGGGATTGCAGTAAATGTCACAAAACAGAATGTGTGTGGATTGCTGAATGGAAAACCAATTTGCTCTGTAAACTTGCACCCAAATCACAATAAAAAATAAGAAAAGTTTTGGAAAAAAATTGTATATATATATATATATGTAAATGGCAAGTACCTTCTCTTCTTCTTTCTCTGCTTTCTGTATCCCAAAGGTGGGTAAACACAAGGAGAACTTGGCAGCCATTATGATCACGTATCCATCCACCAACGGGGTGTTTGAAGAGAATATCAGTGATGTGTGTGACCTGATCCACCAGCATGGAGGACAGGTTTACCTAGATGGAGCAAACATGAATGCTCAGGTGGGAAATGTGACAGGGTACCCTAAGTTCCCTCTGAGAAATGATTAAGTAAAAAAAATAGATTTTTCCCCTTTGACTTTTTGGCGTCATCTTAAAATATAACACTGAATTCAGAATCAAAGCTAACACTATTGCCAGCTTCAAACAAAGCCCATGAGTTTCACTGGGAGTGCAAGTTCTAGAGGAAGTGATGGGAGATGCTGGAGAAGAAGAATAAAGGTAAGAGATGAGCTGAATTTCCTTGGACAGATTTGTCAGGGAGTTTGAACCCTCTAGAAGTTTCCCTGACTCCTTTCCTGAAGGAATTCAGACCCAAGGTCTGGCCCCTGGTAGATGCCAGTCCTCGTGGTCTTGGACAAATCCCTTACCCTGGCTTCAGCTTCACCAGATATGAAATAGCTGAATAGTTACATCCCAAGGGGACAGTCCTGCAATTGCCTCTCTGAGGAAATGCTGTGGGGGATCTGCTACAGGAGAGGAGTGTCATACGCTCTTTGAGGGTCTTTTCAACTTCTTGGTTTCTTTGCCATTTCACACTTTTTCTGTTTTTCCTTGCTTTTCTCTGGTTCCTTTCATAAACATAGTCTAAAGATTGTCTATTGCTTCCATAGCATAAACAGATTCTTTTTGTTTGGCCATGTTCAAAATTAGCCTGAATATGTATGTGGAAGGAATGCCAGGTGTGTTGTGGTAGCATCTGGATCACCTCTGGAAAATTGTCAGCCTTGCTTCCTTTCCCTCCATTCAGTGTCCTCTTTGACAGCCCTTTAGCCCTTCATCAAGTACACCCTATGGGGCTGTTCACTAATGCACCTTGTACCTAACATGAGCACCCAGGGAGGAGGAAGAACTGCTGGGGAAAAGTTACCTATTTCAGTATCGAGGAGGTCCTTCCTTGTGTTATGAGCACTTCCTCTCCTCCTTCTTGGATGGATAATTAGGAACTGACTTAGGAATGTGCTGTTTCCATAGAAACCAAAAGCCACTCTGCCTGTGGGATGCCAAGTTTTGACTGCTGACCTCTGCTAGTATTGAAGCTTCTGTGAACATCACAGACATATTTCTGCTATAGTTCCCCTCACTGTCTGCCTTTCCCCTGGGGGCATGGGAGGTGTACTGCAAATCCCCACAGCCTTCACACCAAAGTGCCCTTCAATGCTCTCGACTCTTGCTTTGGCCTTTTCCTTTGTGGCAGGTGGGACTTTGTCGTCCTGGAGACTTTGGGTCTGACGTCTCGCACTTAAATCTTCACAAGACCTTCTGCATTCCCCATGGAGGAGGTGGCCCTGGCATGGGGCCCATTGGAGTGTGAGTGCTGGGCAGTGGGCTCAGGATGGCTTTGGGGACTGATAAGGAAAGAACGACTCCATATTCTTCTATCAAAGTACTATGAATCAAAGCTACCTTACTATGGAGTGAGCCTGTGGAGAGTTGGGCACAGTGGGAGGGGTGTTTATAGGGTAAGTACAAAGAGAAGTCTGAACTGATTGCAATAACCACAGTGTTTGGTTGGCCACACTGAGTTCCCAGTCATGTATACACAAAGTAGATTTATTAACTACCACGCATACAGAACTTAGGAGCCCCAGTGGTGCAGCGGTTAAGTGCTCAGCTGCTAACTGAAAGGTTGGCAATTTGAATCCACTAGCCACTCCATGGAGAAAGATGTAGCAGTCTTCTTTCATAAAGAAAGGCTGAAACCTTGGAAACCCTATGGGGGTGTTCTGCTCCATCCTATAGGGTCATTATGAGTTGGAATTGACTCAATGGTTTGGTTTGGGTTTATACCCATTAAAAACCAAACCCACTGTTTTTGAGTCAATTCTGACTCATACATGGTTTCTGTAAATCTTTAGGGAAACAGACAGCCACATTTTTCTTCCGAGGAGTAGCTGGTAAGTTGGAACTGTGGGTTTAAACCATCTACATTTCAGTTAGCAGCAGAGCATTTTAATCACTGTGCCACCAGGGCTTCCCTTTAATGGGTACCAAACTTTATTTGATTGTTGTGGATCAGAACTGGAATGTTACCACCTGGAAGTTCCTTTCAGACTTCAGCTTAGATTTCCAAGTAGCTTGTCTGTCTTTTTTTAAAATCATTTGACGGTTACACTGAAGGTGAATTGAGTGTAAGATGTTGAACACTTTGCAGGCTGAATTCTTACTACATCTGAGATCAGTAAGGCAGAAACAAACCTTATTCCTATAAAGAACTGGATAAAATCAGAATAAGAGTAATAAACTAATTCCTAGCCCTTACTAAGGGGTCGCTATGAGTCTGGTCCAACTCGACGGCATATAACAACAACAACAGCCCTTACTAACCTTTCACATGTGAAATTGAATCATGAGAATGACGGTGAGAGTAGCTTCTTCAGTCCTTCAAAAATGTGCAGGAGAGAGATGGACAGGGCTAGGGTAGAGAGGAGGTGGGACTAGGGTTAGGGAGGCAGAGCCATGATGGAGAAAGGGAGGGACAAGATGGAGAAGAGGTAAGGCCATGATGGAGACGATGTGGGGGTGTGATAGAGGAGAGGTGGGGCTGTGATGGAGGATAAGAAAGTCCAGATGGACAGGAGACAGGGCAGGAGGGTGGGGAAGAGGGGCTGGGAGGCCCTCTCATGGGGGTGAGCCCAGGGCTCTGCACACCTTTTCTAGTTGCCTGTCTCCATCCTCTGCCTCAGTGCTTAGGGGAACCATAGGGTAGCACTTCTGGAGCATCTGCCTCTTAGCCTCTTAGCCTGTGTGTTACTAGGGAGTTGTGGGGGTACAGACCACACCAGGTGATACTGTCAGAGGGGGTGACACGAAAAAGACTGTCTATAAAATTTTTGTTCAGTGTTTCAGCAGAAATTTATTATTTTTTATAAAAATATTTGAGAACACTTAATTGTGCTCATGAGGAACCTGCACCTAGACCAAGAGGCTGTTGTTCAAAGAGAACAAGGGCATACTAAACCCAAAACCAAACTCACTGTCGTTGAGTCAGATTTGACTCATAGCGACCCCTCTTTGGGTTTCCAAGGCAGTATCACTACAGGAGTAGATCACCCAATCTTCCTTCTGAGGAGTGGCTGGTGGCTTTGAACCACCAGGCTTTTGGTTATCAAGAAGGGTGTACATCAGGGTTATATCCTTTCACCATACCTATTCAATCTGTATGCTGAGCAAATAATCCAAGAAACTGGACTATATGAAGAAGAACATAGCATTAAGTTTGGAGGAAGACTGATTAGTAACCTGTGATATACAGATGACACAACCTTGCTTGCTGAAAGTGAAGAAGACTTGAAGCACTTACTGATGAAGATCAAAGACTACATACAGTCTTCAGTATGAATTACACCTCAACATGATGAAAACAAAAATCCTCACAACTGGATCAATAAACCACATCACCATAAATGGAGAAAAGATTGACATTGTTAAGGATTTCATTTTACTTGGATCCACAATCAACCCTAATGGAAGCAGCAGTCAAGAAATCAGATGTCAAAAAAAAAAAAAAAAAAAAATCAGATGTTGTATTGCACTAGGCAAATCTGCTGCAAAAGACCTCTTGAAAGTGTTAAGGAGCAAAGATGTCACTTTGAAGACTAAGGTGTGCCTAACTTAAGCCATAGTATTTTCAATCACCTCATATGCACTTGAAAGGTGACAATGAATAAGGAAGACCGAAGAACTGATGCCTTTGAATTGTGGTGTTGATGAAGAATACTGAAAATACCATGGACTGCTAGAAGAATGAGGAGCTCTGGTGGCATAGTGCCTAAGGCACTTGACTGCTAACCAGAAGGCTGGCGGTTCAAACCCACCAGCCACTCCTCAGAAGGAAGACTTAACAATCTACTTGTGTAGAGATACTGCTTCAGAAACCCAAGGAGGGGTTGCTATGAGTCAGAGACAACTCAATGGCAGTGAATTTGGTTTTTGGTTTGGCCAAAAGAACCAACAAATACGTCCTGGAAGAAGTGCAGCCAGAGTGCTCCTTGGAAGCAAGAATGGCCAGACTTCATCTCACCTACTTTGATCATGTTGTCAGAATGGACCAATCCCTGAAGAAGGATACCATGCTGGGCAAAGTAGAGGGTCAGCAGAAAAAGGGAAAACAAGATGGATTGACACAGAGGGTGCAATGATGGAATCAAGCATAGCAAGGATTGTGAAGATGGCAAAGGATCAGGCAGTGTTTCTTTCAGTTATATGTAGGGCTGCTATGAATTGGAGCTGACTTGATGGTGCCTAACAATAACATCCCTGTAGTTAGCTTATATGTATCATTATACCTACAAGGCTAAATAAAATTCTATGCTTATTTGCTTTTAGAACCTTCTAATGTGCTCCGGTCTGAGCTGTCATTATTACCCAATTGCAATGACGCTTCTGCACGCGCTACAAGCTGTTGTTTTTGTTGCTGCCAGTGTTTTTTAAGTTGCTGATTTTGTCAAATTTTCTCATGTTTTGGCTACAATATTGAAATAATATAGCATCTGCAAACCTTTATCAGTAACTTTTTTGATAATGAAATAGTAATTAAAGGAAAAGAGAGAAAAATCAGAAATAGGCTTGTGCTCAGATACTAATAATGTTGTAACTAATAATGTTGCTATTCAATGTAGAAAGATTTTACAAAACAATTTGTTGTTAATATTCATATAATCTAAGAAATATTACATTTGAGCAATTTACAACTGTTTTTATCACATTATTCTATGATTAAAATTGATAATAAACATTACTAAGGATTCTGTATGGTCTGGTAAGGTAGGAGGTCCATGGAGGGGATGACACCATGAGTTATTGGAGGGGGTGACACCATGAGTTATTGCACTGGGTGACACCAGTCCTACTGATGCCACTGCTCTTACCAGATGTCAGATTCCTTCTGCTGTCAGTTCCTCTGCTAAGTATAGAGCTTCCCTAGACAGCTCAGCACATGCCTGCTTGATTGGACTGGATCCTTTTACATCTTACGAATTTCTACTTCATATTAAAACACAGGAAGAAGCATCTTGCCCCCTTCCTGCCCAGCCATCCCATCATTGCAGGGAAGCCAGAAGTGGACACGCAGTCTGTGGGCATCGTGAGCGCAGCTCCATGGGGTTCCAGCTCCATCCTGCCTATTTCCTGGGCATACATCAAGGTGAGGCCTGGTGTAGGCTCAAGGCAGGGATGTGAGGTGTGGGTGAGGACGGGGACTGCAGACTCCTGCCTAGCTTAAAAATGAAATCTAGATCTGAGATACAACTCAATGAGCACAGTATTTTTGATGGCTTGGATGGAATAACATCTGCCTAAAGACATAAGTTTAAATCGGACCTTTGAACTAGTTCATTCCAATTCACCCCCCTGCTAAGAATTTTCATTTGCACCCTCACCCACTGCCTTGGAGTAGATTCCAACTCCTAGTTACCCTATAGGACAGAGTAGAACTGCCCCACAGGGTTTCCAAGGCTGTAAATCTTTACAGAAGCAGACTGCCACATCTTTCTTCCTCAAAGGAGCTGGTAGGTTCAAACTGCCTACTTTTTAGTTAGCAGCTGAATGCCTTATTCACTACACCACCAGAGTTCCTTATTTCTACCCCAGATACACTGAATCAGAATTGACATTTTAACAAGATCCCCAGGTAATTGGAAAGGTAAATTCTCAGCAGGGGGTTGAACTGGAACGAACCTTTTTGAAGTCCTCATTCAAATTCATTCCATCTCTTCTCCATCTTCTGCTTTGAGTTCTCATAGTGATTTTAACATCAAAGGAAGTGACAAACCAGACAATATTTTTCCAGACAGAATTCTGTTCCATGAGTCATATGGATGTTCTGACCAGTTGTTTTGTTTCCTGTAGGATTTCTATGGCCTTTCGTAAGAAATTGGAGTGCACATTCTAATTATGACACTTGGTTGAGATCCTGGGATAAAGTTTAGGAGCACATCTCTCTTTACTTTGTATTTTCTGGGGGCCTGGAGAAGGAGATGAAAAAATAGCAAGGATTTGCTTCTGTAGTGGTTTCTCAAACCTCTTTCCCCTTCAGGGCCTGTGGAACTGTACTCTCCTGGGTAATTAGATTTTGTTGGAGAACAAGCTTCCTTGTCTTTCTCCAAAAAAACACAGCTCTTGTTCAAACTGGCCTGCACATCTCCCGGGCTGACAAGACAATGCTTTGGGCAGGGACTCTTGTTCAGCCACTAATTATAGTGTTGTTGTTGTTATTTGCCATAGAGTCAGACCCAACTCACAGCTACCCCTCCTTGGGTTTCCGAGGTGGTATCACTACGGAAGTAGATTGCCCCATCTTCCTTCCGAGGAGTGGCTGGTGGGTTTGAACCTCCAGCCTTTTGGTTAGCAGTCAAGTATCTTAGGCACTGCACTACCAGAGCTCCTACTAATTATAGTAGCCCTCCCAAACTGACCCCTCGTTAAAGGAAGGTGGCCTCTGGCACAACAAAACCCCCAAACTCAGCTTATACAAATCATGCTGGAAGATTCTCTGGGGCTGACTGTTATTGCCTTTATGATTCTTCCCCCCCCCCCCCAAATAGTATTTTATTGTGTTTTCGATGAAGGTATACACAGAAGTTTAGGTTCCCATTCAACAATTTCTATTCAAGTTATTCAGTGACATTGGCTGCATTCTTCACAATGTCTGGACATTTTCATTATTTCTGTTCTGATTGTTCAGTTTCTATTAATCTAGTTTCCCTGCCCCTTCCTTTCTCATCTTTATTTTAAAGTAATTGTTGACTGTTTGGTCTCATGTAGGTGATTTTTTAAAGGAGCACAGTACACTTAAGAGTGATATTCATTATTATTTTTTTGAACATTTTATTGTGTTTTAGGTGAAAGTTTACATAGCAAATTAGTTTCCCATTCAATAACTCCTACACAAATAGTTCTGTGACATTGGTTACTATTCCCACAATGGCCAGCATGCTCCCCAATTCCACCCTGCCTTCCCTGTTTCCATCCCTCCAATTTCCCTGCCCCTCCTTGCCTTTTCATCTTTGCTTTTGGGCAAATGCTACCCATTTGTTCTTGTATAGTTGATTGTTCTAAGAAGCATATTCCTTGAGAGTGTTATGATTTATTTTCTAGGCCAATCTATTATTTGGCTGAAATGTGTCCTCCAGGAGTGGCTTCAGTGCCAGGTCATCTTTTATGATTCTTAATGAAAACTTTCTTAGAAGCTGGGACAACAATCACACACACATCAGAGATTGTGTGTTGTTGCCCTCGAGTTGTTTCCCACTCATGGTGACTTTATGTATGCAGAGTAGAGCTTCTCCTTCTTAAAATGACTCTAAGTTATTTTGCAAATAGTGGCAGCACAATTATAATGATAATTTGCTTCTTTGTCAATAGAACCTAATTCCCAGCTCCTTTTTATTTCTTGTAAATACAGATTATTCATTACAGACATATTCAGTAGAGATGTTTCTCCACATACAGAAAAATCAAAGAAATGCCCTGAGCTGGTTTGGCCATTTGTGAGAGACACCATGAAGAGCTTCAGTTAAAAAACTGAATAAAAAAAAAAACACCGCATAACGTGGATGAACTTGGAGGACATTATGCTGAGTGAAATAAGTCAGTCACAAAAGGACAAATATTGTAT
>NW_006921743.1:721900-732908 GCF_000298275.1 Orycteropus afer afer
AAAAAAAAAAAAAGAAATATGAAAAAAAGAAGAAAAAAAAAACTGAATAAATAGAGTTTAATCTGGAGTCTCTGGGTGGTGCAAATGGTTAAGCTAACTGAAAGGTTGGTGGTTGGAACCTGACCAGAGGCACCTCAGAAGAAAGGCTTGGTGATCCACTTATGAAAGGTCACAGACTTGGAAACCCTGTGGAGTAGTCCAACTCTTGGATCAGCCTGACCAACCTGTTCTCTTAGGATTCTTATGTATACATAAAATTCTGATTCAGTGTATGTGAGGTGGAAAGGCAAGTTCTCAGCAGGGGATTGAACCAGAATGAATTGGTTTGAAGCCTTGCTTTGGTGAGTAACTTCATCACTGGGCTCACTGGTTCAGTGGCTGATGGATCTTTTTTCTGTTACAGATGATGGGAGGCAAGGGCCTTAAACAGGCCACGGAAATTGCTATATTAAATGCCAACTACATGGCCAAGAGATTAGAAAAACACTACAGAGTCCTTTTCAGAGGTGCAAGAGGTAAGTATCAACTTTAGTCTCTTCAATAACCTTGGTTTATTCTTTTCCAAACCACATTTGACCTAGTAGATGTGGTTTTCTGAACTAAGGTGGGCAACCTCTGTCTCAGTATATACCAAGCAAAAGTGTAGAGTTATTGGAAATAACTTCAATTTACTGAACACGTTAGGGGTATTACCATATGCCAAGTTAGGCTGGCTGCTGTGTCTACGCAGTCCGTGTCAACAGGGAGCCCACGCAATGGAAAGATGTGAACACAAATGCCATGAACCCATTCCCTAACAAATTGTTATAGAGATGCCCTAAAATTGTGGAATAATGTGACTAGATGGAGGCAGGGTAGAAGAGTTGTTCTGAGAGGAGCCATTCCAGATAGCCTGGAATGAAAAGTAGATAGTACCAGAGTGAATAAAGATACAGGAACAACTTGGAGAAAGATGAGTTACCTGGATTTCTGGAGTGTGAGTGGGTTTAAGGATAGGATAGGAGGAGAGGGAATAGGTGAGGATGAGGTTGGAGACATAGCAGGAGGCCTTGATGGTCTTGGAAGGCTCTGGACTTTACCCGTCAGCCAGAAGGTAGCCATTAAAAGTTGTTTTTTTTTTTTTTTTAATTCTTCTATTATTTTTGTTGTTGAAAATACACACAGCAGAACATACACCAATTCAACAATTTCTACATGTACAATTCAATGACAGTGATTACATTCTTCAAGTAATCATTCTAACCCTCCTTTTCCAAATTATTCTTCGCCCATTAACATAAATTCACTGCTTCCTATTTAAACTTTCAAGTTTTTTTGTGTGTGTGATTTGGGTGAAAGTTTACGGAAAAAATTTCTTTTCCATTCAAAAGTTTGTTTTGTGACATTGTTTGCAATCTGCACAATGTAACAGCTCTCTTAATTTCCTCCCTGTAGTTTCCTTTTGCCTGTGTCCTTTCCTGTCCATTCCTACCCTCTGAACTATCCCCCTATTCAAATAGTACCCTTCTGATCTGCTATGTTGATTGATCTAAAGAGTGTACCTACTTGTGTAAAGGTTCACCCTACACTCCTGTCTATTGTTTGGCTGGAAGCCATGGGACTGAGTTTAATTCCAGGTTAGATGGATGACTAGGGGCCATAGTCTCAGGGGTTTCACCAGTTTCTATCAGATCAGTGCGCTTGGTCTTTTTCTGATTTTGAGTTTTGTTCCATATTTTTCTCCCACTCGATCCAGGATCTCCTATTCAGATCCCTTTCTGTGTGGTTGATAGTGGTAGCCAGGCACCATCTAGTTCTTCTGGTCTCAGGATCATGTAGGCTAAGGTATGCATGATCTACTAGTCCCTTGGACTAATTGTTTCCATGATCTTTGGTTTTCTTCACTCTTCTTTGCTCTGGACAAGGAGAAACCAATTGTTGCATCTTAGATGGCTGCTAGCAAGCTTTTAAGGCCCTAGTCACTACTCAACTGAAGTAGGATGTAGAACAATGTTTTCGTGTAGTTATGTAATGCCAATTGAGCTTGATGTCCCTTGTGACCATGGTCCTGAACCCATGGGCCCAGCAACTCACTCCCTCAAGGAGTTTGTCTGTGGCTAAGAAGTTATAACTTTGTCTCCTGTGAGTTCTATTATATGTGTGGACATTCTTACTCACCCTCAAAAAAAAACTAAACTCACTGCCGTGAGTCGGATACAACTCATAGCGACCCCTCCTTGGGTTTCTGAGGCAGTATCACTATGGAAGTAGATTGTCCGACCTTCCTTCGGAGGAGTGGCTGGTAGGTTTGAACCATCAGTGTTCTGGTTAGCAGTCAAATGCCTTAGGCAGTACGCCACCAGAGCTCCTGGACATTCTTATAGCACATACCAATGTGTATGTACAAAGATCATCTCCCAAACTTATGTATGGTCATGGACATATTCCCTTTTGCCTAGACATACATGATTATTCAGCCTGCCTACCTATGTAGCTGCTTATAGATTAGTATTTGTTGTTATTGATAATGCAGTATTGTGTATGTAATATGCATATGGAAGCACATATGCTTGGAATTGCTACCCTGATTTACCATAACTATTTCAAAGCCTTTTGTTGTTTCTTACCTTTATGAATAATTATATTAATTCTTATATGCACAAGGCCTGACATACAGTTTATGCTCAGCTCAGCATAAACTGATAAATTGTTAAAAAATTATTATTTAAATTAAATAAATTATTAATATTATTATTAATAATATAATATTAATATTGATTGACTACTATTCATCAGGCACTGTGAGAGGCCACATAGCTACAGTTACAACCATTGAAGTTGATCATAAATAAACAGTGAGCTTCAGCCAAATTTAAACTTGGCCTTTGATTTACCTTGGAAAAACACAATTCTTTTGTATACAAGTCTCAATACCAGGATTAGAAGAACTTTAATGAAGGCTTTCTTTGCAATTGGCTGCTAACCTATACTTTGTCTTCTCAAGCCACCCTTTGAAATCTGTTCAGCTCTTTTATTTCATCATTTCTCCTATTTGCTTTAGCTACTCTAATTTGAACAAGTTTCAGAGTCTCTCCTGATATCGATTTTTGTTATTTTCTCTTTCCTGTCTTTTTAATGACTTTTGTTTTCTTCATGGATGATGTCCTTGATGTCAGCCCACCACTCACAGTCTTTGGTGAGTAAGGGTGGTGACTTACTGAAGTGTGATGCATCCCACCCTTATCCTGCTTCGTTAACATGCAAAAAAAACCTCACTGCCATACCAAGGCAGTATCACTCAGAAAGTAGATCGCCCAACCCCAACCTTCCTTCAAAGGAGCGGCTGGTGGGTTTGAACCTCTAGCCTTCTGGTTAGCAGTCAAAGGCCTTAGGCACTACGCCACCAGAGCTCCTTCATTAACATACAAGAATAACCTAATTCTCTTTAGGATTACCTAATCCTGCCTCATCAATCATAGGCAGAGTTTAGAATTTACAACACATCACAAAATGGAGGATAATCATCCAATACTGGGAATTATGGCGTAGTGAAATTGACATATATTTTGGGAAGGGGCACAATTTGATCGATGACAAGTGCATTAAAGGTTTTTTAAGGGATAGGATTCATTAAGAGACCGTTAAAATAGTTAAGACATTGGCAGGGATGAACATACTATTTAGCTGTAAAACCAGTTGGATTTAGTTATTGTTTAGTTTATTGTGAGGAAGAAACTAGATGACTCTAATGTCTTGGAGGCATCCCTGGGTAGTGCAAAAGGTTAAACCACTCAGCTGCTAACCAAAAGGTTGGTTGTTCAAGTCTACCGAGAGGTACCTTGGAAAAAAGGCCTGATGATATACTTAAAAAAAATCAGACATTGAAAACCCAATGGATGGTGGGAGGGTAGGGAGCTGAGGGAGTAGGGGAGGTAGGGTTGGGAGTGGCCATGAATTTAAAAACTGGTTTTGCCTTATAAATATGTATCCAAAAGGATGGTTCTGGAATTTGAAAACAGAAAAGAACTAAATAATCTGAAGGTCTGGTTAGGAAAGCTCTCTCAGAGAGTAGAAAAGAAAGTTGTGTGCAACGTGTCTCTAAGCAACGAAATAAAAGGCTTCTGAAGTAGGTATTAAAGAAACTACAGGAGCCACTTATTAATTCAAAAATAGCTCCTTTGGGGAGAAATGTATCCTGTTTGTGTACTGGCCTTCAGGATTAGTTTAAATATTTGTTTGATTATATAAGTAATGTATATCTACTCAACATGGAAATTCTGAAAAATAGAAAATTATGAGGAAGAAAGTTTACATTGCCCATGGTTCTATGACTCAGATGAAACCAGTATATTTTGCTTATTTCTTTCCTGGCTTACTTTTTATACAATTTAAGATCATATTATAGACGTAATATGTATCCTGTTTTTTAGCTTACACTGTGAACTTTTCCCTACATCACTGAATATACTTTGAACAGGTCTACATTGAGTCTACTGCATATACTAGGGTTTGTTTTTTTTTTCTCCTCTAGGTGTTGCATTATAATAATGTTGCAATAAAACACCCTTAGATTTTTTTTTTCAGACAATGCTGGTTATTTCCTTAGGATAGTGGCTTAGAAGAGAAACGGTCAGCTTAAATGCATTTAAACTCATGATATGCATGGCCTTATTCCCTCCTGCCCCAGACATTGTATCAATTTACTTCACAGGAAAAGCATGTGAGTGTCTACTATGTGAACATGTCTACTGTGCGGGTCCACCATGTGAGTGTGTCTACCGCGAGAGTGTCCACCAGGACACAGTGTCCACTGAGAGCGTCCACCTTGAGAATGTCCACTATGTGTGTGCCTGTTTGAGTGTGTCCCCCATGAGAGAGTATATAAGTGGCCACCATTTGAGTGTCTACCGTGTGAGAGTGTCCACAATGAGAGAGTATCTACCTCATCAGGGCCTTGAGAGGACTGAGAACCAGACTGAAAAAAACCAAACCAAAACAAATCTGCCAATTTGATGGGTGAAAAACGATTTTGCTTTAATTTAGGAAGTTTATTTTTTTCCCTAATTGTTTATGTATCTATTTAAAACTTACTTATAATTCATTTTTAAGGTATTCAGGTGACATAGTGGTTAATGTATTCAGCTGCTAACTAAAAGGTTTGTGGTTCGAACTCATTAGCCACTCTGCAGAAGAAATATGAGGAAGTCTGCTTCCATAAAGATTTACAGCTTGGAAAGCCTATGGGGCAGTTCTACTCTGTCCTATAGGGTCACTATGAGTCAGAATCGACTCAATGACAGTGGGTGTGGTTTTGGTTTTATGATTAATTTTATTTGACAGCTTTACTGAGAGATTCACATACCATACAATGCAGTCAGTTAAAGTGCTCATTTTTGTGACATGCAAGTGTTTTTTAGGTACCTACCATGAATCTAAGGAGCTCTGATGGCATAGTGCCTAAGGCACTTGACTGCTGAACGGAAGGTTGGCTGTTCAAATTCACCAGCCACTCCTCGGAAAGAAGATTAGGCAATCTACTTCCGTAAAGATTTACCACCTCAGAAACCCAAAAGGGGGTCACTATGAGTCAGAATGTACTCAATGGCAATGAGGTTTTTTTTTCTTCTTTTTTTTTTTTTTTTACCATGAGTATAGGAGTACTGGTGGCTCAGAGGTTAAGCTCTCAGCTGCAAACTGAAAGGTCAGAGGTTCAAACACACAACCACTGTGTGAGAGAGATATGGCAGTCTGTTTCCCTAAAGATTTACAGTCTTGGAAATCCTTTGGGGCAGTTCTATTCTATTACATAGTTGAGTCACTATGGTTGACTCAACAGCAATGGGTTTGTTTGTACCATGGGTTAAAGGGGCAGTGGTGGTTCAGTGGTACAGTTCTCACCTTCCATGTGGGAAACCCAGGTTTGATTACTGGTTAAACCAAACCAAACCAACTTACTGCTATTGAGTCAATCCCAACTGAGCGGCCCCTCCTTGGGTTTCCCAGGTGGTTTCTCTGTGGAACTGCCCAATATTCCTTTTGAGGAGTGGCTGGTAAGTGTGAACTGCCAGCCTTCTGGGTAGCAGTCAAAAGTCTTAGGCACTATGCTGCCAGAGCTCCTGATTACTGGCTAGTGCACCTTATCTGCAGACAGCCCCTGTGTGTCAGTGGAGGCTTACATGTTGCCATGATGCTGAACAGGTTTCAATTTAGTGGAGCTACCAGATTAACATAGACTAGGAAGAAAGACCTGGCAATCTACTTCCAAAAATCAGCCAATGAAAACCCTGATGTTGAATGGAAAACCAATTTGGTCTGTAAACTTTCACACAAATCACGATAAAAAATTAAAAACAAAACAAACCACCTCTGGATCCTGTTGTGCATGGGGACAGCCTGAGTCAGGGGCCAACTGGAATGCAGCCAGCAAACACCACCATGTGCTTTAGTATTTCTGTGCCTACTTTAGGCTGAGACTGCCCCAGCCATGGGGGGGATTTGCAGCACAAAAAGATGGATGAAATTTCCATTTGTTTTGGCATTTTACCCCAGAATTAAATAATGAATAGTATTTCTCCTCCCAACCATAAATAGATCGGGGATTACAGATTTTATTACCCAATCCCAAAATTCATGAAACCGAACACTGTCTCATGTTTGGTCTGGTAAACACATTCATTATACAATTTGTGGCTCAGTATTTTTAAGGCCTAAAAAAGAATCACCATCATATCCCCCAAGGACCCAAAATAGCATTGTTCTTAATAAACACACTGTACACTAAAATGTTGAATGGCAATATTAGAAGGCTGTTATTCATTTGAATCACATTTACCAGCTCTAAATAAGATTTTGGGATTACGGAGGACTATGAGGCAATCATTTTAATGAACTCCAGGCTTGTCTTCATTATCCATTTCTTTGAGAGACTAGAGTAGCTGCTAAACTGAGGAGGCTTATGGTTTTGTGGAGCCAGGAAGTGGCAGGCAAGAATTGGGATGGAGTAACAGCAATGGTGGTTATTCTGCTAGGATGTTGTAAAGAAGGAATCACCATAGGTAAAAGTATACATTTTTAAAGGAGGAATTTTTCAAGCTTCACAGGCCTCTTGTGGGAGGCAAAGCTCACTGTTTGATCCAAATCGAGTTCCTGTCAGGGGGAATGGACCACTTTATTAGTATTCCAGTGTTGTTTTAGTTTCTTAAATGCCCATCCATTTTTTACCTTAGACAAACTTACCTCTGCCTGAAAGTTCCTGTCCCTGAAGAGGTTTCTTGGTAGCCCTTGTCTTTATTTTTACTTTTTTTTTTTTTTTTTTTTAATTTTTGTTGTTACTTGGGTGAGTTTACAGAGCAAATTCATTTACTACACACAGTTCATACACATTTTGTCTCATGACATTGATTGCAATTGCCCACAATGTAACAGCTCTCTTCCCACTTCTTCCTGTAGTTATCTCTTCCTTGTGTTCTTCCCTCTCATGCACTCCCGCCCCTGCAAGCTGACTCCCTTTGCAAACACTGCCCTTCTGTTCTCCCAAGATTGATTGCTCCCGGTGGCCCTTGTTTTGTAAGTGGACATGGCCCAGGGGCTGGGCAGGGAAGTAACCCTCTTAAGGCTGGGACCCTGCCTACCTGACCTCATTCCCAGGGCAAAAGCCAGGAGTTTTGAGTCTGTTTATCGAGGCACCTGGATTGCACCTGAGGAGCATTGATTGCCACCCCTCCCAAGCTCTAAGGCATAATTGCCTAGTGAGCTCCAGTTACCTGTAGGCAGATCCTCTGAGGGTGTGGGATAAGTAAGGTCCTTGCCCCAAGGGGAAAATATGAGAACCTTATTCTCTGTGTGTGGCAAACAGTTAACACACCAGGCTCCATTGCTAACTGAAAGGTTGGAGGCTCATGTCCAGCCAGAAGCACCCTGGAAGAAAGGCCTGGCAATCTCCTTCCAAAAATATCAGCCATTGAAAACCTTATGGAGCACAGTTCTACTTTGACACACTCGGGGTTGCCATGAGTCAGGGTCAGCTCACTGGCAATGGTTTTTGTTCTTTTTTAGAAAAATTTTCCATAGCATGTTCTCATGTCCTCTTCAGCCTCAGAAGATAATTAACATGTGTTTTTTTTTCTTCCAACCTTAGAGCCAAGCTGCTTTTCATTTCCAATCATTCTATCTCCCTTTCTTCCTTGTTTCCCAGACTTGATAGCTTTTCAGACTTTCAGCAAGTAGTCATGATGGTCAAGCTTGGCTGAAACATACCTCTCAGTGACAATGAAAACTCTCACCCATCAGTTTATACAATTTCTGCTTCAGATCATCCTGACTCGTTGTATGACTTAGAAGGTTTGCCTATCCATCTTTCTCTTTAAAAGCTGAAAGCAAAAACAAACATCTGGGGATCTGGCCTGTGACAGCCACCAAGTTTAAATTTCATCCCTTTCAGGGCTCCAGTAGAGAAAGAGAGAGATGCTGAAACTCCATCACTAGTTTACTTTAAAAGCATTAGGATATGGATTTAGAAATAACATCTGAACCTCATTTGAAAATGTACTTCTTTCCAAACCACTTGGTGATGGTGGGGCCTCTGTGGATGAAGACTGGTGACCCGCAAAGCTGGATGGGGCTTGGCAGGATGCTGTGGTTGATGAACCTCTGCCTAGCAGCCTCTTCCTCCTCTCTCCCTCTCCTCCTGCCATCCACATGTGCCCAACAGTGAGCTTCATTAGCTTTCGGTATTAGTTTCTGAGGACTGCATTAACATAGGACCACAAACTGAGTGGCTTAAACACATTTATTTTCTTACAGTTTTGGAGGCTATACATCCAAAATCAGGGCTGTGATATCTGGGAAGGGTCTCGGGGAGGATTCTTACTGGCCTCTTCCAGCTTCCAGTGGTAGCCGGCAGCTGATGGCATTCTTTGGCTTGTAGAAGCGTCACTCCGTCTCTGCCACTGTTTCTACATGGTCTTCATTCTTGTCTGTGTCCAAATTTCTTCTTGTAAGGACACCAGCCTTTGGGTTAGAGACCACCCTGCTTCAGTGTAACTTCATCTTGACATGACAACTTCTGCAAATACTCTATTTTCAAATAAGTCCACATTCACAGGCTCTAGGGGTTAGTAGTTCAACATATCGTTTTTGGGGACACAATTCAACCAATAACACCTTCTTCCTCAAGACACTGTCACAGTGCTTAGGCAGCAGATGGAGGCTCAGAAAAGAAAGGGCAGAAGCTGAGGCTGGGCTCCCAGAGGAGGGAGCAGGGCAGGGCTTTTAAGATGTCCTGGATAAATGTCTGAGAGCTCTGGTGGGACAGTGGTTAAGGCATTCAGGTGCTAACCAAAAGCTTGGCAGTTTGAACCCACCAGGTACTCTGTGGGAGAAAGATGAGCCAGTCTGCTTCTGTAAAGATTTACAGCGTTGGAAACCCTCTGGGGCAGTTCTACTCTGTGCTGTAAGGTTGCTGTGAGTCAGAATCAACTCAGTGGCCATTGCATTTACTTTTTGTTTGGATATATGTCCCTCAATTGTATATGTAGAAATGGCTGAATTGGTGTATGTTTTGCTTATTCTCAATAACAACAAGATTCATAGGTATGACAGCTGATGGGAACTTAAATAATCTGGTGACTTTTCTCCTGAACATGCCAATTGATTACTCCTTTCAGGCACTGTTTTTTCCCCTCTGGTTACCTATCCATGAATACAACTTTCTACTTTTGAATCACACTCCTTAAAATTTTATCCTCCAAATTTATGAGACACATGTTTTAAAAACATTCAAAGTCTCAGGCTCTCATACTTTTATTTTCAAACTAGACCCATTCTTCCATATTGACCTGAGCAGCAGCAGTTGGCTTCACTAGCTGGAGGGGTTCTGTCTGCTCCAGTGATCTCTAGGAGACAGTCAGCAATCTCATTAAGAAAAACCAGCTGCCATTGAGTAGATTGCCCACATGTGACAGAGAACTGTGCTCCATAGTGTTTTCTTTTTTTAAAATTTTTATTGTGATTTGGGTGAAAATTTACAGAGCAAATTCATTTTCCATACAGCTCTTCATACACGTTTTGTATCATGACACTGACTACAATTCCCCACAATGCAATGGCTCTTTACTCCCTGTAGTTACCACTTCCCTGTGTCTTTCTTTCCTATGCATTCCTGCCCCCTAAGCTATCTCCCTGTGCAAATACTTTCCTTCAGTTCTGCCATGATTGATCATTCTCAGGGGTCATGATGTAAATGTTCACCCTATACACCTGTCTGTTGTTTGGCTGGAAGCTATGGGAGTAAGTTCAGTTCTAGACCTGCAAGGTAACTAGGGGCCATAGTCTCTGGGGTTTCACCAGGCTCTATTCGACCAGTAAACGTGGTGTTTTTGATGATTTTGAGTTTAGTTCCATATTGTTCTCCACTCTATCCAGGATCTCCTGTACTGATCTCTATCCAACTGGTTGACAGTGGTAGCCAGGTGCCATCTAGTTCTTCTGGTCTCAGGGTCATGTAGACTGAGGTTCACATGGTCTGCTAGTCCCTTGGATCAAGTGTCTTTGGTTTTCTTCACTTTTCTTTGCTCTGGATGAGGAGAGACCCATTGTTCCATCTAGATGGCTGCTTGCAAGCTTTTAAAACCCCAGTCGCTATTCATGAAAGTAGGGTGTAGAACAATGTTTTGTATAGTATATTAGGCCAATTGAGCTTGATATCCCACAGGTCCAACTACTCACTCCCTCAGGGTAGTTGGCTGTGGCTAAGAAGTTATCATAATTTTGCCCCTTGTTGGCTTTATTATATATATGGACATTCTTTTTTTAATGCATTTTATTGAAATATAATTTATGTACAGTGAAATACACAAAACTAAAGTGACATAGGTCAATGCTTTTTTTTTTTTCCTTGCAGTGTTCCCTCTCCTCCCCTCCCACCCCTGGCAACCAACAAATTTTCCCTCCATATATACACCTTTCCTTGACCCTCCACAACAACAAAATAATACTGTATTTGTCCTTCTGTGATTGACTTATTTCACTC
>NW_006921743.1:733180-757364 GCF_000298275.1 Orycteropus afer afer
ATCATTTTTCTTTGAGGTTACCCTGTGATTTATAGTTTTCTTCCCAAGTTTAGAATAGTCCGTTCTATCTTGTAGTTGTCTTGACTTCCCCTACCATCTAGAAGTTCTGTAACTACACAGTTTTTTCCTTTTTTTGGTTTGTAGTTGTCCTCATTTGTCAATTGATGTCTCTGGTTCCCTGTTTACAATCTTGTCGACTTATTTACTTTGGATACTTCCATAGCTGGGTTGATTTCTGAGTTATATCATCATGTGTGTTAATGGTTAGTTGTTGTTGGCAGTTGTTGCTTCTCTGTCCACAGGGCATCCTTGAACATTTCTTGTTTGTAAGGTTGGTCTGGTTTTAACAAATTCCCTTAATTTCAGCTCGTCTGGAAATGTCCTAATTTCACCATCATATTTGAGGGACAATTTTGCTGGGTACATAATTCTTGGTTGGAAATTTTTCTCTTTCAGTGTTTTATATATACTATCCCATTGTCTTCTCACCTGCGTGGTTTCTGTCAAGTCTTATTGATTGTCCCTTGTAGGTAACTTTTCATTTCTCCCATGCTGCTCTCATGATTCTTTCTTTGTCTTTGGTTTTGGTAAGTTTGATGATGATATGTCTTGGTGATTTTCTTTTGGGGTCTATCCTGTTTGGGGTTTGTTGGAGTTCCTGAATGGATATATTCTCATCTTTCTCATCATACCAGGAAAATTTTCTTCCAACAAATCTTTGACAATTTTCTCTGTGGTTTTATTTGTGTCTTCCTGTTCTGGAATTACAATTACACATAGGTTATTTTGTGTAATCCCACATGAACCTTAGGCTTTCTTCATTTTGTTTTGATCTTTTTTCTGATTGATACCTTTCCAAAGAAGTGTTCAGGTATTTGTCTTCAGTCTCCCTAATTCTGTCTTCCATTGATTCAATTCAGTTCCTTTGCCCATTCAATGTCTTATCTATTTCTGAATATTTAGTATTAATCTTCTGGATTTCTGTGTGTAGATTTTTTTTATCATATCTTATTTTTCACTTATTTTGTCATTTTGTTCTTGTATTGTCTTTCTTCTAGGGTTTTTTCTGTGTTTTCCTTGATCTTTCTCTCAATTTGTTGAAGATACCTAAATATAAATTTTTTGAATTTCTCATCAGGGAGTTCTAGTGTTGCCTCTTCCTTAGGGATGTGTTTTGGGTCTGTATCCTGGTCCCTTGTTTCTCCTTCTTTATCTTGCTTGTATGGACTGTGATACTCTGTTGTCTCCGAGGCATTGTGATGTTTTTGTCTTTATATTTAATTGGTGATTGTATGTTGGAGTGACTTGCCCACAATTTTTCATTTTGTTTTGTTTGTATGGTATCTACACATGCAGGGTACTGTGCTCCTCTATTCGCTAGTTGACAGCACTTATACACTCACCACCTGTCTTCTTTCCTATTGTAGCCTCTCATATGTCCCTGCAGACCTTGGCAAACAAAGCCTATTCTTAGGTCCCTGGAATCCAAATGAGAATGCTATCACTTTAAAATCCCAAATGGTTGCCACTTGTAAACATTCAAAATGGCTGTGCCCTTGGTCATTTTAAATATCCAAAATGGCTGCCACATATAAACAATCAAAATGGCTGTGTCCTCCGGACTGCGGAAAGTCAACAGCTCAGGTTGTCTCCCTCCTTGCTGTTTCCCTTCCTAGTCATAAGGCACCAGCACAGTTGTCCCTGTAGCCCTTGGTGACCAGGGCTGATCTTTTGGTCAATTCTCAGGTCCCAACACCACTTGGAAATATTCAGGCTGTTGGTCCCATCAGAGTAGCTAATAGTCCACAGCTCGGACCATCTCTGTACTCACTGTTTTTGTTCAGGTTTTTCCACTTGGTGCCTAATCCACTTCTGTATAGTTCCTTTCAAAGTTCAGGGCTCCAGGATTATCTTCTGTATCTCTGTCAACTGGTTTTTCTTTTCTTTGTTGAAGAGCGTCTGTGTTGCTTCTCTGCCTATTCCCCATCTTACCAGAAGTCCTCTATATAGACATTCTTAAAGCACATACAAATACGTATTTAGAAATATCATCTGCCAACCTTATATATGGTCATGGGTATATTCCCTTTTGCCTAGACATACCTGATCATTCGGCCTGTCTATCCATCTAGTTACCTATAGATTAATGTTTATTGTCACTGATGATGCAGTATTGTATATGTACTGTATTGTATATTGTTGTCTGTACCTCTTGTGCACCTGTGTCTTCCTTTTCCTTAGTGTTATCACCTTGTTTTCAAGGCTGATTTTTCAGATATAGATAGCCTGGTCTGTCTTATAAGAAGACAGTGAAGCGCAATGCACTGCCATTGAGTCGAATCCGACTCATAGTGACCCCTTCTTGGGTTTTTGAGGCGGTATCACTATGAAAGTAGACTGCCCAACCTTCCTTCTGAGGAGTGAGAAGGTGTACATTATTGTCTTCTGAGTTGATACTTTCCTTGAAAGGGCCTCACCAGTCCTGTGGACTGTGGCATTTGGGAAGCCCCCAGGAATGTCCGTATCAAACCATGGACTTACTTGATGGTTTATTCTTGGTGGTCAGTAGCTCAGGCTGGGGAGATGGCTGCTTGGCCCAGATGTGTCAGTCTGTGTTTTATATGATAGAACAAAAGCAATGGGCCCCCACCCAAACTTTCACCTCATTAGCTTCTCATCCATCCCCTGTTGTGCCCTATTCCTAGTTCTCGGTGTATAGCCTGAAAAGAAAATCTCAAAAGCTCCTTTGAAGAATCATATAAAATTCTCTGAGTCTCTTATGCACAGATGTTTAATATATATGCCTAGACCCCCACCACCACACACAGAATAAATGAATTTGACACTGATGGTAAAGTCACTGAAAAAACTGTTAATGGATCTTTTACTCTAGAAATATTTTGTGTAAGAGGATTAAGGCTGTGGTTACATGTTTATCTGTTGCAAGTATATTTGAGATCCTCAGAACAGAAATTATCTCTGGAAATCTGCACTGAATGTTCGAGTCGTGTCTTGGCACTGAAGTCCCACCTCCCATTGGCCTCCTCATTCATGGGTATGTTGTGGACTGAGGATCCAACACATTGGACTGACCTGTTAAAACTGTTACTTGTGATAAGAGCACATGAAGCCTTTATTGCTAACTATAAACTGACCAAGTGCTTATGACTTCTCAGTCCTCACTGATGTACATGTGAAGTGGAATTATTTACTCATTTCCTTGGGTAAAGCAACAAGCTGATTCTAATCTTGAACTGAAACTATTTTCCTGAACAGGGTATGTAGCTCATGAATTTATTTTGGACACAAGACCCTTTAAAAAGTCTGCAAATATTGAGGCCGTGGATGTGGCCAAGAGGCTTCAGGATTATGGTGAGTATCCTATGGTTGGGACCCTTTGTAGGACGACTTGGGCACCCACTGGGTGCCTGCTGACAACGGTGGTTAAGCGCTCAGCTGCTAACTGGAAGGTCAGCAGTTTAAACCTGCCAGCAGCTTTGTGGGAGAAAGATACGACAGTCTGCTTCCTAGGATTACAGCATAGGAAACTCTACGGGGTGGTCGTTCTACACTGTCCTACAAGGGCTGCTATGAGTTGGAAGCAAATCAACAGCGCACAACCACAACAGATTCTATCACAAATATGCCAAACTGATTGAATTCTAGTTAATGATATGCATGCTGAAGTGATTACACATGAAAGGTACTGATAACTGGTATGTACTTTATACTAAAAAACAGATGGATGAATGACTAGATCTGAAGAATCTAGGTGGTGAGTCTGTGGTGCTCATGGAGCAGGCCTTCCAACTTATCTGTGTGCTTGAAAATGTTTATGATAAATATTGAGGACAAGCCTGCAGACATAAATCTAAAGCAGCCTGATGTACCCCAGAATGTGGGAACCGCTGCACTGCTGGGTGTAATTAGCTGACAGATGTAACCACCTGGGAGCTGTTTTCCAGCTTTTCAAGTTTCACAGAAAAAGTGTTCAGAAATGGGAAAAAGTTGTTTTGGCTTTTGTCCAGGAAATCTTTTGACCTATGTATCTTTCTGATTTGTCTGCATTTAAGACTTTGGGAAACAGAAACACTTTCAGTATAAAGGGAAAGGAGTTCCTCATTGGCCAAGCCTGTTTCCTCATCTGTAAAATGGGGATGATAGACTTAACTCAGACTCCTTAATACTTGCTACCTTGTTATTTAATTGTTGATAGGCTATAAGCATTTTATTTCTCTTAATTATAAGTAATAATTATTAAGTATTGTATTTAATTTAATAATAATTATTATATTGTATTATACTGTATTGTACATTGTTGTCTGTACCTCTTGTGCACCTGTGTCTTTCTTTTCATTAGTGTTATCACGTTGTTTTCAAGGCTAGTCAATGAATGATATGATCATTACAGAGAGATCCTAAAACATAACCCAAATGAAATAAAAATCCCATTCTTATTTTTCCAGTGATAACTCATTAAAATTTTACTATATAACTTTCAAGACACATTCTGTCATAAAATATACATAAGCACTTTTTTCAAAAAATAAAAATACCATTTTATAGCTTGCTTTTTCCATGTAATACTTTGAAATGTTTATCCCGTTTCACAAATACATGTTTTTAAATGGCAGCGTATTGTATGGGTGCCCTATGATTGGCTTCACCAGTTCTCTATTGTTGGATATAAATTGTTTCCTAATTTCTTCTATATCAGTGCTAAGGTGAATCTCCAGATATATACATTTGCACATTTACTTGCTGATTTCCATCCCAATTAGGGCAGCCAAAGTCAGTGGTGTGTTTCCCTGCCTATACCTGCAGGATTTCATGCCCCTACCATGTCCTGGCCTGTGGCAGGGACCCTCATGATTGAGCCCACTGAGTCAGAAGACAAAGCAGAGCTGGACCGATTCTGTGATGCCATGATTAGCATTCGGCAAGAAATTGCTGACATTGAAGAGGGCCGCATTGACCCCAGGGTCAACCCACTGAAGGTGAGTAGTATCGGTCCTCATCCAGAAGATCTCGTAGAGTAGAAGAACATGGTGTATGGACCATGTGCCTTGGACCCCTGGATTCCCACCAGAAGATGGTATTCTTATCCAGAACAAGACCATTCTTCTGAAAAGATGCAGTCATGACTTAGAAGCTTAAATTTTCTTGAACAATATAACAGCTGGGTACTCAAGTATAATACAGCTCTGATCTGTTTTTACTTTGTTTATAGAACTGTCTTTTGGTTATGGGTGTAATTATCACCATGTACCCACTGGTTGCCAAAGGAGGGAGTGGAGGCTGAAGGGCTTACCCTAGTTGAGGAAGTTTTATCATTCTGTATCTCTGTTTGATGCAATGTAGAGAAATTATAGCATAAATGGAATCTACATGTTTAACTCATAAACTCCATATAAAGAAAAGTTCTTGTCTTGGAGCAGTTCTCTCTTGGCACACTGGATTGATACTTGGCCTGAATGTTTTGTAACATTTATGACCCACACTGGAAAAACATTTGTTAGGCATCATTCTTCCTCTTCCAAACTGTGTTAATTTTATATCTGGTCAGAGCCCGAATTTCTCATTAGATTCACACATCAAGCTACGGGATCATGAATTGAGAATACCATGAAGGCTCTGGTTAAGTTATTATAGCTACAAGCCAGAGAACATATCTAAGATGCTCAGGTAAGCTCAGACAAGCAAGTCTAAACTCTCTCACTGAAGGTAGAGTGCAGTGATGGCTCCAGGATTAGGTACATTGGCCACATGGATGTTTCTCAGGGCAAAAGAGGAACACAAGTTGATCATTTTTGCTGTACTTTATCTTCCTTTCTGGGTAGTGCTGATTATTTCAGGACTTAGGTTATTTTTGTAAATGGCAATAGATATCTCAAAGACCATAATGTTGAATTACAAAAGCATGTGGAGAATAACGTTCATAGGACTATGTTATGTTTAAAAACCTGCCAATATTATGCTATATACTATTTTTTAATATACACGTATGTGCTGTCGTTATGTGCTACCAAGTCAATTCCAACTCTTAGTGACCCCACGTGCAGAGTAAGGTTTCCTAGGCTGTAATCTTTATGGGAGCAGATCTCCAGATCTTTTCTCCCATGGTGTGGCTGGTGGGTGTTTGGACCACCAACTCTGAGGTTAGCAGCTGAGTACACTAGGGCTTCTTTACACATATGTATAATTGATGTATTTGAATTGTGGTGTTGACAGTTGTTGTCCTTCCTGGAGAAGGACATCATGCTTGGTAAAGTACAGGGTCAGTGCAATACAGGCAATAAAATGGACTCACATAGTGGCTGCAATGGGCTCAAACATGGCAATGATTGTGAGGATGGTGCAGGACCCAGTAGTATTTCATTATGTTGTACATAGGTTGCTGTGAGTTGGAACCAACTAGACAGGACCTAACAACAACAATTAAAATAAAATAAAAAAACCTCACTGCAGTAGTGGTATAAAAAATGAGGGATGGTAAACATGAAATTCTGGATAATGGTTATCACTGGGGAGGAGGGCAAACAATGAACTGGAGGGCAGATACACGAGCAGCTTCGAATGTATCTGTAATGTTTTATTATTTTTAAGACATAAAGGAAATATGACATAATATTGATTCAATTATGTGGGTGGTAGATGTGTTTATTACACTATTACCATAACTGTGTGATATTTGAAATATATCGCAATAAAAAATGCCCTGCCTTAACCAGCACCTCCCTACAAAGCTGAAACAAAACAGCACCCCTCTCTCCAAGGGCTTCCATCAGAGGTTCAGTGGTTGAAGTGTGGGAGAAGGTGGCAGTGTTCTGTTCTAACCCTTCTCCATTGTGTCTGTCTCAGATGTCTCCACACTCCCTGACCTGTGTCACATCCTCCCACTGGGACCGGCCATATTCCAGAGAGGTGGCGGCATTCCCACTCGTAAGTTCTCTGCAGCTCAGCGTGCCAACTGGTGTAGTTAGTACTCACTTGTGTGTAAAGGGCTGTCATGTACCCTGAGGGGTTCCCACTTATATAGTCTCCTCATTAAAGCAGGTGTATGGGGATACCTACAAGATGAGGGCCATGACCAGGAATGTGGAGCAAAGGAATTGGCTTCTGGGCTGAGGCAGAGGCCTAGTCATGGGAGTCCCACAGAGGAAGACAGGAGGAGGCTTTCAGGTGTCTGTTTCCCAACACCTCTGACAGGGAGAGGCACTCTTTCTTTCTATCCTTTCTGATCCTGATGTGAAGAAGGTGCTCTGCAGCCTTTTCAGCTGAGGTGGGGGTAGGGTCAAACGTTGGATTGTTTGACATCAGAGCAGGATTGGCTCTTAGCATCTGGAGTAGCTGTTGGATTAATGGTGTTTTGGGTGGTGGTGTATCATTGCAACCTCCTCTTCCCATCCCAAGAAAAACCTCTCAAACTATCCCACATTTCCATCTTTTGTCCCTTGCAGCCCTTTGTGAAACCAGAGAACAAATTCTGGCCAACCATCGCCCGGATTGATGACATATATGGAGACCAGCACTTGGTGTGCACCTGCCCACCCATGGAGGTTTACGAGTCCCCGTTTTCTGAACAGAAGAGGGCCTCTTCTTAGTCCTCTCTCCCCTAATGTCAAATGCCTGACTTGATGCCTCTGTCCGGAACATTTGATAAGCAAGAAGCATTTTATTACCCACCCCAGACTCAAGTAGGGGGTTTTATATACTGGGTATATTTTTGTAATCTCTGTCAAGGTAAATGTAAATACTGTGAGTACAGTGAGTGGAAGCTGATCGTTGGAAGATGGTTTTCTTCAGTGCCCCTGCTTCCACATGTAGCAGTTTGTGTTCAGTTTGCCACTTAGTTTTTTGCATAGAAAATTTTGGGTGTGCTAGGAGCTTTTAACTTTCAAAGTAGGAAGTTTGCCGACGTTATAGGGCTATGCTGGAGATTCAATAGCTATATTTTTGTTCCAAATAAGTCCTTGTGGGCTGTGCCATCTGTGGAAAATCCCAGGGCAAATGTTTACATTTTCTATACACTGAAGACATATTTTTCCTCCAACTAATTTGCCTAATCTGAAATAGCATTTGACTGTTTTCCTCTTTATCTGTGTCTGTTTTTTATCTGCATTTCTTACTATCCTAATAAAAGCATTTCAATTTGAAGAATGCCTTCCTCTTGGTCCATTTTTCTATCTATCTTACCACCATATGCCCTTGCTCTTTGGGAGCTCTGGTAGCATAGTGCCTAAGGCACCTGACTGCTAACCAGAAGGTTGGCGGTTCAAACCCACCAGCCACTCCTCGGAAGGAAGATGGGGCAATCTACTTCCGTAGTGATACTGCCTCAGGAACCCAAGGAGGGGTCGCTATAAGTTGGGTCCGACTCGATGGCACGTAACAACAAAATGCCCTTGCTCTTTGGTTCCCTAGGTTCAGAGGGGTTTTTTTTTTCTTTTAAATTTTCATTGTGATTTGGGTAAAGTTGACACAGCAAATTCATTTTCCACACAGCAGTTCATAGACATTTTATTTCATGACATCAACTGCAATTTCCCACAATAAAATACTTCCCACTTCCTCCCTGTAATTACCTCTTCCCTGCATCCTTTTTTCCTATGCATTCGGTTCAGAGGGTAATGAGAACATCCAATCTAATAGCCACTGTTCCATGATCAGATTTGCCTTTGATTGGCTGAAAAAACAGTTTTTATGTTGAGGTCAGCAGTGAATGCCACTTTGGCCCTTTTTGTTAGAATTGCTTTCGGCTCCACATAATGAAAACCCAGCTGCAGAAGTTTAATCAAATAGGAGGTCCCTCCCCTCCCGCATTTAATAAAAATTCCAGAGGTAGTAACCCAAGGGCTGGTACTCTGTCTTCCTGTTTTGCCTTCCTTTGCATATGCTTCTCATCCTTAGGATCACAAGACAGCTGCTGTAGATCCACACATTACATACCTACTCTAGTAGGAATAAGGGAGAAGAATAAAAGACAAACAGCAAATTCCATCCAAGATGGCTTCTCTGGAAATGTTTTCCAAGAATCCCCACCCAGTGACTCTGGCTTATTTCTCATTGGCCAGAATTGGTTCAAATTGCCACTCCTAGTTGCAAAGGAGTATTGGGAGGTCTTTTACCTTCCACATAGTAATTGTTGAACAAACAACAAGTATGAGTTGAAATAATAAAGGAATAACCCCTGAACTCAAAGGGGAACACTGGATTGGAATCTCCCTGGGACTGGAGATGGTCTGGAAGTTACAAGTCTTCTCGTTAGATCATCTATCCCAAAGTTTGTCTGGAAAATGTTGTTAGTCAGTTTGGGGCAGGGGCAGAGATGGTCTCTAGTGATTGAAATTGGCAAAGGTTGCTTGGACACCTTTTCCTTAAAAGCAGTGCTGCCTTGTGGCTTATTAGGCTTTCTTTTTTTTTTTTCTTTTCCTTACCACCAGCAGATATTTTTAAAAACCTGAGAGCTTTTATGTGTAATGCAGATATCTGCACTGGGGAGGTGGCTGTGAGGGGTGCTTGGCACCCTGCTTCGTCTGGTGCTTCTTCCACTCATAGCAGCCATGGAGGGATTTATTAGGCTTTCATAGGCTAACCCAGGAATGTGTGCCTCTCCTCTGCATTGTTCCTACAAGGAACAGTCCTACAAACAAGATAATTTCATTTTCAACCTACATCAGGTTAAAGATCATGGCCGTCATTCCTTTACAAATTAACTTCTAAAATGCAAGTTGGCATTGCCTATGATATCTTCTGAAGGCAACAGAATCTGTGGAGGGTTGAAAAACAAGCAAACAAACAAAACTACAAATCATTATTTTTTAATAGAGCTGCACAAAATAAAACAACTCTGGGTGTGCTGTGAGTTCTAGCTTTTCAGAATTGGCACAAGAGAAATCTGAGAGGGTTTTGAAATGTTTGCATTATACCTTAATCTTCCTAGTAAAAATTTTTGGATAATTCTGGGTGTGCCATTTTTAATTTCCTACAAATGTGCTTCTCAAGATTACTTGGAAAAAACAAGACAAAAAGCTTGGTAAGACTCAGATTTAACTTCTCTAAAATAACAAAGTCATAAACTTCCAGAAAACAGAGTGGAATCTAACGGAACCAGGAATGATGTCAGTCATCCTAAAAAAATGCACACTTTCCCCCACTGGTGCTGCCACTGGAAACTTGATCCAACTGCCACTCGCTGCAGTTAAGGGTAGTAGTCAAAGGAGAATTAACTGTAACCAGATTCTTTCTTAAAAGTCTGGCAGAAAGGGTGGGGAAAAAGAAAAAGAGATAACTTGCTTTTTTGTTTAAGACATTTTATCCAACATGAATTACATAGGAATATTAAAGTTCCCCAAAATAGAACTAGATTTCTTAGACGAAAAGAAGCTGCTGCAAATGCATTCCAGAAGACAATGAAGAAAATACTTTCATGGAAGGAGACAGTTGGGTAGGCTGTTAAATAAACTTGCAAATAGCAAAGAAGTGCGGTTATAGTATGTGGTGCCAGCCATGCTGGCAGGACGCTGCATTTTGTCAGAAAGTCAGTCTTTAGCCTGTGACAGTGCTTGCCATTCAAAGTGCTACTGACTGGAAGTCTAACCTACTGAGCCTGAAGCAGGTTTGGGAGGAGAGGAGGAACAAACGTGCCCTAGTGAAGCAGGGTCAGTACCATCCTTGAACAACTCCACTATTGCCCAGAAATGAGCTGCATTTAGGAATGAAGTCCCTGGTGTTTAGAGTATGAAAGAGAAGAGTCTCTACAACTAGTATTTAATGTGCGACAAAAATCATTAGCAAGCATTTTGAGGTGAAATTTAGCCAGGTTGAACAATAGCTCTCTTTGGAATATTGTCTTAATTTTCAAAGGGCAAAAGAAATAAATTAAAAGCAAATACCTAAGTAAATACAAACCACATAGTGAGACAAAAACAGTAGTGGGAAGAAACACAGCCTTGAGTTTAAATTCTAGCTCTTAGCTGTGACTGGGAGTTAGGGGTAGGGAGGAACTGTTTCCTGAAACTGCCTCCTTGTCTGGAAAACGGAAATAATGCTAACTTGCCTCACAGGGTGTATTAAGTGAAATAATGAACGAAAAATACCCTACAGCACTCACTTCTTTTTTTAGATACAGACTAAATAGACATGGGAGCCATTCCCACCCCTGCTCCAAAGACATCCCAGGCTGGTGGATTGTCCTTTTTTCCATTTTTAAGAGCACAGGTTCTTAAAGAGGAAAGGCAACCTCTGGGTATCACTGGGGACAGGGCTGAAAACATGGAGGTGCTTGCACGGGATTATGTGATTTACGGTTTTAATGTTTTGGAGGAATGACGTCAGGAAAGGGCTGTTAGGAAGTGAGACTCCAATCCTGATAACGGAAGCAGAAATGGGGCTTCTTAAAACTTATCAAGAGCCCTCTTCCATCATGAGGACTGAAAAATCATTATCTACTAGTAGTGCCTAAAGCACTTGACTGCTAACCAGAAGGCTGGTGGTTCAAACCCACCAGCCACTCCTTGGAAGGAAGGCTGGGCAATCTACTTCCGTAGTGATACTGCCTGGGAAACCCAAGGAGGGGTCGCTATGAGTCGGGTCTGACTCAAGGGCACATAACAACAACACACTAGTCCAGGGTCACAGAACGAAACAAGCTATCCCAGGTCATGGTGGAAACAAAGTCACCTAATACTTGGCTGGGCTGCATTTGAATGCAGAAGCCAAAGTCATATTAGTGAAGAAGTCCTGTCTTAGTTATCTAGTGCTGCTATAACACAAAATACCACAAATGGATGGCTTCAACAAACATAAATTTATTCTCTCTCAGGTTAGGTTAGTACTCCAAATTCAGGATACCAGCTCAAGGGGAAGGTTCTCATTTCAACATCTGTGGGCCTGGCATCCCTTGGAGATCTCCACAATTCCTGACATCAGTCTTCCTCTGGGTCTAGGAGGTTCTCAGCACATGGATACCAGGTCCAAAGGATGTTCTCTGCTCCCAGCTCTTGTTTCTTGGTGGTAGGAGGTCCCTCTGCATGCTTATTTAATTTCTCATATATCTCAAAAGAGACTGACTCAAAATACAATCTAATTTTGTAGATTGTATCCTGTCTCACTAACATCATAGAGGTTAGGATTTACAACACATGGGATAATTATATCAGATCACAAAATGGAAGATAATTACATAATACTGAGAATCACAGCCTAGACATGTAGATACATATTTTGGGGAGAGACAATTCAATCTATAGCAAGGCTCATGCAACAAAATTAACACAAAAAACTGGGTAAAGTAGCAAGAAACCCTAGTAGCTGAGAAGAAAAATTCTATGGAAGATTAGCTCATAGATACAAATTTATAAAATACAATAAAATTCAATGCTAAGCACAACAGAAGGGAGAGCTCAGACTTAAGGAACCAAAGATGAGAGAAAAAGTATAAGGACTTTGAATAAGTATGTTTTGAATGCTCAAAAAGATTGTTAAGATTCTGAAAAAAGAACAGGAGATTATGAAACAAGAACAGGTAAACATGAAAACAAGATTAGAAGAAAATGATCCTTGAAATAAAAGAAATTATTTAGATGGATTAAACAGTAGACTAGATATAAAGAGAAAAATTAATGAACTGGAAGAAAGATATGGAGAAATCACCTAGAACACAGCATAGAGGGAGTAGAAAAACTCACTGCTGTCGAGTTGGATCCGACTCATAGCAACCCCTTCTTAAGTTTGCGAGGCAGTATCACTACGCAAGTAGACTGCCCAATCTTCCTTCCGAGGAGTGGCTCGTGGGTTTGAACCACCAGCCTTCTGGTTAGCAGTCAAATAACGTAGGCACTATGCCACCAGAGCTTCTATAGATGAAAAATATGAAATGTTAAAGTATGGATGGTAGCCTGAAAAATTCTCTAAGTTTGAGAAGGGGATAGAGAAAATGGGGGAAGAGCAATATTTAAAAAATAGAATGAGAATTTTCAGACCTGAAGACATGCACTTTCAGTTTAAAGGAGTAAACTGAATCCCAAACAGAGCAAATATAAATTAACCCACAACTTGATCCATTTCAGTAAAACCCAAAAGCTATTACAGAAAACACCTATCCAACTTTTCAGCACCAATAGATGCCAAAATGCAGTGGCATACCCACAAGATGCTGAAGGTAACTGGCAACCTAGAATTCTAAACCTAGCAAATTTACATTCTTGAAATGACAAAATTATAATGATGGAGAACAGATAGTGGTTATCAGGAATTGGAATTTGGGGCAGAGTGTGACTTTAAAGGGGTAACACAAGGCAGTTTTTTTGTGTGTATGATGGAACAATTGTGGGAGTACCTACAGGTATATATATGTTATAAAATTTCACAGAACTATCATTGTTGTTATGTGCCGTCAAGTCGGACCTGACTCATAACCACCCCTCCTTGGGTTCCCAAGGCAGTATCACTACGGAAGTAGATTGCCCCCTCTTCCTTCCGAGGAGTGGCTGGTGGGTTTGAACTGCCAGCCTTCTAGTTAGCAGTCAAGTGCCTTAGGCACTACACTACCAGAGCTCCCTCACAGAACTATACATACATGCAAAAATGAGTTCATGTGAAAATTGGTGAAATCCAAGACCTGTAATTTAGTTAACAGTATTATACCATGGTCAGTTTCCTGGTTTAGATATCTTATTTTGGTTATAAAAGATCTCAGCATTGAGCAAAGCTGGGTAAGAATACACAGGAACTCTCTATACTAGTTTTGCAACTTCTTGTGAGTCTACCAACTACTGTAAAATAAAAAGTGTAAAAACTTTTTTAAGCGAATGGGGAGGAGTTTCTACTTTATGAAATTGAAGTATATTATAAGGTTCTTTTGATCTGGTAAAACTACTTAAGTTTGAGAGACTTTTTTAGTTAATTATCTGTGAACCAAATACAGTTTACGTTTGGGATAGTAGGGGAGCTACTTTGGTAATGGAGGCATCAGTACAAAAGCTCATGTAAGTTTTACTGATTTCACAGCAGACATCTATTTAGTAAATTCTAACTTTGAAGCATTTGAGCAATCTAGTTCATAATCTTCCAGACAATTAGAACAAAGGGTACATGTGTGTGTGCAGTGAGGGGCATCTCAAAAGTTTCTCTTGGCATCTGGCACAGATCTAGTTAGAAGGTTCTTGGAGATAGACCATTTCCATGCAAAAAATCCGTAAGATCCTGTACTCTCCACCAGGGCCATTTCTCATCTATTATGACTTGCCAGAATTTTTTTTCTCGGGGGAAATGCTATCAACAAATTAAAAAATTATTGGCTCTGGTAAAGAATATTTCAGAAGTAAAAGTGAAAACTCATGGCTAGGTCATAGAAAAAGTCCATCATTAGGATGATGTCAGCAAAATGACACCCTATTTGTATTGGTCATCTATTGCTGCATAATTGCCCCAACCATCACCATTTGTCATCTCATAGTTCCTGTGAGTCAGGAATCCAGGAATGGCTTAGCTCACGGTCTCTCAAACTGCATTCAAAAGCTGCAGTCATCTGAAGACTCACATTAGGGCGAACACACTTCATGGCTCCTGTTGTTTTTGGCAGGCCTCAGGACCTTGCTGGCTGTTAGCTGCAGACTATGCTTGCCATATAGACCTCTCAGGAGGGTAGCTCACAATAGAGCAAGAGAAAGCATCCAAAATGGAAACCACAGTATTTTTACAATCTAGTCTTGGGATTTTTTTTCTTACTTCTGCAGTATTCTATGCACTGTAAGAGGCTTAAGTCCAGTGCATACTTAAGGGGAGGGGATTATACCAGAATGTGAAGAGTAGAAGGTGGGGATCATTGGGGGCCATCTTAGAGGTTACCACTAAGATGGTATCAACCAACCAACTTATCAACAGTGCACAGCCATCTGACTTGGCGATTAAATTGTTTAAAATGTATACTATACACCAGGAAGTTCTAGTCCCAAAATTGATTAAAACACCAATTAACAAATATAATTCCAAATCTAATGGCTGTTGTGTTGTTAGGTGCCGTTGAGTCAGACCTGACTCATAGCAAGTAGATTACCCCATCTTCCTTCTGAGGAGTGGCTGGTAGGTTTGAACTGCCAGCCTTCTGGTTAGCAGTCAAGTGCCTTAGGCACTATGCTACCAGAACTCCTAATCTAATGGTAGCCTGAGGAATTTATGTGATTCAATCAGTGAGGATAAACTTGGTCATGCTGTTAACGACCCCCAAATTGCAAACTTAAGATTGACTTCTTGCTCATGTGGCATGTCTACTGCAAGCTGCTTGGGCTTGTAATTGTATTATATTCTCATCCTGGGACCCAGGGTGATGGAAGAGTCTCCATCTGGAATGTTACTCATTTCATGAACGGAGAAAACTCTGGAGGGAAACCGAGTGCTCTGGATAGATGTCACACATAGCATTTCTGCTTACAATGAACTGACAAACTGGCCACAAGGCCCTTAACCAACAGTAACAAGTCTGTGAAGCACAGTCTTAACACATGCACTTGAGAGCCAGAAATAGTTGGTGGACAGTACAAATGATTACCACAGTCCAAGTCTCTGCTCACCAAATAATCAACACAAATAATGAACTACACATTCTCTAGAATGGTTAACACTAAAAGGAATGATGATTGTACCAAGCACTGGTGAGAATGTGGAGCAACAAGAACTCTTTGACACTGCTGGTGGGAATGTAAGAACAGCATAAACTACTTTGAATATGTTGTTGTTGTTATTTGCCATCGAGTCGGCCCCGACTCATAGCGACCCCTCCTTGGGTTTCCGAGGCAGTATCACTACAGAAGTAGGATTGCCCAACCTTCCTTCCGAGGAGTGGGTGGTGGGTTTGAACTGCCAGCCTTCTGGTTAGCAGTCAAGTGCCTTAGGCACTATGCTAACAGAGCTCCTACTTTGAATATATGTCTTTTTCTTGAGTAAATAACTACAAGTGAAATTAATGGGTTTTATGGTAAATGTGTATTTAATTTTAGAAGAAACCATCAAACTATATTCCAAAGATTTACACACAAAGATTTACAGCAGCTTTATTCATAATACCAAAAACCTGGAAACCACCGAAATATCCATCAGCAGATGAATGGATAAACAAATTGTGGCATATCCATATGCAATGGATTACTCAGCAATACATTCAAATGTTGGCAGTGTCCATTCTGTTTTGTCTGTTGCATTTTTTTTTTAACAATCATGTTTAGTTCCAAGAATTTTAATCTCAAATCACTCCTCTTTCATAGCAGCTTATTCTTTTCTATCAATGCAATACAATTTCATAATTGAGGATAAAGTTTAAACATTCTTATTCTCCTTATTCTTTCATTCATTGTTTTCAACAGTAGTCACTTGGTCTGCTGTGTCCCCTAGCTGGTTCTTGATTTCTTGTGTCCAGTGATCAGTGTTTAATCATTTGATTTATTCTGTGTAGGATCAATCCAGGTTAATAAATATCAGTTCCTTCAGGAATCGAGAAAGTGTGGTTGCGGGCAAACAAGGGCAATTCTTTCCAAAGTTAAGTTGGTGGTGAATGGGCCATCAGGTTCAATGCCCTCAAACTGTAGAGAGTTATGAGCTTTCCCTATCTCTCTGGGTATCCAGAAGAGTAGTGAGGAAAGGTTTGGGCTCTAATGGACAAAGTAAGAAATCGCAGACAGAGGGGAAGTCAGAGTAGATCTCTACCTGGTTCTCAGAAGTAGGATCTATTCTGAAACTCAAAGCTTTTAAACATACACATGGTGCCCCTTTGTGTAAGCCAAACTGTCAGAGTTTGAGAGAGAGCTAAGGGTATTTGCTTTCACTGTCAGCTTCCCAAAGTTTACCTAATATCTTTAAACACAGTAGTAGCATGCACATGTATGTCTGCTGAAAGAACCATATTACTAAGAATTGAGTTTTAGGAGTAGAAGTCCTGCCTAATTAGAAGATGTAAAGTGGTAAAAGACCTTTACTTTTATTGATTAAAAAAAATTCTAAAAGCATGAAAATAGCTGAGTACTTAATAGTAACTCACTGTACCTACTAAATGTAACAGAATCCAGTGAAAAGGTGATCCTTCAAACTTAAGCCTAAGAAACAATCAGATTATTATGTGCCTCTTGAAAGACAATCACACCACCTATGAGGACGTCTTGGGGGAAAAAAATCATCTGAATATGGTCATGCTTTAATTCTAACTACCAGTTCACAGAAAATAAGGAGAAACATGTTTAACTACACCACAGGGTTACAATCAGCAAAATCTACTGTCATAAACTATATAGACCAACTGAATTTTAACATAACAAATTGGAAAAGTTGAAGGAAAAAAAAAAAGATGGAGGGATATATACAGATTAAAAGATTCTTAAGAGACATCAACTAATCACAATGTGAAGTCCTTATTTGGATCCTGAATCAAACAAACCAGCTAAAAATAAAATAGTCACGACATTTGAGAACAGGAAATCTGAACATTTACTAGATATCTGATATAAACAAATTACTGTTACATTATTAAAAAATGTGACAATGGTATTGTGGTTATGTTTTCTAAAAGTACTTATCTTTCAGAGATACAAACTGTAGTATTTATCTAAAAATTCTGAAGTTTTTTTTTTTTTTTAAAAAGGCTCAATAGCAACATAAAATTGCTTCACTTTGAGCCATTCTTTACACTTGTGAACATGCTAAGCTATAGGAGCCTTCTTTCTGGGTCTCTATCTTGGTAACTAACCACAACATCATGGTATAGCAAAGTTTAAGACAATCCACAAAATACCTGGAATCAGTTATCGTGCTAATAAAGGTAGCTGAATTAAACCTGGTAAAGTATCTGAACCTGAGAGATAGTCCCCACCCTTCATGCAGAAATGTGGCCCAAGCTGAAGAAAATACAGTGCTGGATGAGGCCATTTATGATTTACCTTCAATCTAAGAAGGTTCTATTTAAATTTGATTCTTCAAAATAAAAGTGATTCTACTGTCTATCACTAGCCCTAGGTGCAAATGGCTCTAATCATTGTGCACCAAGTGTTTCTTTCCCAGAACTTGACTTTGAATTTAACTGAATGCAGGAAAAGCACTGAGCAAGTCTAGTGTATTGTTTCTGTACTGAAACCCAAAGCTTTAAGTATGGAGTTGGGTCCCCTTTCTGTTAGCCAAAGTGTCACAAGAGTTATGTGCCATGTCTCACAGAAGTACAGACCAGAGCTTGGGGGGTCAGGCTGCCTTGCTTACAGACATCTCTGTACTTGTTTGGGGTTCGATCTCTGGTGAGTGGCTTCCCCTTTCTGTGCCTCTAATATTCATCTGTAAGATGCCTCTTAGGATTGTTAGTAGGATTCAATGTACACAAATGCCCAAATGACCAGCACAAAGTAATTTTCTATAAATGCTGTGTGTGTGTGTGAGTGAATGGCTCTGAATTTAGGGGCAGGAAGACTGATGCCCTCATATTAAAACTTGTCTCTGATGAAAATATGGCAATATAGTTTTAGAGAATATAGCAAGGTTTCAGAATATTCTTCTTGTTGCTGTTGTTATGTGCCGTTGAGTCAGACCTGACTCAAGCGACCCCTATGTCCAATCACTACAGAAGAAGACTGCCCAACCTTCCTTCCGAGGAGTGGCTGGTGGGTTTGAACTGCCAGCCTTCTGGTTAGTGGTCAAGTGCCTTAGGCACTATGCTACCAGAGCTCCCCCAGAATATTCTTAGTTATGTGAACTAAAAAAGTAGCACTGATGATGCTAAAATGGAACCTAAGATTGAAGCTGTTATAGGTAACAAAATAGTCACTAGATTCTTATTTTGAGAAGTAATCTCATTTAGTAAAACTAAAAGGAAGCAAGCAAAAAGAATCACACCCAGAATGAAATTTATCATTAGCCAATACTTAAGATTTCATCCTAGCTCTCACTACCAAAATCAGCAGTGAAAAATTGTGCATAATGTCTTGTCTCAATAAAAACATACAATGAGCAAACCCTGGAAATAACTGATTCTTAAAAACCCACAATGGAAGCCAGACAAATGTAAAAAAGTGAACAAACTGAGCTGTTTTTCTGGACATAAAATATTTATTAAGGTATACTTTAGGGAATATAGTGAATATAAAATGTAAGATCACAGTATGAAGCAATCGCAATCCTCTTGACGGTCAGCACTGTCCTCAATGCTCTTCAGATGTAAAACCACTGGTGAGACTGACTCCACAGCTGGAAGGTACAACTGTGGCTTCTCACGAGCGTTTGTAACTACAGCATCGGAGTATCAGCTTTAAGTGCAAAACCACACCACATTACACTAAAGCAGCAACAATGCATCCATATTCTCATTAGTCATTAGTAGTCAACTTACATAAAACACCAGAAAAAAAGCACAATGGAGCTCACAAATGGGCTAAAAAATGAAGCCATCATTGCAAAACGGACATTGAAATGGAAGAAGAGACATTGTAAAAAAGGATTATGAACAGCACAGAAGCAGGCTGCGTTCATGACAACTGTCAAGTGCCATTTCCTTTTTCGTAATCAAATTACATGAATCAGGCACAACCAATATCTGGGAGGCAGTGAGTAGCTAAAATTTCATTTGACTAATTATTCAATGATTTTAAAAATCCCCACAAATCTTTTCTGTCCTGAGGTAGTTGCAAAATAAATCATAACTTGGATATCAACTAGGGCTGAGGCTTTAACTTTTTACTCATTAGAACTAGTTGTTACTGGCAGAACTACCTTTTGATATTTAAAAGACAGTCGAGCAATGGGCCTCTTGCTACACACACAAGATGATGGCTATGTGGTAAAGAGGATTAGCTGCTTCAGAACATGAGAAACAGGGTCCACATCGCTTCCACCCTTCCCACCCATTTTAGATTCTCTATATTGTCTGAAACGCCACCAGGAGCAACATGGTTGAAGTAGACAGATCATCGTCCTTTGCTGTAGCCAGGGAAGAAAAGGTCAAGTAGAGTCTGCAGGTTCTCATTAAGAATCATGATGTAATTCTGGCCAAGGTCATGCCGGCAAGCAGGGCAGGAGAAAACCTGTGCCTTAAAGGAGCGCTGTAAGCAATTCTAAGACAAAAGCAAAACAAAAGATACTCAACAACTTAAGCTTTTGAACAGGAACTGGAATCTCCATTTCATAACAAAAGAAATACACGGGTGAACAACTCCAAAGGCCTGAACCTAAGTCTATAGCCAAGGTCTTAGTGTCTCTTCTGGCACACACTAGGAAGGATGAACATTTTTGTGCTTCAATTTTCTCATCCAGTAAAAGGAGGATGTTAAAAGATTATTCATGGTTCCTACTAGCCTAATTTTTCAAGATGGATTTTAATCCTGTGTCTTCTTTGTGTTAAGGTCATTATATGCAGATTTTTTTTCAAATGATTAAAGAAAAAGAACACTCAGGGTTCTCCCTGTTACTTTAAGATTTACTCAAGTGGAATGGCTAGAACTAAGTTAAGAAATGACTTAACATACAACCACATATGTGGAAAGTTACTCATTTTTCAAAAGAAATGAAAATTTAGAAGTTAAGTGAGGGCACACCGTCACTAAATAGCAGAGCTGGATTTAAGTTTCAGTTTGACTAAAACTCAAGTTTTCCATTTACTTCACTGATAACATAATATTCAATTCACCTGGGCTTGCTGCCAGACTGTTGTAGATTCTTTATTAAGTGCATGGAACCATTTCAGTTTGAGCTATAACATATGAACGTATACAAACTATAACATATAAAACAACCCCTCCCCAATAGTTCTGAACATGAGAGAACACTTTAAACTATAAATATATGAATGACTATCACCATAGAAATAAAACATACATTTGCAACCAAGATGTAATTTACATGCTTCTCAACTACCAAGGTTTCTTAACTATTCTGCTTTGTGAAAACAGAGCAAAACCTGTGAGAGCTGGAACTCAACAGGATTGCCTTATTTTTCTGGGTTTCCCAAAGTGTTCTGCCCTTGGCAGGATGCAGTCTTACACTTTTTTATTGCTCATGTTAGTGGAAAATATCTGTGTTTTCCTTTGCTGACAGGTTTCCACCTTTAACAGGTTTCAGCTTTCACAAGTTTTACTGTACTTCAAGTACAGGACTTGGTGGTGAGTGAGCCTTCTGGCACATCAAGGGGTCACAAGAAAGGGAATCTACTTACTTTACAAACGTTGTGGAGGCACTCTGTTGTCACAGGCTGGTAAACCAGCTCCTGGCAGCAGACACACATAAAAGACTGTTCCAATTTTTTCAGAAAATTCTAGAATGGGACCAAACGGGGGGGAAAAAAAGAATTTGCATTTCAAATTATACTAACAAAATTCTAAGTGCTAAAAGGTCTTAAGTCACATTTAGTATGTTTCTACAAAGAAAAGAAAAATCAAGCAGTGACTGTAATGACCTGAGACAAGTAAACTTATATAGCAGGGGGGAAAAAAAAAAAAAAAAAAAAACCACTGCCATGGAGTCAACTCTGACTCACAGCAACTCTAAAGGACAGAGCAGACAGTCCCATAGGGTTTCCAAGGCTTTAAATCTTAATGGAAACAGATTGCCTCATATTTCTCTTGTGGAGTACCTGGAAGGTTTAAACCACTGACCTTTGGTTAGCAGCTGAAAGCTCTGACCACTGTGCAACCAGTTTCTTATATAGTGAAGCAAAGTCCCTCTAAATCTCATATTCCAGAGATAACTACTACTGTTCACTTAAAAAACAAAAACAAAAACCAAACAGCTTGTCAAGGACATTATACCTTTCTTTTCAAAAAGCTCTCTACTATATGAACATGCATAATTGATCCAATCTTTTGTTGTTACAAAACTTGAATAATTTTTTTGAACATTTTATTGTTTCAGGTGAAAGTTTATAGAACAAATTAGTTTCTCATTCAGCAATTTATACACAATTTGTTTCATGACATTGGTTGCTTTCCCTGCAAAGTGTCAGCAGTCTCCCCATCTCCATCCTGCCTTCCCTGTTTCCACCCCTCTAGTTTCTCTGCCCCTGCTTGCTTTCTTCTCATCTTTGCTTTTGGCAAATGTTTCCTGTTTGGTCTCGTACAGTGGATTTTTCTAAGAATCACATTCCTCATGGGTGTTACTGTTTATTTTCTAGGCCAGTCTATAATTTGGCTGAAAGGTAACCCCCCCCCAGGACTGGTTTCAGTTCTAGGTTAAAAGGGTATCTTAGGTTGACAGTCTCAGGGATTCCTCCAGTCCCTGTCAGTCCAATAAATCTGACCATCTTCTTCTTCTTCTTTTTTTTTTTAATGAATTTGAGTTTTACATTTTTATATTTGTATTTTTGTATTTTTCTCCCATTCTAACTGGAACCCTTCCATCGTGTCCCTGGTCAGAGTAGTTGTTAGTGGCAGCTGGGTACCATCTAGTTCTTAAGGTCTCAGATTATAGAAGGCTGCGGTTTGAGTGGGCTAGCACTCTTATGTACAGATTTCTTCGTTCAGTCTTTGGTTTATTTCATTCTCCTTTGTTACAGATGAGAAGAGACCAATAGCTTTATCTTAGATGGCTGCTTGCAAGCTTAAGGACTTCAGATGCTACTCACCAAACTAGGATGTAGAAGGTTATCTTTATGAGCTATGTTATTATGCCCATTGATCTAGATGTCTTGTGAGACTATAGTCCTTAGCCTTGAAGTCCAGTAACTCAGTCATTTAAGGTATTTGGATAAGTCTAAGAAGTTTCCATAACTGTGTCTTCTATGTGTTCTATTATATGTATAAATACATATGCAGTATAGATATGTATATACAAATGCCCAAAACCCTACCAATGTATGTATTCACATGTACTCCCACACACCCTGACACATCTATAAAGCATACATATATACCTATACAACCACTCACAAATTTTTGGCTGCCATTACTATTGCTGAATTCTATGTTGTTGCATTTACTGTGTTCCTGTTATTATTGTTAGGTGCTGTTGTCTCCAACTCATAGTGAGCCTATGTACAGCAGAACAAAATACTGCCCAGTCCTGTGCCAGCACTATAAATCCTTCCTATACCAGAGCCCATCATTGTAGCCACTGTGTCAATTCATCTTGTTGAGGGCCTTCCCCCTTTTTGCTGACCATCCACTTTATCAAGCATGATATCCTTCTCCAGGGAATGGTCCCTTCTGACAACATGACCAAAGTAGGTGACACAAAGTCTGGCCATTCTAGCTTTCAAGGAGCATTCTGGCTGTACTTCTTCCAGGACAGATTTGTTACTTCTTTTAGCAGTCCATGGTACTTTCAGCATTCTTTGCCAGCACCACAACTCAAAAGCATCAACTGTTCTTACAGTATTTACTGTAGTTGTCCTTTAATTCTTGTGTACCTCTCAGCGTCTTCATTTCCTTGGTCATGCTGTGCTGACTTCCCCCATGTTATGTATTGTTTTTCCTTCACCATAATTAACACATGTCTAGTACTTAATAAGTGATTCTCCCTCTCTCCTCCTTCCATCCTTGGTCAGCATCAATGAATATTGCTTTGCATGTGTAAATCTATTCTTGACTGTTTATAAAAGTAATGGTGGTGGTGGCAGTTGTGGGCCATTGAGTTGTCTCCGACTCACAGTGACCCCTCCTTGGGTTTCCAAGGCGGTATCTCTATGGAAGCAGATTGCCCAATCTTCCTCCTGAGGAGTGGCTGGAGGGTTTGAACCACCAACCTCCTGGTTAGCAGTCATGTGCCTTTGGCAGTACACCACTAGAACTCCCATAAAAGTAGTATTATATACAATATTTGTCCTATTTCATTCAGCATAATATCCTTCAGATTCATCCACATTAGTAGACTCATCATTATTCTTTATCACTGTGTAGTATTCCATTGTATGTATGTACCATGTTTTCTTTAACTTCATTCGTCTGTTGATGGACTCAGGTTGCTACCACATTTTTGCTACTTTGAGTACTGTTGCAATGAACATGGGTACGCGTATGTCTATTTGTGTCACTGCTCTTACTTCTATAAGATATATACCTAGGAGTGAGAATGTTAGATCATATGCTATTCCTATCTTTTTGAGGAAGTGCCATATTATTTTCCATAGTAGTTGTACCATTTTAAAATCCCACCAGCAATGTATAAGAGTTCCAATCTCCCACCTTCATCAGCATTTGTTGTATTTTGGTTTTTTTTTTTTTTTTTTTTT